>NC_134206.1:150262826-150565856 GCF_965140235.1 Caretta caretta | reverse complement strand
AATTGTCAGACACCTAGAAGAACAAATTGTTGCACAAAAGTCAACATGGTTTCTGTAAAGGGAGATCATGTTTTACTAATCTATTAGAGTTCTTTGAAGGGGTCAACAGACATGTGGACAAGGGGGATCCAGTGGACATAGTGTCCTTAGATTTCCTGAAAGCCTTTGACAAGGCGTCACCAAAGGCTCTTATGTAAATTATGTTGTCATGGGATAAGAGGGAAGATCCTTTCATGGACTGAGAACTGGTTAAAAGAAAGGGAACAAAGGATAGGAATAAATGGTAAATTTTCAGAATGGAGAGGGGTAAACTAATGATGTTCCCCAAGGGTCAGTCCTAGGACCAATCCTATTAACTTATTCATAAATGATCTGGAGAAAGGGGTAAACAGTGAGGTGGCAAAGTTTGCAGATGATACTAAACTGCTCAAGATAGTCCAGACCAAAGCAGACTGTGAAGAACTTCAAAAAGATTTCACAAAACTAAGTGATTGGGCAACAAAATGGCAAATGAAATTTAATGTGGATAAATGTAAAATAATGCACATTGGAAAAATCACCCCCACTATACATACAATATGATGGGGGCTAATTTAGCTACAACTAATCAGGAGAAAGATCTTGGAGTCATCGTGGATAGTTCTCTGAAGATGTCGACGCAGTGTGCAGCGTCAGTCAAAAAAGCAAACGGGATTTTAGGAATCATTAAAAAAAGGACAGAGAATAAGACGGAGGATATCTTATTGCCCTTATGTAAATCCATGGTATGCCCGCATCTTGAATACTGTGTACAGATGTGGTCCCCTCATCTCAAAAAAGATATACTGGCATTAGAAAAGTTTCAGAAAAGGGCAACTAAAATGATTAGGGGTTTGGAATGGGTCCCATATGAGGCTAGGACTTTTCAGCTTGGAATGATATGGGGGTGGGGGGGTGGAATATGATAGAAGTATATAAAATCATGAGTGATGTGGAGAAAATGAATAAGGAAAAGTTACTTACTTGTTCCCATAATATAAGAACTAGGGGCCACCAAATGAAATTAATGGGTAGCAGGTTTAAAACAAATAAAAGGAAGCTCTTTACTCAACGCACAGTCAACCTGTGGAACTCCTTGCCTGAGGAGGTTGTGAAGGCTAGGACTATAACAGGGTTTAAAATAGAACTGGATAAATTCATGGAGGTTAAGTGCATTTATGGCTATTAGCGAGGGTAAGCCTCTGTCTGTCAGAGGGTGGAAATGGATGGCAGGAGAGAGATCACTAGATTACCTGTTAGGTTCACTTCCTCTGGGGCACCTGGTATTGGCCACTGTCGGTAGACAGGATACTGGGCTGGATGGACCTGTGGTCTGACCCACTGTGGCCATTCTTATGTTGTTTAATATAGTCTCCTTGAGAAACTGCCAGCTCTCCTGAACTCCTCTATCCACTTTCAAGCCAGAAGTCTGTTCCCTTCTAAACCTTACTGCCTTTCACTGAGGCCTGTCCTACCTTCCTGGCTTTGCCCCGCTCTGGGTTTGCCAGCCCAAAAGCACCTCCATTCTCCCAGAGAGTGACTGAAGGCTTTTCTAGCAGCCCCCTTCTGCTGCCAATTTCCTGCCTTTATAGTCTTGTTCCTCCTCAGCTGGGCTTCCTCATTCAAACAGAGGATTGCTTAGCCACCTTATTCCCCTCAGCTCTGGCCTGTTGGGTTAATTAGCCCCATTCTTTGTCTTCATTAACTTTTTCAGTGCAAGTGTGGGGAGAACACCCCATCACACCCCTCTATACCAATATTCCAATCATGAGCTTTATCCCATCAAGTCTCTGATGTCAGTTAAGTCCTCATTTAGTCTATGTATTAATATTTTCAGTTCTTCATGTTTATTCCTCATACTCCTTTCAATTGTGTATAGATATTTAAAATGTTGAGCAGATTGCTCTACTGATTTCCCTGTTGTTGCTCCTATGGCTCTGTTGTAATTTTCCATGTCCCCGTCAACATCTAGCCCCCGATTAAGGTGACCTTTTTATGCATCATATGTTGATCTACAGTAAATCCTACACATGTTGTAGTGCTGCATTGAATGGGCTTATTGTTTGTAGTGACTAAAGCAGTGATTCTCGAACTTTTGTACTGGTGACCCCTTTCACATGACAAGCCTCTGAGTGTGACCCCCCCCCTTTATAAATTAAAAACACTTTTATATATTTAACACCGTTATAAATGCTGGAGGCAAAGCGGGGTTTGGGTTGGAGGCTGACAGCTCGCGACCCCCCATGTAATTACCTTGCAACCCCCTGTGGGGTCCCAACCCCCAATTTGAGAACCCCTGAATTAAAGCATAAGATCCAAAGGCACTACATCATATTCCACCTTAGGGTAACTTTGTTGAAGTTGAAGAAATCAAATGAGGGCTGAATTGGTCCCACAGTAAAATTAATCCCCCTTTTATCCATAGATAAGATGCATAGCATAATACATTATCTATAAAAATGTACCCCAAACTCTTGGGGTAATTATCCTCTGTGAGTTTACCATGTACCATGTCTTATCTGTGCACCGCATACTAATTCAGTTTATAGCAAACCAAGTGCCAGTGTAGAACAAAGTGCTCCCAAGCAAACAGGAGAAAGGTAGTTCCTGTGCTCTGGGGCCCATTTTACAAGCTCATTATTAAACTATGGGCAGGGTGCTGGGAGTACCAGCCCTAAAAGAAGGCGGTACTAATAGCAATAAATGGGAACTGCTGTTGTATAATACAGCAGCTATATTTGTGACGCTTAGTCAAGTTTCTCTTTCTGTGGTACATTTTGGGGCATACTGGCATATATGTCCACAGTAGAACACCTGTGCTACTCCATCAATTTAGACCATCCTCCTGTTATCTATGTGTGGCTCTTCTTTCTTCCACTTCCGAAGTTCCCAGTTATTTTATTGTGATGACAGGTGGGTGGTTGTATATCTGTGCTTCAAAATATGGCCACTGGATATAGTTAAACCTAATGAAGGAAATAAGTTTATTTAATATAACTGGCAGATATTTCATTACTGGCTACGGTACAACTATAAACTACTGATCCAGCACTGTGCATACGTTAATGACTCTGGATGAGCTATCTGAAATAATTCAGTGACTTCTTGAGCAGAAGTATTTTATAATTGAAGAAATTTCACAGTGGCTACTCTTTATTAAAGTGAACCATGAGGGAGGGAAGGAGGGGTAAGAGAGAGAGAGAGAATTCAGGGGGTTACCAAAGTGTGTATTTCCTGGAATGCTAAGTCACTATATGTGCATAAAGTTGTATAACCTATAAATTGTAAATGTACGAGGTTTGCACCTTCCCTTCTCCCCAAGACTTCTGAAGTTACTTGAGTGAATAACACTTTGATCCACTATTGTACTCTCATCGTAGGATCTCAACGCCCTGCACAAACGTTAAAGATTGAAATCTCACAACCTCCCTGTGAGGTAGGTGACTGGGGGGATTGCCATGTTACAGATGGTTAAATTAAAGTTCAGAGAGGTTGAGTGTTTTGGCCAATGCTGGAAAACACATCATTAGCGGAGCTGGGAAGAGAACCAAGGAGTCTTGTACTCTGACTACACCATAATCCATAACCAAGGGTTACAAAGTGGATTCTACATTGTTTTTCTTTATGAATCACAGTACATGAGAATTATGCAAGCACAGTTGTGTACATAATATATAATATTTTTAAGCAAAATGCTATACCTTATTTCCTCATATTCCTGAAACCCTTTGTACTAATGCTCCATCTTGAGGTATATCACTGCTACTTTTAAATCTTTAAATGATTTTTCCTTGCATATAACTGTGAGATTGTACACAGGAGAGTAGATTGTATAAGCATGTAAGTATATTTTGCTTTCTTACCAATTTTACCATCATTTGTGTTTTTATGGATTGCTGACTCATGAATGAACAACCTGAAATCTCTCAAGAAAGCAATCAGTGACAGAATAACCCCCATGTTGGAATAATCTAAGAGTTAATGGCCATGCAATAAAAGCCTTTGTGTTACCACCCTCACCACCTCAAAATTAAAAGCTCAAGTAATCAAACATTTTATTCACTGCTGGTTTCAGCAATGCATATCTTGTGATGTATATTAAGCTGTTCAGAATTGGTACATTAAACCTGAGTCACACATGCTGTTGTGATGGATGCTGGTCACTGAAAATCCTATTGTAGAAAATTCCCTATGGAAATACATTCAGGTTAAATCTGGCAAGTGCATGGATGGGACTTCTTGATCAAAACTACAGCTGACAGGAGAGCATTGTTCTATCAGCAAAAGAGAAGTGAAGAGTATGGGACTCACTTACAAGTTAATTACTGTTCATTATCATGTTGAATTACCAAAATGTCAGATGTATTAGAAAGCCCATGTGACATTGCCTTTGGCTTTTTTTCTTTAGTAATACCTCAGTAATAGTGTAGTAGAATTGTTCGTTGAAGCAGATTTGAACTATACAGTGATGGACAAGATTTTTACATGTTTTGAATGAATGAGGGTATATGGAGAGTCACCGAGGTTAAAGTGACAATAATTACCATATCATGGCATGAGGGGAGTGAAAATAAAGTGTGGAGAATGGATTAAATCACCATGGAGTTCATAAAACTGGAAGATGAAGACCATTAGGAGGAGATTTTACGTTAGCTAATAAGGTCCTAAGTTAAGTGTATTTTGCTTTCTAACTTTGTAAAGTCACTGATACTACTTCACTGGTTTGATCTTAGAATCGTAAGTAGAATCTGAGCAAGACAGCAAAAACATCTTAAACTTTAGATTAGTGCCTTTCAAATGGAACTCGTATATCTTTAGCAGATTTTACGTACAGCATTGCATATCACAATGGAAACAAGGAAGGAGAAGGGACCAGTAGTGACGTGTGTGCATGCACCACAAATCAGCTAGGCCTTGATTGTGCTATATGTCTTTAACACTGGCATTATTGGTTTATTAAAATCTTCTCTTAATGGTCTTCCTCATCCTGGTTTGTACACTCCATAAACATTAATCCATTATGCACTCTCTCCCTCTTATTATATGGCAATTAGTGTCACTTTAATTGACTTCAGTGGGACTGCTAAAGTGCTTAAATTAAGTATGTCACTGGATTGGGCCCAGAGTGCTCAAAATCTTGCAGGATAGAGCCCTCATATTTTTGATTCAAAAACTGGCTGAGGGTAAGTGAAGTTTAAGAAGTTCCATTACTATTTTGGAGAACTTGGATCCCAGTAAAAGAAAGAGATCTTTCACTGGACAAATGTTGATACTTAAAAATTAAACCAAATGAACATATTTGGATATTAGCTTGGGATTACCCACTCTTCAGTTAGATAGGCCCTGAGCAGTAAGATATACTTACATGAGTAATATCCATGTGATTACTCATGTGAGTAAGATTTGTAAGACTGGCTAATGGCAAGCAAAATAATGTATTCCTTATAATGTTGTATTTACTTGGAAGTATAAACTGTAAGATGAAAGTTAACTGTCCAGGGAAATGTGTAGAAGTAACAAATTTATTGTCCACTGTTTTACTATACCTCACAGATTTAAGTTGAATCATTAGAACAGGATTTAATAGGTTGGTTTTTATAAACGTATTCACTAGATTAAGGGTTCCAAAAGGAAAATTTCAGGTTCCTCTATTACGTAATTATAGCAGAGAATGAGCTCTGCTACAGCTAAGGTTATGGTACGTCACTGGTGTTCAAAGGAGCACAGTTTTGCAGAACATGTCATATAATGGCAATGATAAATTTAGTTTTTTGGTACCTAGACTGTATGCTGTGTAATAGAACTTTCAAAGGTAATTGTGTATCTGAATGCTCTTTTATTACTAAGTTATACAATGGTATTAAAAGAGAAGAGAGAAATTTGTTAATCTTAGCCTTCTGAATGCTACATACATACAATGTACCCTGGTAAAGTGACAGGTTTCAGAGGAGCAGCCGTGTTAGTCTGTATCCACAAAAAGAAAAGGAGGACATGTGGCACACTAGAAACTAACAAATGTATTTGAGCATAAGCTTTCATGAGCCACAGCTCACTTCATTGGATGCATTCAGTGGAAAATACAGTGTAAAGTGTTAATTGTTTATTGAAATGGAAAACAAGCTTGTGCCTTTGTTTGCTGCTTTATGATGTCTGGAGTCCTAAGAGATGGGTTGTTTCTTTTAATGTTTGTTGGTTGGTTTGGTTTTTGCCTTTTTTTAACGTTGAAAATTTCAGGTTTTGTCTATCCTATAATGACTAGATTGCATTTTTTAGTTCGTAACTTGGCTATGGCCACTTATATGCAAGAAATGGGAGGGAGGAGTTCATGGTATCTCTTTTCAGAGGAACAGCCGTGTTAGTCTGTATTCGCAAAAAGAAAAGGAGTACTTGTGGCACCTTAGAGACTAACCAATTTATTTGAGCATGAGCTTTCGTGAGCTACAGCTCACTTCATCAGATGTTTACCGTGGAAACTGCAGCAGACTTTATATACACACAGAGAATATGAAACAATACCTCCTCCCACCCCACTGTCCTGCTGGTAATAGCTTATCTAAAGTGATCAACAGGTGGGCCATTTCCAGCACAAATCCAGGTTTTCTCACCCTCCACCCCCCACACAAATTCACTCTCCTGCTGGTGCTAGCCCATCCAAAGTGACAACTCTTTACATAATCAAGTCGGGCTATTTCCTGCATAGATCAAGGTTTTCTCACATCCCCCCCACCCCCATACACACACAAACTCACTCTCCTGCTGGTAATAGCTCATCTAAACTGACCACTCTCCAAGTTTAAATCCAAGTTAAACCAGAACATCTGGGGGGGGGGGGGGGGGGGTTAGGAAAAAACAAGAAGAAACAGGCTACCTTGCATAATGACTTAGCCACTCCCAGTCTCTATTTAAGCCTAAATTAATAGTATCCAATTTGCAAATGAATTCCAATTCAGCAGTTTCTCGCTGGAGTCTGGATTTGAAGTTTTTTTTATGCAAGGTAGCCTGTTTCTTCTTGTTTTTTCCTACCCCCCCCCCCCCAGATGTTCTGGTTTAACTTGGATTTAAACTTGGAGAGTGGTCAGTTTAGATGAGCTATTACCAGCAGGAGAGTGAGTTTGTGTGTGTATGGGGGTGGGGGGGATGTGAGAAAACCTTGATCTATGCAGGAAATAGCCCGACTTGATTATGTAAAGAGTTGTCACTTTGGATGGGCTAGCACCAGCAGGAGAGTGAATTTGTGTGGGGGGTGGAGGGTGAGAAAACCTGGATTTGTGCTGGAAATGGCCCACCTGTTGATCACTTTAGATAAGCTATTACCAGCAGGACAGTGGGGTGGGAGGAGGTATTGTTTCATATTCTCTGTGTGTATATAAAGTCTGCTGCAGTTTCCACGGTAAACATCTGATGAAGTGAGCTGTAGCTCACGAAAGCTCATGCTCAAATAAATTGGTTAGTCTCTAAGGTGCCACAAGTACTCCTTTTCTTTTTATGGTATCTCTTAATTCACATCAATTACTGTATTGGGAAGAAGTGTGCACTGCAATTTTTACTGCATAAAGCTTATGATGTTTTCAAGCAAGTGATCCAAAGTAGGCTTTTTATTATCAGAGCCCTAATGCTTTTGTGATGTAAGTACCAATTATTTCATAGTAAAATCCTCCACTTACTCTTCTGTGGGGTCTCTTCCTGTACTGTGTATAATTTTACCTCCCCCTACCACTTTTCTAGTAGTTATTTTCCCCTTGCCTAAGATATTTGTCCTTCTTTGTTGCTGCTGCTGATGGTGGTAGTGGGCTTTAAGTAAAACATCAGTAATAATTTTCAGAGTAACTTTTTTGTAATATTTGTATTACTGTATGAATACTGAGATATTAGAAAAATATGGTTTGGGATTGACTATAAAAATCAACAATTAAGTGCTGCCCATCTTTGCTGTCTCTCAAATTGCTAAAGTCCCACTTACTGGTGGAGTAATTGTTCCCTCTCAAAGTCGATGGGAACCAGTGTTCACTATTTGTCCCTCACAATCTCTCTCCTCCTGCTGTATGACAAAACCCTATCACTTCTTCTGCCCATGTTTCTTCTGTCCTCATTGTCTCCTTTCTCTTTCCACTCCAAGGACCTCTCATTCTATCCTCCCTTCTGCCCAGTTTCTTCATTCTTGTTCTCCTAGTCTTTCTTTCTTTCTTTGTCTGTACCTTCTCTGCCTCTTTTGTCTATGACATCCTGTTCTTTTCCATCTCTGCCCACAAGGTAGCTCTTTCCTTTTATTTACTCTTCTTATCCCAGACCTCCCTTTCATCACTCCAGCTGCCCCTGCTTTCACTCCTTTTCTATCTGCTTATCATAGATTTCCATCTCCTTATCCAAGTCTCTTATCTCCCAGCTCCCATTTCGCAATGTATCAATAGCTTCTTGCTCTCTTCCCTTTCTCATCTCTAAACTTCAGGTTAAAAGTGGGGGAGGAGGGCATTCCCTCCATATATACACCTGTGCTGTCAATAGAAATTTAAGTGGAGGGAAGACAGTGGGATGTTAGGAACCTATATGGGAGAGGCTAAATGGGGAGGAGTTTGGGTATCAAAATGGTGGGGGATAGATTCATATACAAATGGTGAGCCTGGGAGTCAATCTTAGAAGGAACTTTGTTTGCCAGGTCTTTGCCAGTAGGAGCCCCACTAGATTGAACAAAACAGTAGAAAATGGTACTGTAGAGAGCAGATCACTGGCCCCATGGAGCGGATCACTTAATAGGTCTCTAACATCTGAGAAACTGTAGGATTGTCTAAGAAATTGCAGAATGGGAGGGAATGTCTACAGGTTAGGGTTGGTACAAGCTTTGGCTAAGTATTTACGTTCTTCAATGCTTATCAGCAAACCTGTTGATATTT
This sequence comes from Caretta caretta, assembly GCF_965140235.1. NCBI lineage: Eukaryota > Metazoa > Chordata > Testudines > Cheloniidae > Caretta > Caretta caretta. Next base: position 150,556,950 of record NC_134206.1, on the reverse strand, counting down.
ATCAATCACTAATATGTACCAAATAGACTTTATTCAATCAAAATGGCCTTATCTTTGTAAATCAGGATGTGTATATATGATCCAAATTCTTATTGAGTCTCTGTGGTGTAACTGATGGTAGAATTTGGCCCATGTAGTTGTAACCAATGTTTTTAATTTGCTTTATTTACATCAGTCTCCTGGACTGATAGCTGATTTTCCAAGTGACTGTGTGGTCTACATTTTAAAATGCTACTCTAGAACCATCAAATATAAGATTTTATAATGGAAATGCCAATACCCAACTGTTGCCAACACTAGCTTTTTCTTACTTAATATTTGCTTGAGAGAAAATGTTTCTTGTCCCCCCCCCTTATATATGCTGTCACTTTTGACTTAGAACATAAGCCAATTAATTTGGCTAATCAGTACCAATGAGATTTTCAATTCCCAGATTGCTGAAAAGAAGATTTGGAATCTGTCAGCTTTCAAAATAAGGAAAGTGGACGATTTTCAAGCTATTTTGTGAAATCTGCCAAACAAATAGAATTGGCAAACCATAAAAAGAGCGGTCACTTCTTTCTGTTTTAGGTTAAAAAAGGGACCTAACTGTTGCTGCCTTCCAAATCTAGAATACAGACTTATGAATTCAGGATTTTCTTAATAAGAGAAATAATGGAGAAATCTCCCAAGTAAGTAAAAGAGATAAGAGGGTTGTTTTAGACTCAATTAAAATCTCTTTTCTCTTCCTGACTGCCATCTCTAATATTAGAAAACAATCTAAAGAGCCATGACAGAAGGGGATGTTGGGGAGGGGGAACCTAATAGTGCAAACTACAACCATTCTCCTTCCCATTTTCCATCACTTTCCATACTTCAGCGGCAACATTGTAACAGGTCTGTTAACTCCTTGGCTTGGAGTAGTTTGAATTCCCTGTCAGTTTGCTGGGACAGTGATCTGCATCTTATTTAGGCTCTTTATTGCTTCATTTTTCTTTCTTAAAACTTTTATTAATTCCATATAATAGTGGTTTATAAAACAGATATTAAGAGCTTAAACACTAAATAAAAGAGAGCATGAATTTCCATCCCGATAATGTCCATGTTCCTGTAAATATGGATTTGAATGCATCTCCCTTAGATTGGTTTCTCATGAGTCTCTCTCCCGTTTTTTCCCCAATGTCACTAAGATTGGAACAGTCCTTAGATATTCTATTAACAGAGTGAAGGAGAAACACCCTCTCATACCCAAGAAACTCTGAAAGTTTGTGTTACACAATAAATAAATAGCCCAAAACCAAGCAGACTGAAATATCCCAAATAAATGCAACAATTTGTATAAAAACTCGCATGTAACTCAGTTCTCTTTCAGGTTGTCATTGCTGGAGTCCAATTGAGTTTTTAAAATACTCCAGATGTCTGCCTTTATTAAAAATAATTTTTAAAAAGATATTTTTCTTGAGTTATATCAACACACAACTTTGCAGGATTAGATAAACCAATATGGCTTCTATATTACATAATCTTTTATTAATATTAAGCAACACTTTTGTGTTAAGGCAGTCAGATATTGGCTATAGGCCTAGGCATCCTGACTGAGATTCCTGCGTGAAATCCTCCCCTCACTGAATTCAATGAGAGTTTGGCCATTAACTGCAGTGGGGCCAAGATTTTACCTTGGAAATTGATTAATTCTCTTTTCATAATGATAAAACAGTTGTTATAAAGTCTCTCTGTAAATAAACTTTCCTTGACCGAATTTAAGGATACTAAGTAAACATACAGATTCATTTGGCATATCCTTGACGTCATACTTCCTGTGTGTTTCGCAATCTTTCTTTGTTGGAACATAAACTTGATCCTCTTTTTTTCATTTTCTTACTAAGTTTCCATAAGAAGTTTAAAAAGTTCCTTCAAAAAGGTTTTCATCCAGCCTCTTCAACAGTCATCACCTTTTAGTTTACAAATTTGTTGGTGCATTTTTCTAGACTTTATTTTTAATGTGATGTGAAACCATTGTCCTGAATCAACACAGCATACCGGGTTTTAACATTTTCTTTCAGACAGTGGTATCAGAGAGAGTTTTAACTGCTGCTTCAAACACAGTGAATTTTTCATTTCTTTCATCCAAAGGAGAGGTAATCATATCTATTGGGGCTTATCACTGAATCTCAAGAGTTGTAATTACCTGGAACAATGTTTGCTGAAGTGTTTCAAAAGCAGGAAATGTCAGACACATTATTAGAATCCATCTTGGCCACCAAACTTTCTTAGAAGCCCACATGCAGTAGAAGAAATGGACATGGAGACTCCCTTGTGGTGAATTTCCCCTCCATTTGGAGTTGTCTGAAGAACACATTTATCCAGATTTTCTCTTACGTAATAATGATTTGGAGCCATTTTAACAATTTCTGCCTCATCTCAAAGGCCACAATAACCTAATTCAAGAGAGACCTGCCATAAAAAAAAAAACCTTAGAGTCAAATTCTCTGATGCCAAAAAATGGTGGTGCTTCAATGAAGTCTGTTGACGCCAACAGAGATTTGATCCTGTATCTGAGAGTGCTCAGAGTCCAAAGAAGATACCTCATTAAAGGATATGTCTCAAAAGTGCTCAGTCCAAAAACTGTTCAACTTGAAAGAGCGTAATCTGCAGGACGAACTGAGAAATAAAGGGATGAACTTCTATTCCAAAACTCATTGGGCAAATACGTCAACTTCTAGGGATGACGCAAGAAAAGTAAGAGTGTAGAATAAAAGAGACATGCTTGTCTACTGCTGGCTATCAGCAAACACTCAGCAGTGAAAAGCAAGCTTCCACCTTCTCTCCTTTCTTCTTTAAATGTTCCTAAACATCTTTAGGTGGGTCTTTTTTGTTGTTGTTGTTATTTTTCCAAGCTGTGTGGAAAAAACACTTCAATAAAACCTGTTGGGAGTGCTGTTGAGTGTGGACACTAGGAATTTTGCTAGGTATAAAGTATGCAATGCTAGAGGAGTTTGCTCACTATATTGTGAAAGTGTTGTGCAGTCCATTTTGGCTGTACAGAGAAGCATATGTTAACTCATTTCCTGCAAAATGTGTACTTGATCCTGTGAGTTGCTGAGCACCTTCAGCTCCCAGTAAATTCAGTTTAAAATAAACCCTGCAAGATCAAGAACTGAAATGTACCTTAAAATGTTTATAATGATATTAGAGTTAGAGACAAATCCATTAGATTTTAGTCTAATGATATTTAGATCCAATGATATTAGAGTTAGCTAAATAGGAGGTCAGAATTATGTATGACAATTTTGAGGGAATCTGAACCAAATGCACAAGTACATTTTGCGCCACCTGAAGTTATGATGTAGATGACACTGGGGCGCACTGATATTCAAATTTTGATTGACAAAATCAGTATAAGTTTACTACAAGCCTTTAGGTTTGTTCCTTCATGATCGGAATGGCAAAAAACAGAGACAGAAGAGATGTGTGAATCATCACCATCATTAGTCATGCTCAGCCTTCAGTAGGACAAAGCCTGCCTTATGCCTTGGATAAGACTCCTACTGAAGATGATTTTATTTCATCAGCCAATTGCTGCTATAGCCATTTCCAACCCATCAGCCTGGTTCATGTGCTCTCAGTTTTGCAGGCCATGTGCTCATATGGTGCTGTACAATGGGACTCTCATTTTTCATTTATTTGTTTTATGTTTACTTTTTGTAATTTCTGACAGCAACTAACTTTTGCTTTTCTGTGTCACCTTTATCTTTTGAAGAATGTTTGGTTAATGTCTATCCCACCATACCAGGACAAAGGGCAGTTCTACATGCTTTCATCTGCTGACAAATCTAAATGCCCACAGGGAATTATGTTGCACCATTGTTTTGGATGGAATTTGTAAGATAATTATTAATTCATGAAAAGATAAGATTTCTTGTTCATAATCACCATTTATAGAAAAACCTCAGTCAAAAACTGGCATTATTTTGCATCATGTTTCCTAAGTAAATGTTTTGTTACAGATTTTTGAAGAGCCTTGTTTTATATGATGAAGTGAGCTGTAGCTCACGAAAGCTCATGCTCAAATAAATTGGTTAGTCTCTAAGGTGCCACAAGTACTCCTTTTCTTTTTGTTTTATATGTTGTCATTTTCTTGAGATTTTTGAAGAGCTTTTCTATATTTTTAGCTTGATTCTCAGGTTTAGATAACCACTCATAAAACACATGGCATTTCTATCTGTGTCTCGGCATAATGCATTTGAGATATTAACAAAATCATTGGAATAACCTCATTTTAACTTCTATTTGTCTGTGATGATTTACTCAGCATGTGGGCACACTGTGTGTTATCATCATTCTGCTAAGACCAATTTATTTACATATCCAGTATCCTTTCTCTGTATTTGTGAGTTTTGTGCAGGATTATATATTGCTTATGTGTAGCATAAATTTGTGTATTATTTTAGCTGGTGTAATTAAGCTTTGAGATAATGTTCTGGTTTTGTGTTGTGATCCTAGACAATAACATGAGTCTAATGACCACTCTGCACATTAAAGCAAGGGGGTTTTTGTCTGGTTGGCCAAGTGAAGGGAACAGTGCTTTATGGCTAGGGGGAGGAGATGAAAACAGCTGCAGAAAGGGGCAGTGTGGTTGCCCACTCATCCCTTGGGAATGCAAGGTTTTAAAGGGGGCAGCTCGGTACCTCAAGCCTTCCTTTTCACATGGACCAAGGCTGAAGCAGGACCCACCCTCCCTCTCTTTTAGGTGGCAAAATACCAGGTTTGGTCAATACTTGCTGTGGGTATTACACTAGCCTCCCCTTTTTTTAGGCGGGGCTGAGAAGGAATTTTTCCCTTACCACCATATTGCCTTGGGTGAATTGGGTGGCTTTTTTTTTTTTTTGCCTTTGCCACACCAGGTTTCAGGAAGGGCTCTGTTCATACATGCCATGCCATATGTCACAACTCATAATTTAAGTGTAGGGCAGATGTCCAGTGCAGGTACTCCATAGAAAAGGTATAGAGTGACTGGATAAATAGCTTGGAAAAGGACTTAAAAAGAGGTGCCCGTTAAAGGAATGAACAGGGGGTGGTTGGGGACTCCTATGATTAGTACGGCACGGAGCCAATCCTCCATTCTTATAGCCCACGTTAACCCTCTTATGAAAGTGGAGGGTGGATGGTAAGGTCCTGGCAATGGATTTGTTGGAGGGACCTGGAGGGAAAAAAAAAGGGAGCTGGTGGATGCCCCCTACCCCAGGTATGGTAAGGTCCTGGCAATGGATTTGCTGGAGGGACCTGCATGGAAAAAGAGCAGGAGCTGGTAAAAGCCCCCTTGGGTAATTATGGAATAAACATGGGGTTGCCTGCCCTGTACACTGTTATCTGCTGGGTGTCCCTGACCTCGAATAATAAAGTTGCAGCCTGGTTAAACCCATGTCGAATGTCTCCTGTCCTTCTTTCGGCATAGTCAGACAATGTCCTGGCTGTATACCAGTAGAAGTTTCAGGTTTTTATATACATTCTTGGGGACAGACTTCCTGAGAGAATGTTTCTAATAACCAAGAAATATTGTCTTACATGTCTTAAAACAATGTTTTTCTTGTTGCCACTGTGAAGTGTGAATAAGAGTCCTATTATTAGAAATGATCATTGTGGACTGAGAGAAACTGTATTATGAGTTCACAAATCAATAGATCATAGCTTAATGGTACACTGTAGTTGTTGCCATTGTGTCAAATGCTTTGCAGAAATCTGTGAATGTCAGGTAGAGAGGAGGCCTCTGGTTTCTTTTTCTCTTGATAGTTTGGTAGTTGATGATACATAGATGTTATAATGTCAAGAATCTACTCTGAAAATCGTATTTGTTTTCTCAGTCAATTTTTCATCTTCCAAAAAAGTTTGTTGGTGATGACCTCAGAAAACAGTTTATACATCTCTATGTAAGAGTGAGGTCTGCAATTTTTGAAGCAATTTTCTTCTCTTGTTATGAAAGAATAACAGATGCATTATGTATGACATTCCCCTCATTCCAATGCAGCACATGAAGAATGCAACAACCTTCTTTGGCGTATTGATCTTTGGGCGTATTTCCTAATGTTACGTTTTCCTGGCATTTAACTTATTTTCATTTTGCATCAAGACATTGATTTAATATTGATGCAGAAGAACTGCTTTAGCATTTTTATTCCTCCTTATCAGAATTATGATCAGAATTTTGTGTTCTTTTCAAAATGGTAAGTTAACATTTCTCTTCTGGTGGTCACTCCCCTACTGCCGTTTAATTACACTTCCCTTCTTAGTAAGTCTCTCTGTGATCTAAACATTTATAATAGATGAAACCAGAAACTGCTGTTCTTTTGATGAGGGCACAGAAGAGAATGAAGTCATAGATGCATTAATAGATATAAAGTGGTAGGCCACAACTTTATTAAAAGTAATACTAAGGAAGAAACTGACTCCCCCGCCTCCCACAGGCATTAACTGGGTCCAGAGAATTGTTGCCTGTCTTTCTATTTATCCTTCCTCCAAATCTCACTGGATTCAAACAGTAAAGTACAACCTGATTAATGGCTAAGTGAGTGGAAAGCTATGATTGCTATTGCTGAAGAAGAATCGTGCACACCATATCACATTTGTTGCCCTGTCTTCCCAGCCCCACTCCAGCCTGCTTATTTGTCTGCTAAGTCTTTTATTTTAGACTGTAAGCTTTTTAGGGCAGAGACTGATCATTTAGTGGATATACAGTGCTTAGCACTAGGGGAACCAACCGGATTCTGGCCTTTGGTACTACCTGTAAATGTTCAATAATAATAATAACAATCAATGTTTTACATTTGGTTGTGTTGTGGGTTTTTTCTATAAACTTCTATAGTTTTCGTAGAGTAAATAATCTTTTTATTAAAGAATTTGCTTTTGTTTGAGTTTTTTCACTTGTATTTAAAAATGGGATATTCTAATAGGGCACTTCAGGACCTGAAATGTTGTAATTTTTGCCTATATGTTAATAGTCCTGGGTATTGTGCCTAGCAACATGCAGGTATAAATTATTACACAATATTGTGTTTGCTTATTCCTTGAGTGAAACACAAATAACCGTTATAATTGATTACACATAACAGTGATCAGTAATAGTCAGTTAACTTGTACAATGTTTATTAAGTATTTGAGAAAAAAATACCAGATGATATTTTTTATGAATTATCAGCACAGTAGTCATTAAAAGGAGATGCATGTTGAATATATTATTCACTTCCACAATAAATTATATGCAAGTTGTGCAGTGAAAAAAATTGCGATTACTACTGTTTCATTGAAAATTTACAGTAATATTTTGGTCCTATGCTCCTGCCACATTAAGCCAAAGAATATAGTAAAACCTATGGTAAATAACTTTGGGAATTCACCATTTAACAATAAATAACTTAGTCATTAAAAAAATCCAGGATCTTGGATTTTAATTATAATAATATTTTATAGGCATTGTGTGGTGCTTATCTCTGTAATACTCTGAGCACCAATAATAAATTATAATATCTGACAATGCCCTTTCATCCAGGTATCTCAAAGAGGTTTTGCAACCATTAATGAATCCTCTGACCACACCTGCGAGGTATAGAGAGTGAGTATTGTCATCATGTTAGAGATGGGTGAGCTGAAGCACAAAGATGTTAAATGACTTGCTTCTTGAACAGGGAGATGGTGGTGAAGTGGCAGAGATGACGATTGAATGTAGGAGTGCTGCCTTTTAGTCTTCCATTGTAAAATCAACCATTCTCAAATAAAACTCAAACAAAATTTGGAAATATTTTGAAAAATACAGCTTCATAAAACAAAGCACTTGGACCAAAATTTCCACATTCGGGTGCCAAAAGTTACACAACCTATATTTGTGTGCATCTCTGCAGCATGATTTATAAATGTAAGCTCTTACTATCGGTACTTAACTTTATGCACCCACTTCAGAGAACTTTAGCTGAAGGGTAGGAATAGATTATTTAGCATTTACTTATGACCTCTTTGATTTTTTTTTAAAAAGGATTTGGATCAGGCTCTTAATCACTACTACATCTAGACATCTCTACAGTTTCGAAAGTATAATAATTTTTTATCCAGTTACTAATTTTGGAAATCTTAAAGATACAAATGGCATTGTTATTGCCCAGTAACAGTTCTCCCTTTATCGTCAGTGTAAGCATGCTTGTGTATGAAAAAATATTTTCAGTCTAAATAATGCTTGTTCACATACAAGAAAAGCCTGCAGGGGAAACTCTTCATCCACATGTATTCATATCTTTTTTTCATATTAATACCTTTGTTTTTGTACATTTTCTTTGAGGAGTGAGTAAAAAATGACATTAAAATTGAGGATGCATGGGTGCTTTGTCTGTACTGACATAGTCAAGAAAACTGGACATGCTTAGCCACTGAGCACTTGGAAACTAAACTATTGATAGCAATAATCGGAAAACAAAATGACATTATATAGTTTGTAACATTATGCAATATCAGCTCTGATGAAGTTGAGGGAGGATGCGGAAAAGTAACTGCCAAGCAAATGTCACATAGCCCAATACTTATCCACTTGTTTATTCTGCAATGCAGAGTATCAAAATAATACCTCATCAGGGTTTTGAGAAGCTATATTAGTGTTTGTAGAGCACTTTGATGTTCTTGAATGAAAGGGGTTTTATATTTAAAACCACTAATATATGTCTGTCCCTTTTTGCAGGCTTAACAATATTTCCCCACAAAAAAGTTGCAGTAATCTATTTTGCCACCTTCACCAGTTACTCATTTTTGTCAAATTTTCTGTTTTAATACTGAGCGTGATAACAGGTTGTTAAAATATACAGAAAATATAACATTTATTTTCAAAGCATTAAGTATGGAATGAACATTCCGTCTGTATAACCACAGATTCTTACACCCTTACTTGTTCTGAATGATACCTTATTTAACAAGCAGCTCCAAAGGCACCACTGGGACTACTTACCAAGTATGGTACTATGCCAGGTAAGAAATAGAATCAGAATCTGGCCCATAATGTGGAAATGAAATGTATAGTATGGAAAATAGGTTATCCACTGGATACATGTAGCCACACATTTTGCCCACATTTATTCTCTCTTGCAACGTTTTATTTACATCATAGTTTTCTTGCGGAAAGCATGACATTTGACCTGGGTTCTGCCAAATTGTATGTATGTAGATGTGGAGCTCTTGTGACATTGCTTAATTGCCATTATAATTCTGACTGCCAATATCCACACATTTTCTTTGTGACCAAATCCCAGATTTAACATTAGACCTCCTACATGGTGCAATCTTAGCAGTACTGTGCTGCAGACATGAATGTAAGGGTTGAAACAGCAACGGATCTCCACCGTTCCAAGGATAAATTAGGTCAAGTAAGTGAAAAGGAGTGGGCACTTCAAGTTGGTTGACTCTGTGCGTCTTTCATGAACCCAGAAGATCAGAAACCTTTGAGACAAGTCCATTTCCATCTAGTGGAACCATAGAGGCTCTGCTTGCAGGAAAAACAGTGCACTTCTGCTACCGTGGAGCAAGTTCTATTCACCATGTGTTGTGGAGCTCTGCTCCTGTGTGGCCGTGCACATAGGCATGCACGGCAGTCTGAAGTGTATTCAAGCCATATGCTGAGATCAGGATTTGTGCTTTAGTGAATGCAAGTCCTAACTGAACAAAGCAGGTAAGCACATGTTTAGGTCTTTCCTTATTCAAAAAAAAAAGCACTAATGGCCTGACCCAACTCTGAATGACTTCAGTAGGTATAGATCTGTCTCTTAAGTATGTGTTGAAGTCCCATGGACATCAATGGGACATAAGCACATATGTAATTTTAAATATGGATTTAAGTGTTTTGCTGAATGGGGTCATCCATTGAAAGCCAGACAAGTAAGAGACTTTTGCTTGTCCGATAATTGGTTGTATTTTTTTTTTTTTTTTACATATTCTTGATTCAAGGTATTCCAGGAGCTTGGTTTGATACAATTTTTGAACATCTGGAAAAAGCGCACTCCTTCATGTGCAGATAGGTGCTTCAAAACTACAGGTCTTTGGAGGTGTAACAGGGTGCACTGGTCAGGAGCGATCCCAGCTCCCAATCACTCTAATGCTCACCAGTATGTAGTAATTGGGCCCTATTTGAAAGACAGGCAGTTGACTGAGGGTGTCAATTAACTTGATGGAGTGACAGCTCAGGGGCTAATTGCGGGGGAAGTAATCCCAGCAGAGGGGATTATATAAAAATATAGGGAGGAAGTGCTGGGGGAGAGCAGGGAGCCTGAGGGAAGGTAGAGGTAGGCCGGACTGGCCGCTGCTAGTATTGGGGAAGCTGGCTATGGAATGTAAATAACACTGCAGGCGGTTACCTGCTGAAGGACTACAGTAAAGCACGATGGTGGTGAAGGACACATGGAGTGGCTGTGGTCTGTGATTAAGACCTGAAAGGACTATCCAGGGGACCTCACACCAATGGGTCTTTTAAAGGTATCAGATATACAGGTGATGAATAAGAATACTTGCATGGAAAGTTCAAGGTAAAGTAACAAATATAAATAAAAAGAAAAATTCAAACTGCACCACGTGAGTGATGGGTGCGTGCTGAAAAGACGTCACACAGACAGAGGTCAATTTACAGACCATAATAATGATTCAATTTTTTCCCATCAAGTATGTAGGCCGCTTATGGAGTAAAAAAAGTTACATATAAGTGTATTTAACAAACCAGTGTGTGAAATTAGGGTGACCAGATGTCCCAGTTTTATAGGAACAGTCATGATATTTGGGGCTTTTTCATATATATGCACCTATTATCCCCCATCCCCTGTCCCGATGTTTCACGCTTTCTGTCTGGTCACCCTATCTAAAATAGAGAGGAAAAACAAAGCTATAAAATAGCAAAGTAACTATATCAAATGTGAAGTATATGGGAAGATGCCTTAAACTTTTTTATAAACATATATGTTTTATTTACTACAATCTGAAAATTCATTCATTCATTTGAATGATGAAAATTTATTTTAAAAACCTAGCAAATGTACCGTACCATTTACTTTTCTAAAGTTTTAGCTAGCACTTTTTAGTTGTTGGGGGGAAAAGCTTGCTTGAAAGAAAAACTGACAGTGTGATACTTGAGACAATTAACTCTATAAGGTATAGTAGGAAGAGAAATCCATTTTTAAAGAATAAGAAGTTCTTGCAAACATACACACTGCAAATGTACCTCATGGTGGTTCCTTATTACGCAAACACAGATTACATAAATTGCCTTCCTTGGCATTTCATGGGCTTTTGGTGCATAAAATCAATGATTTCTTCTCCAGCAAATCAGTAACTTCCATTTCAGGGTACTCTGAATCACTCTTATTTTGCCATATGTTTTTTCTTCTGCTGCATTCAGAATGTCTGAAGGTTTTTCATTTTCAGCTATTCAGTGCTCTAGAGTAATTGCTGCACTCAAAAGCAGATGTAAATGGAACATTCCATTATAATTTTGTATAGAGGTTCCTTAGTTGTGTTCACACAAAAAGGATTCAGTTCTTTTCCAACAGTCAAGATCTGTGCCAATTCACTCCAGTTCAGTTCAAAGAAGTTCATACATTTTTTTATGGGGTTGAGTCCTTTCTACTGTGGGTATGCATGCACTCCAGGCGCCCAGAGATGGAGAATGTTGCATGCAGCATCCCTTGATGCCCTGGCTCACCTCATGCCTCCGACTGAGAAGAAAAAGGGCTGGACAGATCGATAGCCTCTCCAGTTCTTTCTCTCTGCCTCATGGTTTGGGTCAGAAACTCCAGTGTCCAGAACTTTTTTTATCCTTTTATCTGTAAACATATCTATTTATATCTATAGCTCTGAATAAGTTTTAGAAGATTTTAAAGTTTAGGATTTTTTCTTATAGTTTTAGTGTTTTATATTTAGTTAGCCTTCCTGACCTGAGGAGCCCCTTCCCATACCCCATTTTGTGTACTGTACCCCAGTACACAACCCAGGACTCTGGGTTTCAAAATTTGTGCTTCCAACCCATGCTCCTTCTTGGTCAATGACTAACATCAATGCTGTTTGTACTGCGTCGGAGAACCCACATCATGGCAAGGGGTGTATTTACTGTTCATTCCTCAGTTGTATCTGAAAAAGGTGGGAACTTCACCTAAGGAAGCACCTAATGGAAAAAGCCAGGAAGGAGTGCACCTCCTGCCCTGAGGCCCAACTCAGGAGCAAGGGAGTCTACCCCCACAAATCTCTCAATGGGGTCTTGTTAGGGAGCATTCTTATAAGCATGAGAGTAAATCCTCCTCCAAATCCACTTCAAAGAATTCAGATTTGGCCATGACTAAACTGAGCAAGTCTCTAAGATCAGCCCAAGAGAACTTAGGACATATGAAGTCTTGGGACATGATAAGTTTAGGGCTCTGTCAGCACGGATCATGGTTCAGCAGCAACAGTTCCTTTGATACCACCCAAGCACAAAGCCTAGGATCCGTTGGTATCAATGAAAAGTGACCATGAAGAGACTTTGCTACCCATGGTCCCAACTCCATCTGCACAATTGTGGCACAGGCTATCTCTATTTTTGACTCTAGAGGTTTGGACAGACAGAACCTGTCACACTCGAGGAAGAACCAAGACCTTTGCTCCTCTTGAGTACATCTTTGCCCTCCCAGAGCTGGTGTCCGCTCCTCCATTGGCTTCCTCTCAAGACTTCCTGCGGAGAGTCTGTCTCCCATTCCATCCTCCTGTTATGACTTCCCTCCAGAGATATTTTCAGTACTACCATTGGATCCAGAGTCAACCTTCTCTTCTTCGCGAGACTCTGAAACACCCAATGAACCATTATTTCCTTCTCCAAGATACATCTTCCTAGACAGGAGGCCTGCACTGGCTTGAGTCAAATATCTACCTCATCGCTTGCCTTGGAGTCGTTGATACCACATGCCATAGGGACCTCCACAACTTCCACTTGATCCATCTTATTGGCTGTACAGGGAAGCATGGGACCCTACCATCCAGCAAAGTTGGCTTAGTCTGATAAAGAGTGCTTCCATACCTCTCCTCTGAAAGGGAAACTGGAGCTGCCTCCTGATCCCCCTGACGAGGAGGAATATGCAGTGGATCTAGCAGTTCCACTACAAGTGACACAATTGTCATTGTCTTTTCCAGTTGAAGCAGTGTTTCCAATGTTTCTATCTCCACCTGATTACTATAAGCTGTTCCAAGAAATCTTAAGCAGAATTGCAGGGGAGCTGCAGGTTCCTTTTGAGGAAGTTCAGGATCCTCAGCATAAGCTCCTGGACATCCTCAAGTACTCAGGTTCCAGTCAAATAGAGCACCATGTTAACCAAGCCATCCTGAAGGCAACTAGAGCAGTCTGGCATACACCAGCTACTTGAGCCCCTACTCCTAAGATAAACATTGATATGTCCAACCAAAGGGGCAGAATTCCTTTTCTTTCATCTTGTCTCTAACTCTTTGTGTTCCAAGCCACAACAGAGAGATCTAGGCAGCAGCACCCTCTCTCTCTACTCCAACTGACAAGGAAGGAGAACATCTCAACTTATGGGGAAGGAAGGTGTTTTATTCATTTAGCCTTCAGTTCAGGATAGCCAACTAATAAGCACTGTTGGCTTAGTATGATTTCCTGAATAATTAAAAATGTGTGGACTTCGCTGATAAGCTTTGGCAACAAGACAGAGCTTGTTTCCAGGTTCAAATAGAGGAAGGCAGGATGGTTGCCAGGACTGCTCTTCAATCAGTGACAGATGCAGGAGATACATCTTGCAGGGTGATGGTTACCACCATCATAATCTACAGTGAATCATATCATCATGCTTCAAGGTTTCCCAGGGAGGTTCAGAACAATGTGGAGGACCTACCTTTGATGACTTATCTGTTTAATCACACCCTCTGGTCCCTAGGAATGTAGACTCCTACACTGAAAAGAAAAATTCATAGGCAGTCATACAAGCCTAAACCAATGGCTCAACAGTTCTGCCACTGGACTCCATATAAGTCAAAAGTCCTGCTTCCCTGCATCTTCTGTGGAAATTTCTTCATCCCAGTCCCAGACATTGGCTAACTGTTATTTCTGACAGCAGCTCAAGACTGCAGACCACTAAATCCAACACCTCCCAATCCCCACGCACCCTTTTTACGCACCTGGAGTGCAGTAATAGACAGATGGGAGTTAAATATCATCCATTCTGGCTATACAATAAAGTTTGTTACTACCAGCATTCAGGGGCCACTCTCACTAGAACATGCTCAAACAAGAAGTAGAATCCCTCTTACATCGAGGCGCAATAGAGCGCGTTCCTTTTCAGTATTAAGTAAAGGGTTTTTATTCAATATAATTCCTGGTACCCAAAAGAAGGGTGATTGGAGACTCATTCTGAACCTTTTCCATCTGAATTATTTTTATTCGCAAACTCAAGTTTTGCATAGTCACTTTTGCATCTACAATGCTATCCCTAGAAAAGGACATTTGGTTTACAGCTCTCGGTATCAACAATGCATATTTTCACATGGACATCTAGTCTGTTCTGATGTTTTCTCAGATTCATGGTGGGCTCTTGCCATTTTTTAATACAAAATACTACCTTTTGTTCTTACCACACACACTCCCCTGCAGGGTCTTTTACCACAGTGCCTTCTGTAGCATCAGGCAACGTGATTTCACCATCTCTCTCTATCTCAATGACTGGCTTCTTGCCACCAGGATGGATATGCCAAAAGGCCCTCACATCAACGTTGGTAGTGCTGTAACACCTCTCCTCCTTGAGGGTCAGCGCTAACTCTGAAAAGTCCATCCCTACCCCAATGCCAATGTTAGACTACATCAGAGCATCCTTAAATTCAATCGCAGTGAGTGCTTACCTACTGATGGACAGGTTCTAGGCAATGAATAATCTCATAGACAAAGTCATAAGCAACCTCAAGCACCTGTCAAGACTTGTCTCTCTCTCTTTCTCCTGGGTCATATAGCTTCATTCATTTATGTCACATCATTTGACAGTTCTACCTTCATTGTCTGCACATGTGGCTTCAAACAGTATACTTTCCACACTGCCAGTCCCTGAGTGCTATAGTAACTGTTCCCACAAACGTAATATTGTCTCTACTATGGTGGAAGAATCCCTGCCAGCTATGCATTTCCTTCCTTGCTTCCCCAACAGACAGAATCATCATTACAGATTCCTCCCCGTTGTGTTGGGGAGCTCATGTGGTCAACAGAAGACACCGGGATGCTTCAAGAGTCCAAGATGCGCATCAATATTTTGGAACTGCAAGCAGTTCAAAGGACTTGTAAAGCCTTTCTCCCATTCATTCAAGGTCATCATGCCCTCATAATGTTGGCGAATATCACCACCATCTTGTACATCAACAAGCAGGGAGGAGAAAGATCCATTCCCTTGTGCGCAGAAGTGGGCAGTTTATGGAACTGGTGCATCAGCAATCAGACTACCCACAGCATAATTTACCTTCCAGGGACTCAGAACATGCTAGAGAACTCTCTCGTAGCAGACCCTTTGTTGTCTGCCACAAGTAGCAGTTGCATGATTCTGTGGCGAACAATGTTTTTGTTCTACAGAGGACTCCAACCAGGGACATGTTCACATCTCAAATGAACAGGAAGTGTAGCATGTACTGCTCCAGAGGAGCCCTAGGTTGCCATTCACAGGACATTGCTCTACTTCTTTCATGGTCAAACCACCTGAACTATGCCTTCCTGCACTACCACGCCTATCTGGGCTTTACAGAATATTTGACAGGACAGGGCATGAGTTTGCCACCAACTGCCCCAGACAGTTTTGGTTTCCAAGCCTCTTACTCATGTTGTCATGGGCACCAGTCATTATTCTGCCATTTTCCGATCTTTTGACCCAGGGAAATGGCAAGATCAAGCATTGCAGCCACCATCTGCTTCATCTCAGGGTGTGGTTTTTGGATGGACAATCGTGTTCTGGAGCTGTACAGAGCATCTTTACTAACAGTAGGAAGGATTCCACTATAGAATGTTGTTTAGCCAAGTGGAAACATTTTTCTGTTTGGGTTCATCCAAGATTTATACTCCAGAAGCTAAAAGAAAAGGAGTACTTGTGGCACCTTAGAGACTAACCAATTTATTTGAGCATGAGCTTTCGTGAGCTACAGCTCACTTCATCAGATGTTTACCGTGGAAACTGCAGCAGACTTTATATACACACAGAGAATTGTTTTCATATTCTCTGTGTGTATATAAAGTCTGCTGCAGTTTCCACGGTAAACATCTGATGAAGTGAGCTGTAGCTCACGAAAGCTCATGCTCAAATAAATTGGTTAGTCTCTAAGGTGCCACAAGTACTCCTTTTCTTTTTGCGAATACAGACTAACACGGCTGTTCCTCTGACTCCAGAAGCTGTGGATGATATTTTATTTCAGATTATATTATTTCCCTAATAACATCAGGTTTGTCCATCTGCTCTTTAAAGTCAGTGCATACCATCCACCATCACAGGGTTACTCAATCTTTGTGCACCCATTGACTAACAGATTCTGGAAAAACCTAATCAGAACCTTTCTGCCAGTGAAAAATCCTACTCCCTGATGGGACTTAAATCTTGTTGTTTAGGTACTCACTAGGTTTCCCTTCAAACGATTAGCTTCTTGCTCTGTCTCTCCTATCCATGAAAGTTGCATTCATGGTAGCCATCACCAAAGCCACAAGGTGAGCTTGGAGCACTGAAGATGGATCTTCCTTACTTTATATTTCATAGGGACAAAGTTTCATTATATTTACACCCAAATTAACCCCCAGCATAGTCTGTTTCACCTGAACCAGTCAATTCACTTACCTCTGTTCTTCCCAAAAACTCATTCATCCTCGGAATAAATTAGGCTCTGTAGCAGATGGAGCACTAACCACTGTAGCGCTTCCTGCTGGTCAGTCCAGGAATTAGCTCTTTTTCAGCCGTGGAGCACCTCCTGCCTCAGGTCCCATGTCCCTCCTGGACCCCAATGCCTCTTTCCTTGGGGTGCTGCCCCACAGGAGTCCCCACACTCTGGGTCTCCCCTCCCAGGGGAACCCCCTCCCGCTATGCCCACCTTGCCTCAGTAGCTACTGCCAGTCATCATCTAGCCCCCTTTCTCTGCGGGGACTGCAGTCTGTAATGGCCACTCATCATTGGCAAGGGGGTTGGACCAGCTGCCTCTACCTTTCCCCAGCTGCACCTCTGCAGCTCCTCTTGCCCTTCCCCAGCACTGCTCTACTCCAGGTACCCTGTGCTGCCAGGCAAGTAGGCTGTTCCCACTCCAAGGCTGGAGTGAGACTGACCTAGCTCCTCCCCTAGTCCTTATATCAGGGCCAGGTGTGGCCACAGCTGTGGCTGCCTCCCCAGTCAGCCCACCCTTTTCCCCAGGAGTGGGGTAACTGCTCCGCTACATGCTCCCTTCTCTTGACATATGGTGAGCTTTGGTCTTTTACCTGCAGAGAACCCCAATCAGAAAGTCTCCCCAACTGTTTGTTGCCATAGCAGAAAGAGTTTGGGGTCAGACTATATTCTCTCAAAAGAATCTCAAAATCGATCTCTGACTATATTTTGCTCTGCTATCTGCCTTCCTCCTCATGGGGCAAGGGCTTGTTCCACAAGAGTGGAAGAAACATGTATGGCATTGCTTCAAGAAGTACCTTTACTTGACATCTGTAAAACAGATATGTGGAGTTCCATCCATGCATTTGTGAGACATTATGCTTTAGTTCAGGAATCCTCCATTGATGAAGACTTTGGAATAGCAGCCCTTCATATGGCTCTGCCATCTGCATCCTTTTACCCTCCTCCTACTTGAGTACTGCTTGTCAGTCACCCACATAGAGTGGAATACACATAGAGACCAGCAGTCAAAGAAGGAGGACTTAGCTTTGTAACTGGAAGTTTTTTGAGGTGTGTGGTCCCTATCTGTATTCCACTATCCATCCTCCTTCCCCTCTGCTTTGGATCATCTTTTGGTTTACGGTGGAGAAGGAGCTGGGGAGGCAGTCAGTCCACCCTGCCCTTTATCTTCTCAGTTGGAGGCATGAGGAGAGCAATGGCACATGTGCGGATTAAGGGATACTGCTTTCAGAATTCTCTGACTCCAGGCACACGGAGCGCATGCATACTCATAGTGAAATACAGCTAGGGACTCCAGTAACAAAGGTAAATAACCTCTTCTTCCAGTAACTTATGCTCTGACTTGAAAAATACAGTGTGAACAACAGACTGATAAAGTTCATGGGTACCCGATGTAACAAGTTTTTCAAAAGCTTCTGTGCATGTTTTATGGACACATGCAAATTTCAATCAAATACACCTAATTCATGGATGTAGTTGGAGTTTTTATTGTATTATGTCTGAATTCTTAACAAAGCTGATTGTGAATCCTTATCTGGTCATATCAGATCACAAATCTCTACAGAAGACTACTTCACGATAACTACACAAAGAAAACATAATTATCTGTAATGAATCCCTTCTATGACTGATGTCCTAATTCCAGCTGGCTTCCAGATACGGATCAAACTGTGGGGATTTTATTCCTACTGCTGCATATTAAACAAGATGCATTGTTCAAAGAAAAGCAGGAAAAACACTAAAGGAAGAACTACTATTTGAAGATTTATCTATTTCTTGGCTGCTGTAAAACCACTGTGGGGTATTTGACTATATAGTATATATGGTATTAATACAGACTCAAGCTTGAAATGTGTTAGAAACTGACAGACACTACACCACATGAATCTCTCATAAAAAGGTACAAATCATCCAAATAATTCCTTGAATTAATGTAAACAATTATTTTAAGAAATACAAAAAATATCAGTCCTGCAGAGGTCAATTACTTTTTAAACATACTGACTTCAAGGTCAATGTCAATTTTTATTTTCAGCATGGAGGAGAAAAATCAAAGATTCCTTAGGTTTTTATCTCATTATCTGTTGTATTTTAGGAAGTTTTGTGTAGTGTGTAAAAAAAGCAAGGAACTACACTGCAGAAAATGAGCTTTGGCATCAGAGGTAAGTGGAATCAGAGTGGTACGGCAAAGAGAAAAGTAATTCGATATGCCTCATTTCATATTAATAATTGATGGAAGCTGCATCAATTGATTTTTATTAACTCTTCTTTTTTGAGTTTAATGATGTATAATTCATGGTTTCAAAAATGTTTTTTGGGGGGTCTTACTGTGTGCCATGAATGGGCTGCCTTTGGAGACCATTTTTTTTGTGAAGAGTAGAGGCACAAGCAGCTGCCTAATTTAGAACTCAAGAATTTCCTGATTATTTTCTTGAGTGTCCATTTTAGACACTCCTCTTTTCCTCCCCTCCCCCACAATTTGAAAACAGACTAAAACACTGCGGGAAGCATCTAAGGTCTCTAAAATGACCTATAAATGTTTAACCATGTGAAATTGCTTGATTTAATTTATATTTCTACATAGAACTTGAACCAATGTGAGTCAGTTATGGATTAGACAGCCTAATAGGACATTACATGAGGCAATCGTTTTTGGGGGGGTACAGGGAAGTTTATATTGAACCCACTTGTTGAGTTTCTCAGCAGGCACTAATATTTATTTATGTATTTATTTATTTGTCCCTCTGCTATGATGTTGTTATTCATAGAAAAAACACAATTCCAAATGCTGCAAGAAGCTTGGTTGCTGCATCCTGATGAGATCAGACAATCACAGAGTGTAAAATTGTTGCAAAGCTTTGGCTGTCGAGCAACGGACAGAGGAATTGATTGGGTCACCTTACATGTTTTCTCAAACCAGTAGAGTTTCATTTTAAAAGTATGAGTCAATGCATCCGTTAGGTGGTAGAGAAAGAAAGAAACATGATCTACATTGAGAAATAATCGACCATACTTACCATGCTACATTGTTGTAAGTGTTTTACAGGTGTTAGTTAATCTTAACAGCTCTGTACATTACAGTACTGTTAATTATATTTACTGTAATGCCTTTATTAGGCTGCCCAAATACTACACAAAGGAGCCTATCAAATAATCCCTGACTGAAACTTCACTACTGAAACCCTTCTGAAATGAGATTTACCGGAAATGGCACAAATTGAAATTTGCTGAAATGTCTGTTTATATTTGGCCATAGAGTTTTTTTCCAGGTAGGGCATGAATTTTTGACTGGCTGATGAAAGCTACACATGGAGTCAAAGGTACATATTGAAACAAGGCTTCTTGACAGTGCAGCAGTATGCTTTTTTCTAATTTTTGTTGTTGTTGTTTTCAGATGCCTAAATTAGATCAGGGATTGAGTCTTCCTTTGTTTTCAGAGCACCACTCACACTGTCAACATTCAATAAACCATGTCAAGTAACACATATGTATCCCAACATTTAAACCAACAATTTAGAAAAAAAGAAAAATGAGCTTTAAAATGATGGCTACTTTAAAAAAAAATCTGATATGTTCAAAATATTAACATTCATTTGCATTTAGAATACAATTTATTAATCACAAAGCTAATGTACTGAATCCTCAGCCATGTCTGAGCTGTGCTTAGCACAGCTGAGGTACAGGACTGGGCAATGGGACAAAGATGGGTTTTAAGCAACTCCCTACTAAGCCTGTGTTCCCCTGCTTCCCAGTTCAGCTTCCCAGGATCAAGCCCTCATGTACTTTTATTAAAAATGGATTGTTACACACTACATCTCATGGGCTAAAACATATTATGTATAATCACAAAATTCCTTACAGTGTTAATTATTTGAGAATTTCTTTGTGAATATTTCTCCTATCTGAATAGCTTGCAAACAGTTCGTTCACGGTGAATACCTGTGTTCCCCAACAAATGGGGTGAAGTGTAGACTCCCGACAAAAATCTCAGGTTTGACTGTAACTAGTTCTGTGCAGAACTATCTACCCTGTTGTTATATTCCTTAATATTCCTTTGTTCAAATCTATTTTCCTGTAACCTGATTGGCTGTAAAAAGCAGAAGTCACAAACCTGTTTGTAGTGAGGTGATGAATTAAATGAAGTTTAAGGATCGGAAGGGTTGAAAGCATGTTCTATTCTTGAATTTAAAAGGAATGTGATTTTTTCAGTGTTGAAAAGTAAGATTTGTTCTTGTGAGAAATAGATTTGTCAGACTGTAGGGTTAGGTGAATTCTGAGGAATTTGGGTTTAGAGGTTGACAAGTTTAGCAAACTTTCAGAACTTGAACTCAGCTCATTTTCTTCTTCCTTCCTTGAAAAACACTGCAAATGGGCTCCCAGATGAGATGGGCAATGTTCTTCCAGGCTGTCCCTGAGGAAGCAGACAGTGTCTTCCTCTTCCTTGCACTGCATACATGGGCCGTTATTTGATTCACAGCTGCTTTACTCCATTTTTTTTGCCACTGTGGTTCCACTTTAATCAGAGATACAGGTCTACAGGAGTAATGCAGTGGTGAATCAGGCTTATGGTGGTATAGAGAGCTGGATTTTTCTTGAGTGGACAGAACACATTATAGCATGATGTGGTGGTGCATCATAATGCCACAATGCAAAAGTCAAAATGAAATGCAAAATGCTTGTCCCAGAGAACAAAGTGCATAAGGTGGAGCAACCTTTTTTTTCCAAAACAAACTCACAGTGGGCTTAATCCAAAAATCATTGAAGTTAATGACTACCATTGACTGGGCTTTGAATCAGATACAATGTTCATTTAAGCATCTGATTTGACTGAACTTGGATTTTCCCTAACATTATTCACACAGTCTTTCTAAAAACCTTCTGTTTTCTGCTCCTCTGCCTTTTCAAGTGTTTGGGTTTTTTCCCCAGTACCTTTTACTGAGCAGAATATCAATTTGTATTAAAGCCCTTGGATTAAGAGGCTAACTCTTAACCCTTGAGTCATTAAATAGATTAATGTACTGGCTTTCAATGAAAACTCATTTTTTATCTTTACACTCTTAATCCTTCTCTGATATCAATTATTTACTCATCCATATCTTTCAAAATATAAATGAATTGATAAGCACCCAAAATTATCTAATATGTAGATCACCATAGTATCCAGAGGTGCCCAGATCAGGATAGAGGTCCCATTGTTTTGTTTTAGGTGCAATATGCATGTAAAGGTAGACAACCACTTTTTTCTACAGGTTTTTAATCACACAGAGGTTTTTCCATGCTTTTTGTTCAGTTATGATTTGGGAGAGAGCAGTTAGCTGGACAAAAAGTATCCATGTATTTGTGAAATAACTTGCAGAGTTATTGGTTGCACTTGTCAATTGCAACCAATACAAATTGAATAACCCCGGAATGACGTTGAAACACAGTGAAGCTTTTCAGTGTGAATCCATCACTTTCCATAGTATTGTTTATTATATATATAAAAATATTGTGGCACATCTTTGACACTAAGCCTTTTTCTAGTTCATTGTGTAACTTCATTGTGTTGTGTACAGATTATAGTGCGACTATTTGGAAGAAACATAGTCTTCCTCTATTTTATAGAGCTCTGAGCACTGAGGCCAAGGTTTTTGAAAGTGACTACTGAGTGGTTTTTGAGTGCCTCAGTTTTGAGCTGTTCCATTCAAAATGCCTTTAATAGCAGTTCATTTCTAGAAAAAGGTAATCATCTGCCCTCCAAAAATTAGGCTATTTTGATGTTCTGAAGTTGGACAATGGAAATTACAAAATTTTGGCCTCAATAGCTGTTTTATAGATTCATATGTCATATTAATTACTACCTTGTACTCATTGAAAGCATACATGTCTTTCTCCTGTTTTGAGCAGATGTTTTCCTTGCTCCCTTTTCCCCCACCTCTATATTTCCATTCTTTTTATACCCTTGTATTTTCCCATTCTTCAGTCCCGATTGTTTCCTACTTCTACAGTTTGGGTGTGCTGCCATGCTTCTCCTACACTATTGGTTGTACTCTACCATCAGTGATCAGTGCTCTTCTCCATTTCCTTCTCTCTGTAACAAATGAAGAGCCGAAGAGCAGACAACCACACAGGCACCACATAATCTAAGGAATTCAAGATGAGGATTAAGAAAAGAGTGGCTTGCTCACATAAAATAAGGACTGATATTATTATTACAGGAGCACCAAAGGGCCCAGCAGAGATTAGGGACCAATTCTGCTAGGTGCTTTCTAAATTTATGGTGTTTACTGAGTTCATAGTAAGACAGTCCTTGCCACAAACAGTTTACAGTCAAATAGACAACAAGTGGGAGGGGAAACAGAGGTACAGAGAGATTAAATGGTTTGTCCAAGGTCAGCTGGCAGGTTATCCGCACAGCCAGGAATTGAACCCAAGTGCTCATTCAGTGCCCTGTCCGCTGGATCTCAGTGCATCTCACAGAAGAGCCTTTTTCCAGTTAACTGTTAAGATTTTGTTCTTCAAATTTTGATTTGCAAGTCATTGGGTTTAACTGGAAATAAATGTTTACTAACGGACCAAAAAAGAACTATTAGCTGGAAGAATTAGCAGAAGAAGTAGAAGGCTTACAAAAGGAAAGGCCTGCTTATGATCAGATAAACATCTGAACTAAAAAAAAAGGAGTACTTGTGGCACCTTAGAGACTAACCAATTTATTTATCCAAATAAATTGGTTAGTCTCAAAGGTGCCACAAGTACTCCTTTTCTTTTTGCGAATACAGACTAACACGGCTGCTACTCTGAAATCTGAACTAAATTTCCATACCCATCTCTAGTCCTCACTTCTCTTCCCTTGCCCATATCCTCTTACTCTGGAAACAGTTCTGACTTCATAATCTTCACTTCAAATTATTTAATATCTATGGAATGTAAAACCTTACTAGTGCTTTCAAAAATATTAGTTCCTGCGAAGTAGAGTGGACTTGACGTTGAGTGTACTGAGGCTCAAGTCCACCTCAGCCACTATACTGCCTTGGCATCCAATTAACTGGCTCAGTAAAATTCTGTCTATAATTTTTATTATTATAATTTCCTTAAGAGACAGGTAGCTATATATTCGAACACTTGTAATATACCCAGATGACTTAAAAAAAAAAAACACCTTTCAAAGAAGGTTGCATATGTATCTGGAGATTTATTTTTGTCTGAAAGAGGTAGGATAAAAAGAGAAATAATGCTTTGAAATAGAAAAATAAAGCAGTAGTGTGAAATAGAAAAATAAAGCATTAGTACTGAGATCAGAGCAAGGAAGGAACAAAAACAACAAGAAAACAAAATGTTCCAGATCAGCACAGTGACATTAAAGAAACTAAGTGTATTTTAATTTATGTAAACAGCATAAATTTAAAACTGAGTTAGCTGAAATTTCTCAAAATAATGACATTCTACAATAACTGATGCTTCCTTTGATTTCTTCATTTTTTTGTTTTAATATAGCTTCTAGTGACACCTTTGGATTTTAATTTGTACATTTTTTAAAAATGTTTCTTTGACAGATGAAACCTCTGAGCTTTTCAAAGTCATAAGCCAATTTGAGAAAAAAATTTTTTTTTCTCTACAGAGTCTGCAGTATCATTGCATGGCACCCTTGTAAATGGAACAAATATATCTGTAGCTCCTTCATAAAGAACTCAGAATTGTGCAGAGACATTTGTTATACCACAGTCATTCTTTTTTTTATTGTATTCACGAGAGATGGCTTCAGGAGCAAAATTCAAGTCCTGGTTTAAGTTTGACAAAAGTTTTCAAATCTAAGGTTATAATTTGGATTATTAGTATTACTGGTCATGTTTTTTTTACAGTACTGCCTAAGGACAAACCTAGAATGGGATCCATCATGCTAGGTACTGTACAAATGTAGTCATAGGTAGTCTTTGCCCCAAAGTGCAATAGACAAGACTGACATAGGGTAGGGGAAAGGGATTGATCTTTGTTGTGTTCATCAAATAGTTAAATCAGTTAAAATGTTTTGGACGGTGTGACCAGCACTAATTTTAGCTACCACTTTTTTTTCAATTTAATTATTTATCAAAAATAACATTAATCGTATGATGCATATCCTTTTCTGATATTCAACCTGTTGTTTCAGTGACCATGAAGAAGATCTGAAGAGGCTGCTGTATTGGCTTCCATAGCATGTAATTTCATTGTCATTTTCATGTGCCATTTTCTCTATATTGCATATAGGCTCTCAGTTAATACTAAGTGTTTTTTTGAATATCCTTATGGAATGCTATGTTAACTTTTTCTGCACACTTTTCCAGTACACTTTTTTGCCTTTTGTATACAAAAGCAAGTTGTACCATATGGCTTTAGGAAACAAGTAATCTGTAATGTATTTCTAGTAACAATTTAGGCTTTCTTTCCAAGGTGTCATATCCATACTTAACACACATTTTCCTTAATTCCACAATTCCACACACCACAGCCTCATTTATGCAGATCATCTACATAACATCATTTTCAGTTGCAGTTTGGAATGAGATCATACCAAGTAGGAGGTTTTGGCTAGGCTTCAAGCTCTTAAGACTTGATTTGTACTAAACTGCTACACTTTCCCTCACTTTGCAGTGCCCAAACCACAGAAACATATGGCCTAAATTGCTATAACATGGATTTATAGTAGTTATGTTAAGATGAGTTGTCTAGAATATTCATTTTATGTTTTTGCCAAGATTTTTTTTCCAGATGCGGGTTTTAAGTCTCTCTCTCTCTCTCTCTCTCTCTCTCTCTATCTAAACAGAACATTGTTGCAAAATAGCCAATAAAATAAAATAATAGGCATTTATCTAGGGCTTAATTGTGTCTCTCTAAGACAGAGTTCTCAATGGGGGAGGGAGAGGGAGAGGGTAGAGCAGAACTGTGTTACTCCAGGGAAGCCTCGGAAGGCATGCTTTCTCAAGGAGGCACTCCATCTGCTGCCAGGAGTGTATTGAGCTTCCACTGTTACCCCCTTCATGAGTGACAGGTCATCTGTAAAGTTTGGCACTTCCCTATCCCTTTCTGTGTGCAGCAGGAGTGGGAAGGAGTATCTTGTGCACAGTTACGGTGACTGGTGGGAGGAGGTCAGTCACATTCACCTGTGTAACAGCTAGGCACAATCTGACTCATTATGTTTTACATTTTCGCATTGTACAAACTTGAATGATTACAGCAGCTTTAGGATGAATATGTAAAAAGTATTATTATATATAAGCTAACTTGATGGAGTTCAGGCTCAGTCTGTTTTGGGGGTTGCAAGGCCACCTTGAAGTAGCCCATCTCAAATTATTATCCTAATCCTATTTAATCATGCCCATTTTATTGATTAGGGAAACCGAGACAGAAAGGTTGAGGTCCTAATTGCAGACACATGAAGAGTAGTTGCCATTGCCAGTGCAATCAGTCAATAGGAGCTCTAAGGAATCACTTAAGCCCCAATTTTAATTTTCAAAACTGATTGAGGTACTTAGGAATTTAAATCATGTTTGAAGCTGAGACTTAGGCTCCTAAATCAATTAGGCATTGCAGAAGAGAGTGGAGTGATGCCTCGATACCTTTAAAATCTGGCCATGAGTGACTTGCTCCAGGCTGGACAACAGTTTCTTGCTGGAATAGAAGTTAGAATTTGGGAGTTCCTTAGTTCCAAACCCCAGGCTCAATCCACTATACAAGGAGTCCTCTCAGTGTGGTCTTTAAGTTATTTCAGGAAAATAAACCACAGAGGCTCGGGGTAGAGGATGCTAATGGAGCAAGAATGTGTGAATAAAGGAAAGCAAAAGTAGAAATGTTGCTAAAATAGCTGGAAGCTTGTTATCCTTTTGTTTGTGTAATTAAAAAACAAAACAAAACCCACACGCAACGCAACTCGATTTATATGTATGAAGAGGTTAGGAACACACACGTTCCCATAAAGACACAGTTCACATTTCAGCCCTTTGGAATTGCTTTTCTGAGAATGTGATAATTTATTTTGTTTTGTCTGGAGGCAAAGAAAAGCGCTCTCTATAGCAGGTAATCCGGTAGAAGTATGATCATCAGAATATTGCTTATGTAGATTCCTGCTGAGAAATTACAGGGAAAACAGGCTCGGGACTTGTCTAACTGAGCTTTGCTGTTGGAATACATTTAGATGGGAGTGTGGATCTCATACGATGTAATCAGTTTGCCTTCTGGTGTCATGGTTATGTTTGCAGCAGGATTATAGCTTTGATATTGCTGTATCTCTGTTAGGTAAGAGTTATAAAAAGTCTTTAAATGTAATTTGAAAAGACATGCAAGACTCTTGGATTAAAATCTGTTTTCAGTGGCTCAGTCAATTTTTTGAGAAGCATAGTTGAGTGGATTCTACTCTTTAGACCTAAATTTAAAATCTTCATTAAAATAAATATAGAAATACCCATTAAAATGTAAAATATAGTGTACAGTAGTATCGGCACTTGAAATTATTATAATGGAAATAAAACATGACAGCTTTTCCAATCTACATTACACTCATACAGGGTGAAATTCATGCCGCTACAAGGAGCCTTCAAAGAAACGTTCTGAACCAGTTCATCCTCTCATAAGACTTAAATGGCACACCGGGCTTTGTATGGATGCTAGGAAGTGGAATATAGATTTTAAGGCAAAAGCTGTATTGATTTTCTGATACAAAAATGAGTAGGAGTAAGGACGAAAATTTTAACCAGCTCATAGTAATACACGATTTAGACTTTTTTTCCCTAAAATATCAACTGTTTTTTCTGAGTTGTTTTTCTGGAATATGAAATATACTCTCCAAAAATCTATATTGTAGAGTTTGTTTTTGCCTAAAACTCTTAATTTGTAAAAGGTATATCCATTTCAATTCTGTTCTGTTTGTACTGTGCATATTACAAAGTTTCATGTGTTAAAACAATTTAAACCTGTGTTTCTAACATGACACAGTTATTTAGGTTTTTATGTAGTAAGGTGGTCAGTGTCTCATAGGAAGCATCCATCTCATGTAGCTACATTGCTGTAGTGATTTACTATTTTTTAATCAGTATTAAGTAAAATTTTGTGTGTGTAACAATGAATTTGGAAATGCCTTTAGATTTTCAAAAGTGATTAGTGATGTTGGTTGCCTCAGTTTTTGAGGTCCTAATTTCAGACAACGTTTTTAGAAGGTGCTGCGCTCCTAACCCTGGAAAATTAGGCCCCTTAAAAGTTAAATTGAATTAAATTGGGCACATGCAAATGTAGGTATCCAAAATCTCTAGTCACTTTTGAAAATCTTAGTTATAATTTATAGTTCTTCATTTTAGCTTTCATATGTGTTGTGCAAATAGGTGGAGAGCATCCTAAACATGTATAAGAGTTTTACAGGGCACAATCTGCCCATCCCAGATTTTTACTCTGGCAAACTGCCATTGAAATCAATGAGAGTTTTTTGCCTGAGTAAGAAGTCAGTCAGTAATTCAACTTCTGATCCTGTGTGCACATTGATGAAAATGAGTGGATTAATGTTTGTCTCTGTTCAACATTTCCTTTACCAATTAATACTTTAAAAAATCCTTGTAGTCAATTCAGCCAGAAACAGTCTGATAATGAATACTGAAATGCCATAGTATTGTACTAAATACTACCATTTATTCCCCTTAATAAATTAAATGTCTCCTCCCAAATACCAACCCTTGGAAGATATTTTTTGGAGGAGCTCTATATAGATCCTATACAGTGAGTGAACTTCCCAGTCAATGTTGGTCTAAGTCTTCCTCTCAACTGCAGCTAGAGTATCTCTCTGAATAAACTTCCTTTTGATGTAGTCATTTTTATGTTAACTAATCTCTCATGCATTTCATGTTTCATTAAATCTGCATGCTAGTCTCAGAGCCCATCAGATTTGGTGTATTTCTAATTTGTATTCCAAAGGTCATGGGAGTGGGTTGCGGTGTGTGGAGAAAGAGAAGAGGGACTCAATAAACATCACAGGCTTTGCTTAAATAAATTACTGATTGTTAATTAGTCCTGTAAATACTTCTGGTTTTAATAAATATTGGACTTCATTAAGGTCACACAAGTGTAAATGAGGGCAGAACTTGAGAACAAAAACTTCCAGATGGCTTTCAAAGAGCAATAGAGGGTTCATCATGATTGCTTGATGAATGTTTATGGGAAGGAGTAAAGAAATCTATGTCATGTCCACCTGTGTACTATATTTACTTTCTTAGCTAGTTCATTTTCTAATCTCACTGGTGTATATTGTTGCCCTTTTGCCATCAGTAGCAGATTTTCAGGGCCTTGAAGATCAGTTTCACATTTGGAACAAAGGGCACATAGGGAATTCCCTCTGGAAGAAACCTTGAATTAGGCATTTCTGAAGCAGCTCTCTTGCCTCTGTCTCTGTCCAGGGAGCCTACACAGACCCATAGTCAAATACAAGACTGCCTCCTATCACTTGTCCTATCACATTTGATTTGCTCTCTGCTTGACAAACAGCCTAGATCTGCTCCAGTCTGTGCATCACAAAGTAACTTCAGCTGAGTTTTCAACCTGCGAATACCTGTAATGACTCTCTGGGTGTGGCAGTTGTATCCATAGCCTGTAAGGCAATCCCTTACAATATGTGTACTTATGTGTATTTGCATGTTATGAGTTTGCATTGCCACATGTCGTTTTCACACGCACGCAATTTTCTCTTTAACTGCTGGTTTAATGTGATGGACCTAAATCTTTGCTAGACTGAGTCTTGTAGGAGAGATCAGATAATCTGGTTTCTTGTGATGGACCTAAATCTGTGCTAGACTGAGCCTTAGGCTCAGCCTTGTGCAAGGGGTGAGTGTAGTTGTGCCACCTCAGGAGAAGCTTCTGGAAGAAATAGTGACTTCCCCTGCTCCCCTTTTGCTTTAGAATGGAGGGAATAGATACTTCAGCACTTTTTGGGCAGCTGCCTATTCCCTCCCACCTCCTGCTTAGCTAGTTTAACTGGCTGGATTATATGGGTATAGATCCATAGCTCCACCTACTGCTTTGGAAGATGTCATTTAGGGTTGCCAGGCATCTGGTTTTTTACCAGAACACCTGGTCCCTGGTGGCTCCAGTTAGCAGTTAGTCACCGGGCCACTAAAAGTCCAGTTGGCAGTGCAGCAGTGCTAAGGCTGGCTCCCTGGCTTCCCTGGCTCCAAGTGGCTCCTGGAAACGGCTGGCATGTCCGGCTTCTAGCCACAGGGACAGCTAGGGAGGCTCTGTGAGCATCCCATGCCCCAAGTGCTGGCTCCACAGCTCCCATGGGCCAGGAACTGCTGCCAGTGGGAGCTGCGGGGGCAGCACCTGCAAATGGGGCAGTGCGCAGAGCTGCCTGGCCACATCTCCGCCGAAGAGCTGGACATAGAATCATAGAATATCAGGGTTGGAAGGGACCTCAGGAGGTCATCTAGTCCAACCCCCTGCTCAAAGCAGGACCAATCCCCAACTAAACCATCCCAGCCAGGGCTTTGTCAAGCCTGACCTTAAAAACTTCTAAGGAAGGAGATTGCACCACCTCCCGAGGTAACGCATTCCAGTGTTTCACCACCCTCCTAGTGAAAAAGTTTTTCCTAATATCCAACCTAAATCTCCCCCACTGCAACTTGAGACCATTACTCCTTGTTCTGTCATCTGCTACCACTGAGAACAGTCTAGATCCATCCTCTTTGAAACCCCCTTTCAGGTAGTTGAAAGCAGCTATCAAATCCCCCCTCATTCTTCTCTTCCGTAGACTAAACATCCCCAGTTCCCTCAGCCTCTCCTCATAACTCATGTGTTCCAGTTTCCTAATC
Organism: Caretta caretta; assembly: GCF_965140235.1. Taxonomy (NCBI): domain Eukaryota; kingdom Metazoa; phylum Chordata; order Testudines; family Cheloniidae; genus Caretta; species Caretta caretta. The sequence goes on along the minus strand of NC_134206.1, from coordinate 150,526,298 downwards.
ATGTTTGTTGCCCTCCGCTGGACTCTTTCCAATTTTTCCACATCCTTCTTGTAGTGTGGGGCCCAAAACTGGACACAGTACTCCAGATGAGGCCTCACCAGTGTTGAATAGAGGGGAATGATCACGTCCCTCGATCTGCTGGCAATGCCCCTACTTATACATCCCAAAATGCCATTGGCCTTCTTGGCACCAAGGGCACACTGTTGACTCATATCCAGCTTCTCGTCCACTGTAACCCCTAGGTCCTTTTCTGCAGAACTGCTGCCTAGCCATTCGGTCCCTAATCTGTAGTGGTGCATTGGATTCTTCCGTCCTAAGTGCAGGACTCTGCACTTGTCCTTGTTGAACCTCATCAGATTTCTTTTGGCCATGCCACTTCCGGGAGCTGCCTGAGGTAAGTGCTGCCCAGCCGGAGTCTGCATCCCAAACCTCCTTCCCCACCCTAACCCCAGGTCGGAGCCCCCTCCGACACCCAAACTCCCTCCCAGAGCCTGCACCCCAACCTCCATGCCCCAGCCTTGAGCCCCATCCTGCACTCCAAACCCCTCATCCCCAAACCCCCTCGCGTACCCGCTTCTGCATCCCAAACCCTGCATCCCTGGCTCCAGAGCTCACACCCCCAGTTGGACCCCTCACGTCTCCAACCCCCTTCCCCAGCCCAAAGCCCCCTCCTGCACCCAAACTCCTTCCCCGAGCCCACACCCCAACACCCTGCCCCAGCCCGGAACCCCTTATTTACCCAGAACCCCTCAATTCTGGCCCCACCTGGGAGCCTGGATTCCCAGCTGGAGCCCTAACCCCCTCCTGCAACCCAAGCTCTTGCCCCAGACCAGTGAAAGTGAGTAAGGGTGGGGGAGAGTGAGCGACAGAGGGACGGGGCACAGAGTGAGTGGGGGTGAGGCCTTGGAGCAGGGGCGGGGCAGGGGTGTTTGATTTTGTGCGCTAGAATGTTGGTGACCCTAATGTCAGTATCAGGCATAAAACGACCCCTACCCAACCCCAGTTGGAGTACATTCTGTGTAGCTGTGAAGGTGTGGGAAGTCTCACTCTCCTTTACTCTCCTGAACAGTTACAGGACCAGAGTACAGTCTGACCCTCTGGGTCAAATGGCTTTTTGTTTACTGTAAAGCCGAGTTTCTCTTACTTCTTTAAAATTAAAAGCACTCTTGCTATCATGTGAGCTTAACGAGTAAACAAACGTGTTGGAAAACACTGGGTGAAATCCTTGCCCCATTGTAAAATGACAGTTCTCTATGATCTAGGAAATTGAGAGCTAGACGTTAACAGAAAATGAGACACTGAGCTAAGCTTAATGACAGGTTAATACCACTAACGAGGCAGTTTTACCTACTAAGTGGTGCTCTTATTTTTTGAATAGTCATCTGTAATGATAGAAATGAAGACACATTTTAAGACCTAAACCAACAATCGTTTTATCACTGTTTCTCAAGAAATACAATAAGAAGATGTGGTGAATAATGGGCATTTTACTTTGTAATCTATAGTACGACAGTCACAGTTGAGATAATATTTTCAAGGTGTAAACAGAAGAAAGCCTTTTCACATCAGAATATACTGAGATCTTAATATCATTATTACACACAGACATAATGGCCTGAAACCCATTAAAAGGGACATTTATTGATGTGTAATGCCACATTTATATGAAAAATATATTTTCTTATTACCTTGCTGAGAAGCTACTTCGGGATTTTAAACTATTTAAGTGCAGATGTTGCTTCGATTTATTTTAAAGCTGGAGTGTTAATAAGAGATTATAGAGAATGCAAGATTACACCTAATGTTGGCAAGTTGTTTGCTCCCATTGTATAATTTCCTGAGAACTAAATTAAATGTTTATTCAAGATATAAAAGGCACTGTATTTTTTGAGTTCATTGTTGTCAATTAGGTGTAATGAACAGCAAAAGGAAATATTTAAATGTCGTCTGTCTAGCTTGCCCAACTGTTAGTTCATTGTTTTCTTTTATTCAGATCTCCTAAATATAGAGAGGATAGTATGGTATTTCCAGAGACAGTTTTGTAGTAACTGTTGACAGATGTTGATTCTTTATTGGTAACTAATGTAGAAGGTTTAATTTCTGAGACTAAAGTAAATTGTAGGAGAGTCGTAATAATGCCTGCAGACATACCGTACTTATAATATTCCTGCCCCATAAAACTTTCACTGGTTTAATCAGACTTTTTTTCAGCCTCTCATCCAAGCTTAAATCAATCTCTGACTCTCCTTCAGGTCTACAGTTGATTGGGCGTACTTTATAACTGCTGCTAATTCTTAACTGTTTACTCTAACAACAGGTGTTTTAGTAGTCAATGGAGCTGGAGAAGAAAGGAACAGCAGGTCTTTTATGATGTTCATCAGAATCTATTTTTCCTGAGATTGCCAACTAAAAAGCAGGTCACCTGGGAACGGTAGTTTAAATGTGGCATGCTGGCTTTAAGGCTTTCTATATCTCATTGCTGTCAAATGCTCTCCTGGTCTGTCAGCACATCATTTTTTTGTAAATGAGTGGAGTCTAGTCAGTACTCAAGCTGGAGGCTTCTAAGGATAACTGGCTGCTGCAGGAAGATATTTTTTGCTCCTAGTGAGTGTAGTATGAAAGCCCCAGCTGAATACACTAACTGCCACTGCTGTTCTCTTAGACCTAGTCTACAGTGTATGGTGAACGACATCACTGTTTAAAACTTCATTTAAAATGATCTGGCTTAGAAAATGAAGCCAGCCTTGTTCCAAGGATAGAACTAGAATGGATAAATACCCATTTTTCCCCCCAGGACTGATTTATTGAATATTTTTTACATGAAATTACTTCAGCTTTAGTAAAACCTTTTTTGTGTGTGTTTTACTTTCTAAGAATATTCAAGCAACCAAGTTTTGCTCATATGAATTAACAAATTTTAAGTTTCCACATTTGAGTAATCACTGGAAGTGATACTTGATAGAGGATAAAAAGAACAGGAGTACTTGTGGCACCTTAGAGACTAACAAATTTATTTGAGCATAAGCTTTTGTGGGCTACAGCTCACTTCATCGGATACATAGAATGGAACGTGTGTGTGTGTGTGCACATATATATAGTAAGAAAATGATATATATACACACACACACAACGTGAAAAGGTAGAGTAAGAGGCTAATTAATGAAGATGAGCTATTATCAGCAGGAGAAAAAAAAAACTTTGGTAGTGATAAGCAAGGTGGCCCATGTAGACAGTTGACAAGAAGGTGTGAGGATACTTAACCTGGGGAAATAGATTCTTGTCAATTGTCTACATGGCCATCTTGATTATCACTAAAAAGTTTTACGCCAGAATTAATTGCTGTGTATCTTGTAAACCAGACTCCGATATGTTTGCTGTAGCAGACTTATAAACACACACACAGGAATATAGTCCATTGTATGAAGAGTGGGCCATTTATGCTTCATGCAGTTTTGGCATTTATTTTTCTAGAACAATTTTAATTACATTTCTTTTTGTATAACTGACTACGTTTTCAGCCTCATATAGCAGCTCCAAAATACATGCAGGCTTTTAATTGCTTATCAGGTTTTTTTGCACTGTATATTGTGGGACCCACTCATTGCATACAACTCCTGTTGAATTGAGGGTTGATGCAGATGCCTATCACTTTTAAAAAAACTGTCTTGTTTATTTAATGAAGACATGGCTTGTCTGAAAATCTGCAGAGTAATTGTTTATTGATGATAATGAGGTCATTAAATTCTGAATTATTTTGCATAAAAATTGTTTGTAATTTAAATTAGAGCTTGAACCAAGTGATGTGATACTATATTGTACAGTTAGCAGAATGTGTCCTGAATTTTGAATAGTGAAAAAATTAGTCATTAACTGCTAAGGGAACAACAGGTAGTCTCATTACACTCACGACTTCTGTATGTAACAGCTGCTCCATTTTTTGTTGTTCTAACAAATTTTTCAGCCACATTCACCATCCATTGCAATAATTGAATCTCTGCTTCTGGACCTCTCTCATTTAAGGTCTGCAAAATTTTACACCCTACCTCCCATCTTTTACATCTTGGGCTGAAGTAAAACTTCAGGAACGAAGGATAGACATGGAGCAAAAAGGACGATAATCCCTAATCAATGTATGGTTTCAGAGGAACAGCCGTGTTAGTCTGTATTCGCAAAAAGAAAAGGAGTACTTGTGGCACCTTAGAGACTAACCAATTTATTTGAGCATGAGCTTTTGTGAGCTACAGCTCACTTCATCAGATGTATACCATGGAAACTGCAGCAGACTTTATATACACACAGAGAATATGAAACAATACCTCCTCCCACCCCACTGTCCTGCTGGTAATAGCTTATCTAAAGTGATCAACAGGCTCATTCACCTGCACATCCACCAATGTGATATATGCCATCATGTGCCAGCAATGCCCCTCTGCCATGTACATTGGTCAAACTGGACAGTCTCTACGTAAAAGAATAAATGGACACAAATCAGATGTCAAGAATTATAACATTCATAAACCAGTCGGAGAACACTTCAATCTCTCTGGTCACGCAATCACAGACATGAAGGTCGCTATCTTAAAACAAAAAAACTTCAAATCCAGACTCCAGCGAGAAACTGCTGAATTGGAATTCATTTACAAATTGGATACTATTAATTTAGGCTTAAATAGAGACTGGGAGTGGCTAAGTCATTATGCAAGGTAGCCTGTTTCCTCTTGTTTTTTCCTACCCTCCCTCCCCCAGATGTTCTGGTTTAACTTGGATTTAAACTTGGAGAGTGGTCAGTTTAGATGAGCTATTACCAGCAGGAGAGTGAGTTTGTGTGTGTATGGGGGTGGGGGGGGGGGATGTGAGAAAACCTGGATCTATGCAGGAAATAGCCCGACTTGATTATGTAAAGAGTTGTCACTTTGGATGGGCTAGCACCAGCAGGAGAGTGAATTTGTGTGGGGGGGTGGAGGGTGAGAAAACCTGGATTTGTGCTGGAAATGGCCCACCTGTTGATCACTTTAGATAAGCTATTACCAGCAGGACAGTGGGGTGGGAGGAGGTATTGTTTCATATTCTCTGTGTGTATATAAAGTCTGCTGCAGTTTCCACGGTATACATCTGATGAAGTGAGCTGTAGCTCACGAAAGCTCATGCTCAAATAAATTGGTTAGTCTCTAAGATGCCACAAGTACTCCTTTTCTTTTAATCAATGTATGTAACTTGCCTGAATGATCATGTTGCAACTTATCTCCTTGGCTACATTGTGGAAACTTTTAAAATTCAAGCATGCAAGTGAGTGTTAGGCTTGGCAGCTTGCAACCTGCTCACTGAATGCCATTCATTTTCCCATATCATCAAGCACATTTCAAATGTGGTGAAAGCCATCATGATATTACATCTAACACTGATGTGATCATTTAAATAAATAATGTATATGGCATGTACTAGGACTTGCCTTACCCAGTGTGCTTTTCTGTCCTACAGCAGTGGTTCACAACAGCTCTGTTAGAACTCTTAAAATAGTACTGAGGCCAAAGCCCATAGGTAAATTTGTATTTAACAAAGTGAATGAAGCTAAAGAAAGTTGCTGATCATTGTTATTGTGGTGGAAATTGAGTCTTTTTTTTTTTACTTTTTAAAGGACTTCTAGGAATGAAGTAATGTCAAAATTCATGAAGTCTCATGCAATAGTGACGGGATTGGTTTCTTTCACAGTATATTCTTTGGATGGCTTAGGGAAGATTGTCCTCTTCACATCCATTATGTGAACAAAACATGGAGGCCCAAATCCGCAGCTGTCATAAACGGGCGTAGCTCCATGGAAGTCAATGGAGCCAGGCAAGTTCATACCAGCTGTGGATCTGGCCCCATAAGTGCTGAGTGTCTTCTGAAATGGAATCAAGGTATTGTTGTGATCACACTGCTCAGCCAGCCAATGCACAAATATGGGGCAAAGATTCAACATGAAAAACACAAGGTCTGATTCTCCCTTTTCTTACATTTGTGTAACTCCACTCAAGTTAAAGCAGTTACTTAAACTGCTTTTTATACGAATGTAAGGTGGGACTCAAGCCCAAGAAGTATAAACAACCCTTCACCCCAGATACAAAACCTGTTGTTGTGCAATAATTTATATAAAATAACTTTGTCTATCAATGTGGTCTCCTCATTCTGATATAAATAACATAATAATATGAACATACAAGCTCTATGGGACACAGAGTTGAATACTAAATAAGTGATGATTCCGAAACAGAGTACTGATGAAGTGGTGGGATCATTCTCATTGTGAACTGAATTTTTATTGCTTGACGTAAAAATGAAAGTCTGCTTTTGTACATGTTCATTTCCAGATGAAATGAGTTGTTTGGTCTCAGTCTAGTTCTTGTTGAATACATATTATTACAAAATTAGTAATGTCCAGCAGGAAGGACTCAGGATTAGAATAACATGGTATTGCAGAATGGCAATACTAATGTGCACTGGTAAGTGTGTGTCTGTTATGGTGACTCTCAAATGCAAAATCCATATATACTCAGAATTAAACCCTGGGACCTATGCTATGCCCATTCCATTACAAGCACAAATAAAACTATTGAAATTGGTGGGTAGTTACAGCTGTAGTTCTATTTTACTGAAATGGAAGGTAAAAGCCCTTGAAGGCATTGAATCCCCAACTTTAACATTTAAAAATAATTATCTTACACTTGTGTGCTGAGGAATCTGTGGAATATGCATATGTATATGATATATCCATGCTAACCTAATTCCATATGGGATGTGTAGTTTCCACTGACAAAGGAAGAAACCATTAAAGGGGCTCTTCCCACCCCCATCCTGTTGTGTGTAAGAACCCCACCAGTGACCTCCCAAAGAAGATTAACTTGTTCCCAGGGAATAAGTCCATCTTGCAGCATTAAACCATCAACACAGAATGAATCTTATAACGTTCTACTGCAAATATATATCTATATCTAGCTACCTATATATACAGACATGTTTCAGGGATTCCGCAGCTGTTTCAGTGCCTCTAAAACATAGAAAGTTGATCCAGAAAGAGGGTGGATGGTCCGCTCCTGAAACTGTTTCAGTAGATGTCGTTGTGCTGTATGTTCAGAACTGCTGTTGTCCACATAGAACTTGCATTGTGTGTGTGACGGGTTCGGTCACAGAGACCCCCTTGGGGCTGTCACCTGATGTGCTGAGACTACCTCTGAGCCCATTTTCTCTGCCATTTTGGGCCTTCAGAATCCTGCCTTGTTGAGCCAGACATGCAAGCCTGCTGCAACCCAGACCCAGGGTCTGAACCACACCCCCAAAGCTGCAGACTTAACCGAAAACAGCTTAAGAAGTGGTCCTGTCTCCATCAGCCAGACACCTAGCTCCCAACTGGATCCAAACCACAAATAAATCCGTTTTACTCTTTATAAAGCTGATACAGGGTAAACTCATAAATTGTCCGTCCTCTATAACACTGATAGAGAGAGATGCAAAGCTGTTTACTCCCCAAGGTATTAATTACTTACTCTGGGTTAATTAATAAACAAAAATGATTTTATTAAGTATAAAAAGTAAGATCTAATTGGTTTCACTTAGTAACGAACAGAACAAAGTAAGTTACCAAGCAAAATGAAACAAAACACGCAAGGCTAACCTAATACACTAAGGATCTAGTTACAAATACTAACTTCTCACCCTAGATGTTATCTCTGGTACAATCCTTTTTAGACCAATGTTGTAGTTTATGGCCTGGGTCCAGCAATCACTCACACCCCCAAAGCTACAGTCCTTTGTCCCAGTTTCTTTCACGCATCTCTGGGGTGGAGAGGCCATCTCTTGAGCCAGATGACGACAAAATGGAGAGGCTTCCAGGGCCTTTTATATTCTCTCTCTCATGGGTGGAAGCCCCTTTGTTCTTCTGTATAAAATCAAAGCAACAAGATGTAGTTTGTAGCCACCTGGGCAAATCACATGTCCATGAATGATTCAGCTTTTTGCAGGCCGATGCCATTGTTTACATGTTAGTTTGAATGTTCCCAGGAAAGCTCAGATGTGGATCGGCATCTCCCATAGTCCATTGTTAGTTAAGTACTCCCAATTACTTGAATAGTTCCTTCATAATATGTTGGCCAAACCTTCCTTATGTGTTTCCTACAGCAAACACTTCAAATACAAGCATAGAGCCAACGCTCATAACTTCATATATAAAAATGATACATGCATACAAATCGGCTGAATATATTCAGTAGATCATAACCTTTGCAAAGATATGTTACATGGCATATCTAGCATAAAGCATATTCCAGTTATATTTACACTTATAAGTATATTTTCATAAACATATTGAGTGCAACGTCACAGTGTGCATTCTGCATGCACCTTAGAACTGGTAATATACACCTGGTTTCTGGAATTTTCATTTTTTATGTGTTACGGGATTTTTTCTCTGTTCTCTATGTGTTTAGCACTTCTGGGTCCTCAATCTGTAGATGATTTTACAATACCTGACCAAGATTTTCAAAAGTGACAGGTGATTTTTTTTCCCCAGTGTCTCAGTTTTTAGGTGTCCAGCTTGAAACACTTTAATCGCTTGTGATTCTTCGGAAGATCTAAATATTCACCCTCTGAAAATCCTGGGTCATAAATTTTGGCCCCTAAAGTATCTCAAATTGGGCAGCCAAAATTGACTGGTCATTTTTGGAAAATGTTGACCAGTGCTATGTCTCATTTTCATTAGAAATAATCTATCCAATTCATGTACATTTTTTGTATTAATAATTGTCAGACACAACCTCATTTAGCTTTTGGTGGCGGGGAGAAAATTATCATAAAGACAGGAGTAGATAAAATTGAACATGTATTAAGTGAATTAGTAAAGTTTGCTATAAATGAAAAATAATTTCATCCAAGTTGTTACATAAATAACTTGTAACACATTGTTAAACTTGATGAGAAAATGCAAGAAAGCCCATCAAAGATGTACTGAGTTATATTCTAAGCTACTAGAAAAATGGAATAGCAATAGATGCCCTCTGACACTATATTAAAGTAGACTGCAGTAATACATTACAATGAGAGAAGCCTCCACAAAATAAATACTTGAAAACAATATTGTATTTGATTTGGTGCAAATAGAGATTGATGTCAAGGATTTTATAGGGTACTACAGTATGTTTTCTTTCTTGAGCTAAAAAATATGTTTGAATACACTATTTTTACATGGGTGTAAATAAGAGTAGAAAATGACCTGTGAAGTGTACTGCTGTTTTTTTCTTTTACTGTTGCATCTTTTATGCATCATCTGCTTATACACAGGTTACAGCTGTAAGCACGAACAAATTAAGATGCTTATATCAGTAAATAATGTTTAAATCCTAGCACTGCTGACCAATAGACTATGTCTGTTTAAAAAAGCAAAGCCAGAAGTAAAAGAAGTATGAGTGCTGTATAGCTCCAGCCAATGTGTAATTCGGAGGAAACTGCAAGAGAACCAAAGGTGTGCTGTAGCATAATTAGCATCTCGGGTTCCTGAGAGCTTCAGCTGTTGTTCCATTCTGCGCTAGTGCCGTACACTATATGCATTTAAAGAGGTGAACTGACAGAAGAGATCCTAAGTTCAGAGTCACTAGTTTGCTGAGTGCTAACTCGAGTGAAGCTTTGTGCAAGGAGTCTCCTTTCTGAAATGTGTTAAATGTTTGGAGAATTTAATTAACACAACCAAATTTTCAATTTTTACTAGCACTTAACTGTTGAAATTCACTCTATGTATTGAGAGAGAGTGTGTGAGCCACATATAAATGTGTGTGTTGGTATATATGCATGCCTAAGTAGAGGTCACCATTAAAAAGTCAACATCTCCAACAATTCTTTGAGATAATGCTATATCTTCCTCACATTTGTAAATGCACTCAGTTGACTATATCAGCCAGTATTATTTAAACCTGGTATGGAAGATCTGCTTTTCAGTATACTGCACCTTGCTAACACAGATGCTCTTACCAAAAACAGTTTCTGTAATACCTTTAATGGAAAACATTTTATCCAAGTCTTATAATATAAAAACCTGTGGGGTACTCAGGATATCACTGCTTAGTATCATAGTCAGCCTGGTTGTAACAGAGCTCTGCAAAACCATACTTTTTACGTCTTTTTGATGCTAAAGCTTAAAAGGGTCCAGACTTGCTTGAAAGGTTCATGAACCCTAATACATATTTAGCAAAACGTGTTCCGAGTTTTAAGTTTGGTTTGTGGAGGAGGAGGGGACCACCCTGAAATCAGTTTTCATAAGGTATAGGATTTAATTAAGAACATTTTACATAGGTTTATTTCTATCTTTTTTCCTAAAATTGTTGCATTATATGGCACAGACAAAGAAAATGTGTCAATTCTCCCTTCACATCTCCATAGTTCAATCAGAGTGATCACCTCTGATTCCAGCAGTACATACCATTATTACTTACCAAAGGAATGGCCCTTTCAGCCCATATGTGGGACCTAATCCTGCAGTCAGATCCAGAAGACCAGAACCGATGCAGAGTTCCAGAAAAGTCATTAGGGTTATAACAAAGAACGTCCTTGCCCTGAAGTGTCTCCTTTTGGCCAAGTGTGGCTCTGCTGAGTCCTGCCTTAGGTTCCCCTTAACTCATTACCCCTTAAAAAGTCCACACAGCCTAGATATTAAAGCATTCCCCCTTTATAAGGCCCAGGTGACTTCCCTAATCCCAATTTGGCAGCAGGCAGTCAGTCCAAGGGCATTGGTCCCTAGTCCCTTGTAAAGAGGCCAGTCATCCTCTGACAGGCATAAGAATCTGCCCACATTATAGGATAGAGATAATCATTTATAGAAGCACAGTTATAAACACCAGCAGTTTCCCCACTTTCTCATATACTTCTCATCAAACATTTCAGAAATGGTGCTCACCTCGAGGTGGATATGCTGTAATTGTGGGAAGAACACGTTGACCCAACTACTGTGGTATTGTCTTTTGAGGAAAATGATTGATGGCTCTAACTTTTTGGGAAACTTCATAGGGCATTTTCCAAAATTCTGAATTGATCAGGCTGTTTCCATTTGAGTTGGTTGTTACTTTTTAGGATTCAATCTCTCCCCCCCTTCCCCCGATTCATTAATGGTGGCACTAAAACTATATAAATAAATAGTTGTACAAATTTACCATTTTAGCATTTGCTTTCATGCCATTTTTCAGAGCGGTGGGGGAAAAGACAGATGAGAATTTGTCTTTTTCTTTGGGAAAATGTTGTCAGGAACAAACTAATAACTTTTGCTAGATAAACTCAGCTTTTATTTTCCGAGACCAGAGAGAGTGCATGACAGAGCATATGGAGTTGAAGGTCCAAGCTGGTGTGCTCACTTGTTTCTCAGTGATCCATTATCTCCTTTGCCTTATCAGTTATTAGTACATACAAAGAGGGAAACAAGGAGCAGCAGCGACACCAGTTCTTAAGGTGCGTTTCTCAGCCAGCATTACTCCCAAAACGAGCAAAAAAACAAAAACTCAACAAGCAAAACAATCTAATTAGCTGCTTTAGCAGGTGCAAAGATATGAAAATGTACACACTTTTCTGCACTGTAAGCTTCACATTGTATAGTAGGAGACAGATCACTTTCCCTCATTGTCTTGGCTACAGAGCAAGTCATAAATGGATTTGAATTGCTGACACCTATTCAGGTCAGTACTGTTCTAACTGGAATTTTGTTATGGTTCTCGAGGTACCCAGGCTATGAGTCACCTTGTTATCCCCTGCTCCTAGTGAGAGGGAGTCTTGCTGATGGTAATTGGGTGTCTGCTTCCTGACACCACCAGATTTTCAGCCACTAAAGCACTCGGCTCCATGCTATGCCAGCCCTGTCTTTGTCTTGCAGGTTAACAAGAGGTGCCCCTCAATCCCCTGAAAGCATTCCCCTGTGATATCCAGCCCCTGCGGCTGGCTACTCAGAAATCCCAGATTCTCTGCTACCAAAGGAACAGTGTGCTCCAGTTTTACCTTAAATCACTGGTGCTGTATAACACACAGCACTTGTAATAAAGCGAAAGGCAGTAAGGAGGTTGATTTAAGAAAGAATAGAAGTTCCACTAGAAACAACAGAGAGAGTGATGGAAACAGATGATTACAATACAAATAAAATCATAAAACACAAACTTAGGGCTTAAACGTATTCTATTTAATAGAGTAGATTTCCCCCCCAAAGTCCAATTTGTTGCAGCCTGGTTGGCTTCCCAGGAACCAGGATCCAATCATTCATGAAACACCCCTGCTCAACAAGATGTCTACTCAGTGAATGGATCCAGCGTATCTTTTTCCACCCTGTGATATACTGTATCAGGCTCTTGTCTTTATTCAAAGACAGCGATTCCCTGTCTGTTATACTATTTTTTTTTTTTTTTTTTTTTACCTCAAAGTGGTTTTGATGTTTATGGTTTGTCTTTGATGGTTGTCCATTCACTTTTCTGGGTTGGTGCAAAAGTACACAGTTGAGCAATACATTACATAATTGGCTAGTCAGGGAGGGGTGTCAGCTCCCTCTTGCTTGAATGGACCATCGTCATTATTCCCTCGTGACTTTCACTCCAAGACCCTAAGGATATAATTTTCAATATAGTTACAATATTCTTTAAATAGGACCTGTACACGCATCACACCATGAGTGTTGGTAAGTTACAAACTCTCATTAGAGACCTCAGGTGCTACCTACCATGGATAAATACCCCGCCACAGTATAATGAGAAGAGAAGGAGGGAGAGGGCAAGCTCAGGAGCTGCCTGCACATGAGGCCCCAGGGGAGTCTCAGATAGAACATATCTGAGACTCCCCTGGGGAAAAAAGAAGAATGCTCCCTGGTCCTAGAAGTTAACAATAACTCAAAGGAACCCAAGGAAAAAGGTAATGGTTCCCCAACTCTTCATCCCCCTTAGACAGGCCTTCTCCCACCTCTCTCTAACGCCTTAGGCAACTCTTTCCTCCAGTGGCTGTACTTGAGTCAGGAACCATGCCCCAAACTCAGACTTATCCTCCCATCTCAGTGGTCCAATGTGATACAAATAGTAGAAAATGGTATTTTAGTTCAATCGACCAAATTGTTCATGTAAAAACAAATTGTATTTGACAACACAAAAACACTAAGAAAACTCAGGTAAAGTTAAAGATAAAAACTAAGTAAATGGTCAAAAATCAAAATAGTTTGTGTTGAGTGTCAGCTCTCTCTTTTTAATTTACTTTCAATAAGATTGGAATTTGATTTGAACCAGTTCAAACCAGTAACCAACTTATTTTTTTGATGCTTGATCCAGAATTGAACCCGAACACACTTAATGTAACTGAACCCAAACTTAAACTAAACCAAAATCAATACTTGTTTGACTCCCTGATTAGATATAGTGAGTTCATCAGTTCTGAGACAGGAATTGCTTGTAAGGAACAGTGCACCTTTTGCCAGTTGCCACCAACTCTCTGTAACAAATTCCACTAGGTCTCTACTTCCCTGTTTGTCATTTATTTACATTTTATTCTTACTGTGGAGACTGCTCTATTTTAAATGAAAATAGCAATGCACTATCAGGGTAAAGGTGGTGACTGCAGATTCACAGGATGCTTCTCTCGGTTAGAGAGGAAGCAAGACAAACATGTTTAGCCCTGTTAAATATAACTAAAAAAAGGGTTAATTTAGGGGTAGCAATACTAATTTATCTTGCCCTTTGAAAAATAAATCATCTAATTGTGTTGTACAAGTAGCACATTGAACAGGGATCAGAGCTTGACCTGCAATATGTGACATTTCCCACTAAGGCAAATGGATCCCCAGCTGGGCAGGTTCCTATACCTGTTTGCCATTTGCACAGGTGCTGAATCCAGTTACAGGATCAGGCCCTAAGTACAGTTCCTTCTAAGAAAAAAATTTATTTCTAGACAGAATTCAGGTATGGCCAAAAATCAGCTATTACTCTTGCTTATTAGTGTGAATGCTAAATAACTAATACTGGTTTCACTTATTAAATTCTCAGATCTTCAAGGCTATTTTTCCCTGAATCATAGCTATTGAGTCAGCAAGATGCTCAGAACTATGTAGTAGAGTGCCTTTTCCACGAGACTTACAGTTCTACATAGATGGTTTTAATGTCGTTTTTTTCCTTGAGCTTCCTTAGCATATAAGACTTAAAATGGTGGTTTTCCACAGGGAAAAAAGGGTTCTGGCAAACATACAGATTGCTAAAATTTATTGATCATGCTGCCATATCACAGTGCCACCATTCATATGCCAACACTATCTTAACTATTTATCTATCCAATCCCTTTCATAATAACTGCATCTGTAATCTCACATTGTTTAAAATTCACTCAAATATAAATCAGCCTACAGTGAGTTACTGGCTATTTTATCAATGAAAACATTATGTTCTTTAAATTCTAAGCTATGTGATCTATGGGCTCAAACTATTCTTCTGTGAAATAACATATAAATTCCATGTTGCTGTCTTCACGGCTTGAAAATTGGTAGATGTATGAAATATTAAGCATGTCCTTTTAGGAATTTTAAATTTATAGGGATTTCAAAGTCAGTCTTCATTTATTGTCTGGCTTGTTTCACTTCTGAAATGACTTGAACAGTGAACAAAAAGGAACGGACAATATTTTCAGATAGGCACTTTATAGCTGTGCACTTTGCAACTGTATGATAGGACTGACTGCTGCCTTGAATGTAAAATTAGCTTGTTGATATGTGCTACTACAGACAGAGGAGCAGATGTAGCAATTCTGCCTTATTGACATGAAATCTCTGAAAGGACATTTTATTCCTAGTGCACCAGAAATATTGTACCTGAGATAAACTACATCATGTTATGTTAGCTCATTCGGGTGTAGGTTGTGCCACTTAACCATAGTCCATAGCGGCTCTCAGGAACACTTAGAGGTAGCCTGACTCCAGGAAACAGAATGCCTCTTGGAGCTCCCTGGCATACTGAGGCTTTGTGCCATACTCCGTGCTGTGTGGCTGGCCACCTATGCTAGCCAGTGCATAGGGGTGTGGGTTAAGACACAATATAAATATGTAATACAATATAACCTATTATTATTATATCCTTACTCCCTTTGGGAGGGAGCAGTTCTCGCAGTTGCACCTGAACCTAAAAGAGTACTGCCAACCCAAACATTTAAATATAATGAAACAGGCCTAAAAACAATCACAGAAGTGCCTTAAAAATCATGAGATTTAAAAAAAATGGGGATTCTTTCGATTTGCTTTCTGATTTCTGAGCCTTTCAAGCAGGGGTGGGCAAACTATGGCCCAAGGCCACATCCGGCCCTCCAGATGTTTAAATCCATCTCTTGAGCTCCTGCTGGGGAGTGGGGTCCAGGACTTGCCCTGTTCCATGAGGCTCCTGGAAGCAGCGGCATGTCCCCGCTCTGGCTCCTACACGTAGAGTTAGCCAGAGGTCTCCGCACACTGCCCCTGCCCCAAGTGACATCCCCTCAGCTCTCATTGGCTGGGAACCACGGCCAGTGGGACCTATGGTGGTGGCGCCTGCAAATGGGGCTGCACACAGAGCTGTCTGGCTGCAGCTGCGTATAGAAGCTGGAGGGGAGACATGCCACTGCTTCTGGGAGCTGCTTGAGGTAAGTGCCACCTGGAGCCTGCATCTCTGACCACCTCCTGCACCCCAACCTCCTGCCACAGCCCTGATCCCCCTCCTCCCCTCTGAACCCCTTGGTCCCAGCACAGAGCACCCTCCTGCACCCCGAACCCCTCATCCCCAGCCCCACCCCAGAGCCCACACTCCCAGCTGGAGCCCTCACCCCCTCCTGCACCCCAACCCCCAATTTCATTAGCATTCATGGCCTGCCATACAATTTCCATACCCAGATGTGGCCCTCGGCCCATCCCTGCTTTAGAGTACAATTAGGGGCATATTTTCATCCTTTAGTCCTCATGACTGCAGAGAAGAAACTTATTTTTAAAAAAAGAAAGCTGAGATTCTCATGTATTATTTGACTCCAGGAGTTGGGATTTTAATAAAACCACCAAATATTATGAGTCTTGAAATAAAATTGTGAGTTGGTAACACTGCTACCTGGTTGTCTAGAGAGCAGGGGAAGGCTCCATAGACTCCTCTCTGCTCTCCCTCACCACCTACTCTACGCTACCCTACCACACCACATGTAAAAGGGGCAAGGAAAATCTTTCCCTAAGAATGGCTCTCCCCCCTTTCCCTTCTGCTTCACTTATGTGATTAATAGTTTTGACCAGTTGTTTTTTTGTGTGTTCTTTTAAAATGTCACTTTTTTCTGATTTCAACATTCAAACTTTCAGTGCAGCTTTATTCTTTCATTCAGTTTACTGACAATCAGATGCACTAAACTTAAAACAGTTGGGTTCTGAATTCCAATGACTCTCAGACAAAAGTGGTGGGATGAGACGCAGTTAATGAAATTTGGTAGATGATTGATGTGTATCTGTCAATGTCTATTAAAGTTATTTTTAAAATCAGTGATGCCTGCATGTTCCCCCCCCCCCCATCCGAGATATTCTAACTAAAAGACAACAAAACAAATCCCATTTCCTTCTATTCACAAGACCCTCACCATCAGCTAAGTGAACTCTAGTCATTGTGGAATGTCCTCTACAGACAGGTGAATGAAACTGATCAGCTTGTGTTCGGTTACTTTAACTGCAGTATCACTTTAAGGATACTAAGATGCTAGTAACACAGAACTGTGAGAATTGCCTTCTGCTAAAATGCATAAAAAATAAAAATCAAACACAAAAGTCACCTACATGTTGATGTAGACAAATTCGCTTACAAATCCACCAGACCCTCATTAGGGAGCCATTCAATAGAATGAAGAGATGTGAATATAATTTTCTGAGATGCATGCTGTAAAACCCATCCCTATAATGAAGCAGAGTTGAGAACCTGAATAAACAGTGCTATTATTTTAGAAGTATCTTTAGAGCAGAGAGTTTCACTGTAAAGGTGCTGTGTAGTTTCAGGCAAATCAGCAGACGTTTATCCGAAGTATGACTAATTTGAGAGCGTGCAGGAGAGAAACAGTGCTTTCTGAAAGGAAGTAACAAAATGGACAAAAATTAAAAAAAGAAAAAGCCTAAACCTTTACATCAGCATTAGAGGACAATGTGAACACTAGGATTTGAAACTGATTTGCAGATACACTGTTTTTAGCCAGGGAGAATGCTCGTTAAATGCAGGATGCTGCTATGGCTCATGTGTGTTTGCACTGAGGTACAGATCTGTGAGACTGACGTATCAGATAAAGTCAGAGTGGTTACCACACCGACGGTGTAGCAGCTGCATAATAAATGATGGAAAGAATCATGTTAGGCATGCCCACCTAACCTAACTTGAATCATGCGAAAGGGGAGCTGTTGGAATTCAAATAGACTTTCTGGTTCCCAGCAGTCGGCAGTAAGAGAATGCTTTCAGGAAGATGACAGATGCAGGGAAAAGATGCTGTTTTGCACTATCTTGATTTGTTACAGCAGCCAACTTATTGGCATGATGGAGTGACAAGAAAAGCAGCTGGCATGGAAGGTAGGATTATCAAAGCCCTTGCATCATTATGAATGTAATTAGAAACTGACCATGACAAAGCATATGTTAGGACAAGCTGCAGCTGATGGCAGAGGATTTGTTGCTGAGGTCTTGAAACTCTGAAAACAATGTTTCTTTTGCAAAATGGATCGTTGAATTGCATTTATGCTTGTGTAACATTTCCTTGTGTGTGTGTGTGTGGTTTCCTCCAACCTCAGGGAGCCACTTACCTGAAAGAGCATTATGTTAGGATGAGATTACAGAATAAAGTATTTCCTAAGAGTCTGTGCAGCTTCAGGTAGATAGAAACAAACACACACTAAACCTAACCCTGGCAAAAGCTCTATATAATTTAGTAGCAAGCTTTAATTGATATATTGGCATATTCAGGAATACTGAGGAAATGAAGATGCATATATTGAATGTTTTGATATAATGAAAAAAAATGCAGGTTTCTGTTTTATAGTTAGTTTTTTTTTTTTGGCAGTTTTTTTTTTTCTTCTCATCAGTTTTTAGCCCTTGACTTTCATTCAGTTGTTCAGTATTATATGAAAAAAATACATCAATATCTCCTGCAGGGTTTTTCAACAACTCCAGCATCTGTTTCTGCTATTGAACTGTATTCACGTTTTGCCAACTTGATATTTACCCAGCTGGTCTATCGTTTCTCTCTTGATTACTGCTCTTAATTTCTCTGTATCAGCTTGTTTCAGATAGGATTTTGAAAGCTTTTAATGAGGAATGATAGCAAAAGCTAAATTATTGAAAATTAGAGTATTCTTTTATTTTTGAAACATCAGAGAGTATTCTCTCATATGCATTTTATTAAATTCATTTTCTATGCTGCAGTATGTTTTTATACAATCATGGGATTGCAGTTGTAAATACTTTAAAATAGATGAGTCATAAGCATAAGTTTCAACTGACTGTAAAAAGAAAGTTTGAGGTCATTTAAAGCTGCTTTTTTATGCATATAATTTCCTTGTAAACACCTTCCCCTTCTCTCTCTCTCTCTGCTCATCATGCGAGAGAGAGTTAAGTATATACTGAAATATATTTTATCACCACTAGGGTGAAACACTCCCCCCAGCCCAGCAGTTTAGAACAGGTGATTGTTTAAAACAGGTGTCAACTATATTGGAATAGATTGTTCTGGGAATAATAAGTAAATGTGGTGTTTTGTGAGTGTAAACAAGAACCAGGCTATTGTTTCTCCTTAGGTACAGTAGCCAACTTAATAACCTATAAAATAAATGATGCTAAATTAATTTGCTCAGTTTAGGATACAATATGCTCTCTTTAAACTGCCCCCTTCCCCAGATTAGATATTCTCTTTGAAAGTGCTATATATAAAGTATGTCCTTTGCATATTGTATATTAGTGTGTTCTAACTTTACTTGGAATAGTTTGTAGTTTAGTTTAAAACTGTTACTAACCTGAGTGGAGCTATAGCTATTTTAAAAATATAAATGCTTCAAAATACATGAGAGAGACAAGGTATGTGAAGTAATATATTTTATTATATATATATATTGGATCAACTTCTGTTGGTTGAAGGGGCAGGATAATCTCCAGAGAAATAGCAGTGAACCAGCCTTTAAAATGTTTTTGAGATAAAGATTAGTAAAACTAATAGACTGCTGGATAGTTGATCGTTTCTCTTCTTGGATCGCTTTAGAGAGACATTTTAAATTAACCATTGGGAGAAGAGAAGCACTTCTCTATGTGGCCAAAAGTACTCCCTGTTTATATGGTCACAATTGTTCAGTGATTCTAAAAGTCCACTGTCATGCTGTTCCAGAAAAGCTCTATCAGGCGTAAGGGTAATTTTCTGTGTAGTTAATTTTAAAAATAGTAGAGTGTATTTCCCGTATAAACAATTTAAGCTCCATTCAGCTTTTCAGGATAGCAGCAAAACTGTTTTCACACTGAATATATTGTATTTACAGTGCTGAAGCCATCACTTGCTCCTCGTTGGAGGAATGCTGGCTGACTCTGATCACATGATAGTAACAGAATATGGTTTTGCCTTCAATGAAGATATCCTAATAGAATGCTGTCTGTGGACATTGTCCAGTTGAAAATAGTGTTTTTATGGTTTTACTTATGTTTTGTCAATAGTGAGTGCTTTTAGCGTTTTGTTTCACTGGTGAATTAAGAAGACACTAGGTGGAGCTACCAGTTGATTATTTATAGAACTACCATGCAAGGCTCTGGGGAAACCTGCCTAGTGAGCAAGCTCACTTTGATGATGATCATCATAATTATTAAAAAATCACATCCAGCTTGAAGTGTAAGCTTTAAATCATGAAATCCAAGCACTGATGGGGTTAAAGGAAGCTATTAGTCCATTTCTTTTTATTATTTTACAAGACACTGATGAATACACAAACACTTTTAAAATTTCTCCTTTGACCAGAGAGAGTGGGGCAGCACAAATAAATAAAAGAAGAGAAGCAAGAATAGGTTGGATATTAGGAAAAACTTTTTCACTAGGAGGGTGGTGAAACACTGGAATGCGTTGCCTAGGGAGGTGGTGGAATCTCCTTCCTTAGAAGTTTTTAAGGTCAGGCTTGACAAAGCCTTGGCTGGGATGATTTAATTGGGGATGGGTCCTGCTTTTGAGCAGGGGGTTGGACTAGATGACCTCCTGAGGTCCCTTCCAACCCTGATATTCTATGATTCTATGAATAGGACCAAATAGATTCTCTCTCAGTAGACACTTGCAGAAATGTTACCGTGTCTGTTTCTTACTTTAGTCTGGTGCTCAAACTTTTCTCTCTTCATTCACACAAGTCTTCCCATCTCCACCTGGCCTTTCTAATCCAACTTTACTCATGCAGCTGCCATATTATGTGCAGATATTGGCCTGATTCAAAAACCTGGACCCAAACAGTCCCAAATGTAGTGGTACATAAATGGATCTGAAAGAAATCTTACACCAGATCTGAAATTTATGGTGAGGGCGTGTACCTTTATAAGCAGTAGTGCACGGGCAGTCTAGTGGTGCATGCATTGCTGATACATAGCTGCTTGATTTTGATTTGTTACCAACAGAGTGTTGCCTGGATCAGGGCTCTATTGTTCTAGATGTGTAAATACACAGACGAGCACATTCTCTGCCCTGCAAAGTTATACTCTAACTTCAGACATGACACACAAATGACTTGACAAACAATAAGGGGAGAGGGAAAAGATTATGGTAAATCACGTGGCTACTCTGCTATGTTAACCACACATCTTGGAAGTATAGAGGGTTCTATAAGGAATAGTGGATTTTGAATTTTTTCTTAATACAATTCATGATTGTTTACAGGTTACTTATACTCTCACCAACAGAAGTTGGTCCAATAAAAGATATTACCTCACTCACCTAGTCTCTCTACTGGCTACTTAAGTTAGTTTGTTTGAGATAACGAGAGAGAAGGTGAGGGATATGAGAATGGCTGAGATTAGATGGAGGGAGATGACAGGGCGCAATAGGGTAGGTGGGGTGCAAGGATTGGAGGGAAAGACTGGGAGATGAGCGACAGGCAAGGAGGGAAAAATTCAGATAAAGATTAGGAGGAAGATTGGGGGCATCACGATGAGTCAAGAAGTAACAACGGCATCAATACAAATCTGCTGTGCAAAGCAAATGGTGGTAAAGTCAGTGAGACTCTGGAATCCTGAGGTTAATGGTGGGGTCAGGGCTGGAGCAGGGGGTTATTGTAGTCCACAAAGAGAGCCTGCTGTGAAAGGGTTTGGCAGAGTTGCCTGACTCCCAAAATGTGTCAGTCTGTGAGAAGCTGGAGGAGGGGGGTGGGCTTAGCAGGATGGGGAAGTCTGTTGGCTTTCTGAGCAGCTCCAGTGGAGCAAATCTAGAAAACTGGAACCTGGTACTGAGTTGGTTCTATGGGTAAGAATGACATCAGAGGGGCAGTACAGCGGGGGGAAAAGTGGTTATACCAGTACCTCCCTCTTCCTAGGTGGAAGTCATTGCAGGAAAACAGGGATTTTAGGCCTGTTTTAGGAGACATGACATTGGTGCTAGTAGGTGTGAGACCCAAAATGTATAAGGGGAGGAGCTGGCTGTTGGAAATGAGGCTCTCTGGCAGGCAAGTGCACTTGCGTCCCTTCTCCAGGCTGGGTTACAAGAAAAATATCCATCACAAATAGGTGTGCTAGCATATTTTGTAAAAAAAGAAAACAAAGGATGGTTTTGTAGCAACATTTTTGGGGGTTGTGAAATACTCTAGTTAAACAGATCAATACTATTTTAGTGTGTGCTGGTGCTGCTATTGACAGCTTTTGACTCAACAGCCTTGTGCATATTTGTCAGAGGGGAGGAAGTTTTCCAACAATCTGGTGCTCCGAGAGAGTTTATCATGAAACTGAACATATCCTTAACCTTCACTTTAAGCAAAGAAAAAGCTTTGGTAGTGTCTCCACTCATTTGGCTTTTCCCTGCAAGCACTGTACAGCAACTATTCCACTGGGTTGTTGGTTCCTGCTAAATACAGCACAGAATAGCAATGTGCAGTCAGTAGAGCAGAAAGAAACAGAAAACGAAACTCTCTAACGGCATCAGTCAAGGAGGATGAGGAGTAGCCAAAATCAGGGAGTGAAGAAGGAGCTATGCTACCCCCGCTCTCACTTATTTTAACCTGTGGCATTCCATCCTGGAAAAAAAAAAATTTAAAAAAAAAATGCTGAGAGAGATGAAATGAAGAACTGACAACTTTCAGTTTTCCATAAAGGAAACTTTGGGACAGTAGGACATCATATGAAAAACTAAGACATATGGTCAATTTACAAATAGTTCATCTTCCAAAATGTATTATTTAGGCATGTTACATGAGAAGGCCAAGATATGTACTTAGTACAGAAAATTATTCTACATAGCCTTCCACCACAGGACTTCAGATCATCTCAAAAAATTTAATACATTAAGTCTTCCAAGACTTAACGTTCCCTCCATAAAATAAGGAAATGCTCTTTCTTTTATTAGGACACCACAGATCAAACCCAGCTAATTGGAGCTATAATTGGTGAGGGGCCACACTCAAAAGACCAAAGGTTCAAATGTGTATCACAATTATCCATTTTTTAAGCGCTCCCTCAGATGACATCATCTCTCTGCATAGGATTAAACCCACTCATTCACTGGAACTAAATGCCAGATCTCATATTTCTTACCTTCATGGAAAGTGCCCTGAAGTTCCTCCTACTGTCTTGCCACAAGCAGCAGAATACCACAGAGCTGGGGTTAGGGCAGGATGGTCTCAGTTGTCCACCTGAACCCATATTGCCATCTTTATTACAAATAGCTAAAATGAAGTAATCCAGAAAGAGAGTTGGAGACAGAGCTTGGGGATTTTCTGAGAAAGACACTGATTCCAGCTTCTTCTGTTGTTGTTGTTGTGCTGATGTAATTTTAAATGAAAACTGTACTGAAACATGAGACTCCTAGTTTACAAAGAATACTGTACTTGAATCTGAGATTAGTAGGCTTGCAGCTTTCTGCTCCACCATTCCTCTTGTGGGAGGAAGTCCAAAGTCTGGCTATCCTATTGTTATAGCTTCAAGGCACAGGCATTTGAAAAGCCTTTCTGCTAGGTATATTGAGTATTTGAGTGTTGCCTGCATTGTAGAATAAGAGATCCAGAATAAAGATCAGATGAGCCCCAGCAGAGGGGGTTCCAGAGGTGCAATCAAGGAATGGCGATAAGAGTGACTGAGAAGCAGACTTGAGTAAGGTTTTAGGAAGTGTTATTGTGTTCCATTGATGCGTTGTAAGGGAAGCCTTTCTGGAAAGATGGGATAATGGCAGATTGTAGGGTCCATGCTTGGACCTTCGTTATCTTTTTCCCTTATGCGCTATGCTTCTCTGCAATAGAGTAAGAAAGTGTGTGGGATGGTATTTGTTTACAGAAATTAAAGCAGTGTCCTTATATGGACTGCAGTTTCTTTAGTTCTTATCTTCTGTGTAGATCTTTATCTTTAAAAATCAGGAGAGGAGAAGGAATAGTGAGCTCTTGGTGGTGTCCATGAGAATCATCGACTTTCTCAGTTTGATATTTAACGTTACAATATGCAGTTCTTTACAAGGTGTTCCTTTCATGTACAGATCCCCAAAGATGCTATGTAGAGCAGCAACAGTGCAACTAGCATGGTGACTAGCTTGACGTTGTATAAACGCAGGAGCCTGAATGGGCAGGGTGATACTTTGGTTTTGTCTAGTGCTCATAAGTTTGCCTATATCATCTTTTTTGTGACTAGTCACAGGCAGGGGGAAAAAAAAGGAAATATAAAAGGTAAAAAAACAACAAAACCATGGTAAAAAAACAACAAGGCCCCTTGAAGTGTGTGTTCAGTCTTTCTTTGTCTCTCTGGTGCTTTGCATGTAGAATTCCTTGTATTGTGTCAACTTCTACTCCCGATCACTTCCATCCATCTGTTTTTCTGATACTCAAAAGCCACACTAAATAAAACCATTACAGACTTTCCTGTTAGGGCTGTCAATTAATCATAGTTAATGCAAGCGATTAACGCAAAACAAATGTTGCTAGATTAAAAAAAATAGTTGTGATTAATCACAGTTTTAATTGCACTGTTAAACAATAATAGAATACCAATTTAAATGTATTACAAATATTTTGGATTTTTTTTTACATTTTAAAATATCTTGATTTCAATCACAACACAGAAGACAAAGTACCCAGTGCTCACTTTATATTATTTTTGATTAAAAGTATTTGAACTGTAAAAATAAATAAAAGAAAGTGTTTTTCAATTCATCTCATACAAGTACTTCAGTACAATTTCTTTATCGTGAAAGCGCAACTTTCCGGTGAAGAATTATTATTTTTTGTTACATAACTTCACTCAAAAACAAAAAAATCTAAAACTTTAGAGCCTACAAGCCCACTCAGGCCTACTTCTTGTTCAGCCAGTTGCTAAGACAAACAAGCTTGTTACATTTAAGGGAGATAATGCTGCCCACTTCTTATTTACAATGTCGCTTGTAAGTGAAAACCGACGTTTGCATGGGTCTGTTGTAGTTGTTGTTGTAAGGTACTTGTGTGCCAGATATGCTAAACATTAATATGCCCATTCATACTTTGACCACCATTCCAGAGGACATGCTCCTATGCTGATAACGGGTTCTGCTTGATAATGATCCAATGCAGTGCAGACAGACACACCTTCAGAAGCACAATCTATCAGTGCCAACAGGTAGTGATTTCGAAAAATGGCAAAATCTAGAACCACTACTTGACCCGGGCAGGTTTGTGACTGAATTCCTTGGGGGAGAATTATATGTTTCCTGCTCTGTGGTTTTTACCTGTATTCTGCCTTATATTTCGTGTTTTGGCAGTCTTCATTGATGACCCAGTATACATTATTCAATTTAAGAACATTTTCACTGCAGATTAGACAAAATGCAAAGAAGGTACACATATGAGCTTTCTAAAGATAGCTACAGTATTCGACCCAAGGATTACAAATCTGAAGTGCCTTCCAAAATCTGAGAGGGCCCAGGTGTGAAACATTGTCAGATGTCTTTAAAGAGCAACACTCTGATGCGGAAACTACAGAACCCGAACCACCATCACCAAAAAAAAAAAAACAACAACCCTCAACCTTCTGTTGGTGGCATCTGACTCAGATGATGAAAAGTTAAGTGCATCGGTCTGCACTGCTTTGGATTGTTATCAAGCAGAACCTGTCATCAGCACGGAAGCATGTCCTCTGGAAGGGTGGTTGAAGCATGAAGGGCATATGAATGTTTAGAATATCTAGGCTGGTCTTCACTAGAGGAAGATTGACACTCCTGCAATCGATGCAGCAGGGATTGATTTAGTAGATATAGTGAAGGTCCGCTAAATTGAAGGTAGAGCACTCCCCGGTCAACCCTGGTACTCCAGCTGTCCAAGAAGAGTAAGGGAAGTTGACCAGAGAGCGTCTCCCGTCGACACAGCACAGTGAAGACACCGGCGTAAGTTGACCTAAGCTATGTCGACTCCAGTTACATTATTCACTTTGGTCAACTTACCCCTGTAGTGAAGACAAGCCCACCAGCACATAAATACTTTGCATCACTGGTATAATTTCTATATTTGTAAGTTGCACTTTCAGGATAAAGAGATTGCACTACAATACTTGTATGAGGTGAATTGAAAAAAGCAATTGCTTTTGTTTTTTAAAGTGCAAATATTATAATAAAAATAATAATAAGATGGGAGAAATGTACACCTTTTATTCTGTGTTGTAATTGAAATCAATATATTTTAAAATGTAGAAAAATATCCAAAAATATTTATAATAAAATTAAATTGTTATTCTATTATTTAACAGTGGCATTAAAACTGTCATTAATCATGACTATTTTTTTAATCTCACGATTAATTGCAATTTTTAAAAATCATTTGACAGGCCTATTTCCTGTAGACTTTTTTTTTAATGAACAGAAGTAATTATATACTGCCGTTATGCAGCTCATATGTATTATTGGAACAAATAACACAAACAAAGATACAAAGAAAAGATTCATCATCTCTCTGTCTTTTTTTAGGAAAGCCATTTGTATATTTCCATAATACATTTCCATTTAATACATGTTTATTTCCTCTTTTTACAAAGTGCTACTGACAAGGAAACTCCTCTGTAATTTGATATTGATGGCTGCAAATGAAATTTAATAAATCTTCCACAATTACAAACTTTGCTGCTCAAATGATAAGGTGGAATAATATTGTTCACCCATTTGGTCTTGTCAGCACTACAGACTTTATAGGCAGGTCACTGGCTGCTTTTAATTCACTACTGGTCTCATATAAGGAAAGGATTACAAAGCACTGTCAAGGTTCCTCCCCCACTCTGAACTCTAGGGTACAGATGTGGGGACCTGCATGAAAAACCTCCTAAGCTTATCTTTACCAGCTTAGGTCAAAACTTCCCCAAGGTACAAAATATTACACCCATTATCCTTGGACTGGCCGCTACCACCACCAAACTAATACTGGTTACTGGGGAAGAGCTGTTTGGACGCGTCCTTCCCCCCAAAATACTTCCCAAAACCTTGCACCCCACTTCCTGGACAAGGTTTGGTAAAAAGCCTCACCAATTTGCCTAGGTGACTACAGACCCAGACCCTTGGATCTTAAGAACAATGAACAATCCTCCCAACACTTGCACCCCCCCTTTCCTGGGAAATGTTGGATAAAAAGCCTCACCAATTTGCATAGGTGACCACAGACCCAAACCCTTGGATCTGAGAACAATGAAAAAGCATTCAGTTTTTTACAAGAAGACTTTTAATAAAAAATAGAAGTAAATAGAAATAAAGAAATCCCCCCTGTAAAATCAGGATGGTAGATATCTTACAGGGTCATTAGATTAAAAAAACATAGAGAACCCCTCTAGGCAAAACCTTAAGTTACAAAAAAGATACACAGACAGAAATAGTTATTCTATTCAGCACAATTCTTTTCTCAGCCATTTAAAGAAATCATAATCTAACACATACCTAGCTAGATTACTTACTAAAAGTTCTAAGACTCCATTCCTGTTCTGTCCCTGGCAAGAGCAGCATACAGACAGACACAGACCCTTTGTTTCTCTCCCTCCTCCCAGCTTTTGAAAGTATCTTGTCTCCTCATTGGTCATTTTGGTCAGGTGCCAGCGAGGTTACCTTTAGCTTCTTAACCCTTTACAGGTGAGAGGAGCTTTCCCCTGGCCAGGAGGGATTTCAAAGGGGTTTACCCTTCCCTTTATATTTATGACAAGCACTAAAAAAACCCCCAAAACAATCTGATGTCTTAAATAGTGATTGCAAGCCCCAAACTGTGACTGCATGAAGTTTGCCAGCATAATGGAAAAGGTGGAAGACATTACATATGCAGGTATATTGTGCAAAATTTTACATTGTTTGAACTCTTCCCGGTAATTGTGGGCAGGATCCTTTAAGGATGAATAACCTGGGAACTGTTGGGTGATCTTTGGTCAAATAGTTTTTGATCATTGAAGCAGCCAGTGATTCCAGAAAAATGTATGAGTTATTGAAGGTTTTTTGTCTTTAAAGTGTTTGCTGTTCAGTATTGTATATATTGCTCTGAAGCATGCCTGAGCCTGGGACTAATAGTGAAATTATTGACTTCTCTTCTTTCGCTTTTCATTGGTCTTGTTTTTGAGAAACAGAGGACTATTTTTATTTACTACCTGAATCAACCTGGACACTTGAGGAAATATTTTAAAAATAGATAAGAAAACTAATCACACAGGATTTCAGCTAGCTTAATCCTGTGACAAAGTCCATGTGCGGAACTTTAAATATGTTTCCCTCAGTAGGTTAAGAGCAAAAAGCATGTTACAGATGTCAGTAAATCTCAGTAACTAATTATGTTTACTCTCAGGTTTTGTTGTGTTTCAAAACCCGCAGGAATAATGAGGGATTAGATCAGTGGCCAGTGCTGACACACAGCATGTAGTTAGGATCAGACACATATTAAGGTCATTAATAGCAAGAGACATAATTTGTCTAATGGCTTAGGGATATGGCTGGGAAGTGGGAGTCTGAGGTTTATTAACAGCCCTTCCGCTCACTTGCTCTGTGACTGTAAGGAAAACACAACTATAGCTGTGCAAGTTGATTCAAAGCAAAAATGTTTTGGTTTTATCAACAAAATCAAAGCAAACACATTGTTTAGCGTTTGGGAATTTTAACTGCTTTTTAAAAAATAAAAACCCAAGGATATTTGGAAATGCTGTTCAGGGAGGAGGAGGTGCTGGTGCGGCCCCACCCTCTTATACTTGATAGTCCCATGGTGAGAATACTCAGCTGGGACATAGGTGACCAAGATTAAAGTCCCCACTCTGCCTGATTCAGAGCAGAGATTTGAATTTGGGCCTCATACATTTGCAGGTGAGTGCCCTAACCACTGGGCATATTCTGCAGTATGTTTCTCTCAAGCTCTCCGAGGAAAGCTGTTTCACATTGTATAATGTGAGATAGACTCTGTAACCCATTGGTTAGAGAGTAACAGCCGTGTTAGTCTGTATTCGCAAAAAGAAAAGGATTACTTGTGGCACCTTAGAGACTAACCAATTTATTTGAGCATGAGCTTTCGTGAGCTACAGCTCACTTCATCGGATGCATACCGTGGAAACTGCAGCAGACTTTATATACACACAGAGAATATGAAACAATACCTCCTCCCATCCCACTGTCCTGCTGGTAATAGCTTATCTAAAGTGATCATCAAGTTGGGCCATTTCCAGCACAAATCCAGGTTTTCTCACCCTCCATCCCTCCTCACACAAACTCACTCTCCTGCTGGTGATAGCCCATCCAAAGTGACAACTCTCTACACAATGTGCATGATAATCAAGTTGGGCCATTTCCTGCACAAATCCAGGTTCTCTCACCCCCTCACCCCCCTCCCAAAAACCACACACACAAACTCACTCTCCTGCTGGTAATAGCTCATCCAAAGTGACCACTCTCCCTACAATGTGCATGGTAATCAAGGTGGGCCATGTCCAGCACAAATTCAGGTTTTCTCACCCCCCCCCCCATACACACACAAACTCACTCTCCTGCTGGTAATAGCTCATCCAAAGTGACCACTCTCCCTACAATGTGCATGGTAATCAAGGTGGGCCATGTCCAGCACAAATCCAGGCTTTCGCACACCCCCCCTTTTTTTGCCCAAATTGATGATCACTTTAGATAAGCTATTACCAGCAGGACAGTGGGGTGGGAGGAGGTATTGTTTCATATTCTCTTTGTGTATATAAAGTCTGCTGCAGTTTCCACGGTATGCATCCGATGAAGTGAGCTGTAGCTCACGAAAGCTCATGCTCAAATAAATTGGTTAGTCTCTAAGGTGCCACAAGTACTCCTTTTCTTTTTGCCATTGGTTAGAGCACTTCCCATCGGAGATGGGGCACTTGAATTCAAGTCCCTGCTCTAATGAATAGTTAATTATTTGTACAAAGTGGAACAGCTTCAATGTCACCAAAATGGGATGAAGAGTTAAGTTAGGCAATGAAGGTAATGCAACAATGCAGAAAGAGCACATTGCTCCATAGGTATACATTAGGGCTATATTTGTGGATATGAGCAATGTGTGCAAATGAGTTTTTAAGCAGGCCTTATTAAAACTGGCATTAATTATAGCATTTTGGGTGAGCTGCTGAAACCACCGAGTAAGCAATAGCATGATCAGCTGTGGTGGGGCGGATGTATCATAAATTCTTATAAATCTTTCTAAAACTTAGTAACAAAAGGCTTGTTATTATTTTATTATTATTATTATTTAATGTGATTATTTTATTGTATGACAAAAATATGTATGGTAACATACAAAACATGAAGAAAAAATATTTCCTTACACGCTGCAGCTATATATAATTAATATTGAATATCTGGTTTATAGACTCAAAAATTAAGCTGAGAACCCAGGCCTTGAATGAAGCTGGAATTTACAGAAAATAGAAATGAGTTTTCTTTTTTGGTTACATGATATTCACTAAAGCACAAACGTGACTTCACATTTTCTGATTTAATGTTGCCTTTCTTGCTTTTTCATGACACTTAACTCAGATTTTTGTGAGTTAAGTTACTACTTATTTTATCAACAAATTAATACCCACAATCTTAGCTTTTCTATGGCTGAAAAAGGTTGTCAAGAACAGTGTTTGACTGTTCAGATTATGGTGTCAGATTTACTGAGGATGGAGACAGCTAACTCAGATGTGCCATTGGTCCAGGCAGATTACAGGATTGAGCAGATCAGCAAGTAGTAATAAGAAAGGATCATGAGATATGTTAGGCCATTGTGGATGTTTTTGAGTCGATTCACAAATCTTTGTGTTTTCCCTAATAGGTAGCCAAAGCAAGAATAAACTACTCTGCGTGTAACCTTAAGAAAGTCACTTACCCTCCCTGTGCTTTTTTCCCTATCTGTAAAATGGAAATTATGATCTCACGGGGTATAACATGCACGGGGGTATTGTAACATCTCACGGGGTATTGTCTTTGAGGTGCCCAGAGGGAAGATGCAGAGTGTTGTATTTGTTGCCATTTCTGGGTGAGCACCCTTCACATTCTGTACTGTAACTGAAAGCAGAGTACTGAGAGAGAGATTTTTTGGGAAAGGTAAGAGTGTCATATTATGGAACCAATTAACAAGACTGCTGGTTCATGCCTTATGATGGTATCTGCCAGCTCAGGATGTATTGTTGGTTCAGTCAGGAGGACACTATCTCAGAACAGCTTGTTGTTATAATTTGGATAAGAGGAGATCTCACTTTTATCAGGAAGCATTTCATAGTGCAGGTTTGTGGATTAACACCTTGCCTTAGGGATTGTATGAACATGCAAGGTGCAATAAGACTGTTGAGGAGAGATGAATCAATGCTGACATTGGCTATGACATTGGCTATGTCAACCATCCCGATGAGTCGAAAGAATAGTAAATATGGCAGGCGACCAGCTTGGCTTAATGGTGAAATCTTAGCGGATCTTAAACATAAAAAAGAAGCTTACAAGAAGTGGAAGGTTGGACATATGACCAGGGAAGAGTATAAAAATATTGCTCGGGCATGTAGGAATGTTATCAGGAGGGCCAAATCGCACCTGGAGCTGCAGCTAGCCAGAGATGTCAAGAGTAACAAGAAGGGTTTCTTCAGGTATGTTGGCAATAAGAAGAAAGCCAAGGAATGTGTGGGCCCCTTACTGAATGAGGGAGGCAAACTAGTGACAGAGGATGTGGAAAAAGCTAATGTACTCAATGCTTTTTTTGCCTCTGTTTTCACGAACAAGGTCAGCTCCCAGACTGCTACGCTGGGCATCACAAAATGGGGAAGAGATGGCCAGCCCTCTGTGGAGATAGAGGTGGTTAGGGACTATTTAGAAAAGCTGGACGTGCACAAGTCCATGGGGCCGGACGAGTTGCATCCGAGAGTGCTGAAGGAACTGGCGGCTGTGATTGCAGAGCCATTGGCCATTATCTTTGAAAACTCGTGGCGAACCGGGGAAGTCCCGGATGACTGGAAAAAGGCTAATGTAGTGCCAATCTTTAAAAAAGGGAAGAAGGAGGATCCTGGGAACTACAGGCCAGTCAGCCTCACTTCAGTCCCTGGAAAAATCATGGAGCAGGTCCTCAAAGAATCAATCCTGAAGCACTTGCATGAGAGGAAAGTGATCAGGAACAGCCAGCATGGATTCACCAAGGGAAGGTCATGCCTGACTAATCTAATCGCCTTTTATGATGAGATTACTGGTTCTGTGGATGAAGGGAAAGCAGTGGATATATTGTTTCTTGACTTTAGCAAAGCTTTTGACACGGTCTCCCACAGTATTCTTGTCAGCAAGTTAAGGAAGTATGGGCTGGATGAATGCACTACAAGGTGGGTAGAAAGCTGGCTAGATTGTCGGGCTCAACGGGTAGTGATCAATGGCTCCATGTCTAGTTGGCAGCCGGTATCAAGTGGAGTGCCCCAAGGGTCGGTCCTGGGGCCGGTTTTGTTCAATATCTTCATAAATGATCTGGAGGATGGTGTGGATTGCACTCTCAGCAAATTTGCGGATGATACTAAACTGGGAGGAGTGGTAGATACGCTGGAGGGGAGGGATAGGATACAGAAAGACCTAGACAAATTGGAGGATTGGGCCAAAAGAAATCTGATGAGGTTCAATAAGGATAAGTGCAGGGTCCTGCACTTAGGACGGAAGAACCCAATGCACAGCTACAGACTAGGGACCGAATGGCTAGGCAGCAGTTCTGCGGAAAAGGACCTAGGGGTGACAGTGGACGAGAAGCTGGATATGAGTCAGCAGTGTGCCCTTGTTGCCAAGAAGGCCAATGGCATTTTGGGATGTATAAGTAGGGGCATTGCCAGCAGATCGAGGGACGTGATCGTTCCCCTCTATTCGACATTGGTGAGGCCTCATCTGGAGTACTGTGTCCAGTTTTGGGCCCCACACTTCAAGAAGGATGTGGATAAATTGGAGAGAGTCCAGCGAAGGGCAACAAAAATGATTAGGGGTCTAGAACACATGACTTATGAGGAGAGGCTGAGGGAGCTGGGATTGTTTAGCCTGCAGAAGAGAAGAATGAGGGGGGATTTGATAGCTGCTTTCAACTACCTGAAAGGGGGTTCCAAAGAGGATGGCTCTAGACTGTTCTCAATGGTAGCAGATGACAGAACGAG
Organism: Caretta caretta; assembly: GCF_965140235.1. Classification (NCBI taxonomy): domain Eukaryota; kingdom Metazoa; phylum Chordata; order Testudines; family Cheloniidae; genus Caretta; species Caretta caretta. The sequence goes on along the minus strand of NC_134206.1, from coordinate 150,493,536 downwards.
GAGTAATGGTCTCAAGTTGCAGTGGGGGAGGTTTAGATTGGATATTAGGAAAAACTTTTTCACTAAGAGGGTGGTGAAACACTGGAATGCGTTACCTAGGGAGGTGGTAGAATCTCCTTCCTTAGAGGTTTTTAAGGTCAGGCTTGACAAAGCCCTGGCTGGGATGATTTAACTGGTAATTGGTCCTGCTTTGAGCAGGGGGTTGGACTAGATGACCTTCTGGGGTCCCTTCCAACCCTGATATTCTATGATTCTATGATTCTATGATTGATTCTATGTTAATACATTCACTGGGATTTTGTGTTGGGCTCAACACTGTGGGGCTTCGAGTTTTTTTTCATTAACCAATGTGAGTACTGATGAAAAGCGGTGTATTGACATATATCGGGTCTGGGCTGGAGCAGCTGGAACTTGAGAATCTGTTGTAACCAGCTTCCTCTTTGCTACCCAGCTCTCTTCTGTGCTGGAATTGGAATCTCTCTGTATATCCACAACATGGGCAGCAGCTCTGCAATTGGCTTTCTTCTGGAGAGGCCATTTTAAGGAAAGAATGGATGAAGCTCATTCCCTGTGCTCATTCAACTTTCTGAGGAGACTGTAAATAAGGGAGCTAAATGTGAAGGCAGTGTTTGAGATAGGACTACCTGTCTTCTAGAAACTGAACTGAGAGACCACCATTTTATTCCAAGGAGGCTACTGAAGAGCTGCCAGGTGGTAGTGACTGAATCACTCTTATGAGACTTCAGAAAATTTGAAGGTTTGGTTCAGGTAAACCTCTTACAGTTCAGATGCATGTCCAAGGTTTGTTGGAACTGCTGGAATTTATTGCCACTTTCTCTATAGTGATTCTGGGCTCCTTAACTGGAATTGGGCCTTAGCTCCTCAACTTTCTTAGGTCTTGTTTATGCTCCCGTGTTAAATTAACCTAAATTACGCTAATCCAGCTACGTGAATAACATAACTGGAGTCGACGTAGCTTAGGTCGATTTATCCCAGTGTCATCACTGTGCTGCATCGACAGGAGATGGTCTCCCATCGATTTACCTTACTTCTATTCCAGTGGAGTACTGCAGTCAACCGGAGAGTGTTCTGCAGTTTTAGCGGGTATTCACCCCCACTGTATCGATCACAGCAGTGTCGATCTCCGGCAAGGCCTAAGGCCTCTTTACACAGGGAAATCAAAAGATCAAGCAGCTACTCTGAACAGAGGGAGCATGTGGATTTCCCCAAACAGCAAAGCCCAGCACATCTGCTAACCTCTCTCCTTTCACTGGTGAATTCATATTCATTGCAATTTGGGTGGTGACAGACAGACTGACTTTAATCTCTCAATAAATCATATTTAATATAGTCAAATTAATGCTGAGAGGAATCATAGGAATTAAATGAGCCTTTCACTTTACATTCAGGTGCAAGACAAACAGGGAGATGAATTGATGTTAACACCTCCAACAGGAAAGTTAACATGCAGACGCATGATGGTTAGGCTATAGCAAAGAGCAGACTGATCTGGGAGGGATGGGGAATGCTTATTTTGAAGCAAGCAGTGAAAGTGGGACAGACCTGCATGAATCATGTACATACACTACCAAAGGAACTTACATGGAAAAACAGAAACCTCAGTGTTTGTTTATCCAAAGCACTGAATATAGTCCTGAATTACTTTGGGAAGACATACAGTACACATGACATGAGAGGGAGACTGAAAAACTTCCCTCTGGGGAAACTCATTCATGGAGATAACAGAAATTACAGTGGATTGGAGGCGATAAATGAGATGACATGAGGGGAAAAGGGAAATGATGACTCCATAAAATTTGTTGGCTGCCACCAATGAGCCCTCTCATGGCCAGGGGTGCCTCTGCGCTGTCCTGCTCTTTATACTCTCTCTTCCAGGCCCTCTTACTCAGACTCCACACACTTCCTGGGGTCTGGGTTTATTGTGCTAGACTAAACTTAAAAGTAAAATTTAAAATGCCAAAATCAAATCCATCCATTTTGCCCTCTAGTTGGGTCACTCTCAGGCCTCTTCTGCCTGTAGTTTCAGTCCTATATACCAGGACTCTCTTCTGGAGCCTGTTCATGCTAATTAGTTCATCTGCTTGGGCATCCCACCCCACAGTAGCTTTCAGCTGCTTTTTATAGGGGACGCACCCGATCCCTATTGAGTGTGTCTCATTATGTAATCAGGGTTGGTTAGCCCCAGGCTTTTCTGCCTATAGGGCAATCCATCCTGTTATACTCTGAAACTGGAGGCAGTGGGTCAGATCCTCTCCCTCTGTTGCAGCTATGGTGAGTCACGGAAGAAGCACAAGGTGGCCAGAATCTAGCCCTAACAGACCAGATGAAAATTTCTCCAGCATGAGGGAGCTCTCAACTGGGATAAAACCAGCATATCTGGTTCATACATCAGCTGTCATCCCCATCGTAGCATCAGGGGCATAAAGAAGTGTGTTAGGAGCAGGATGCTTAAGCTTAAGCTTAACTGGCATACGGTCTCCTGGGCATCACAGACAGCTGGTGTAAATTAGAGCAGCTCATAAAACTACTCTAATATACCTCAGGTCTGGGCTAGAGCATCTGAAACTTGATAATCTCCTGTAACAACTACTCGGCCCTTTTCTGGTCAAAGAAGATCTTGGTGCAGGAAGGAATTTAGGCCAGGCTGCCCAGTCAAAGTGGTAGAGGAAAAAAAGAGATAAGTAGGAAAGAAAGGTCACACTAGTTTGGAATGCAAAATATGATTTAATCCTGGACACATCACTTGTACCTGTATAGATGAGTACCTGCAGCGTTTCAGAGTGGATACCTTATGCAGACTATTTCTTTTGCTTTAATTGGATTTTCTCTATTCTTAATAAAACTTGTTTTTAATTACACTGCTTGAGATACTAATCATTGTGGTACCTCCCTGCATCAAAGCACATTCTGGCTTCTTGTGACAGGCTGTTAGGGAGGAAACAATACCAATCTGGGAGTTCTTGTGTCTATTATCCGCACATGAGAAGGGAGAGATGATGTGCCATTCAGGAGTTGGTTGATTGGTTTATTTTAGTTGCGGTCAGTAGGGGAGCAGTGAAAGCTGGCTAACTATGAGGAATGATAGGAATAGGAGACTGAAGACCCCAAGAGTGTATTATGTGCCCTATGGCAAGTGAGATTTGGATTTAGTGACAGTTTTCACGCAGCGGGGAATTTTGAAGAGATTTTGGGCCTTGTATTTTGCTTTCAGGAAGATAGAATAAGTGTGTTGGAGAAACGAGCATGGAGGTTGCATTGAGAAGAGGGCCTGAAGCCTGCCTGCTTTCTGCCTGCCCAGTGCTGGCATTAACATTTTTATATTAGAATGCCGATGGTGTTGTTTTAATTGCTGGGACATTGTGAGGGCAAGGGGAAACATACCCAAACCACAAGCTCTCTAGAGTCATGTACCTCTGCGGAAACAAATAGGATAGGGTTGTGAGTCCTTGTTCTTTAGTATTAATTATCGTGCTTTGGACTTGTACAGCAGTCTAAGGATGAATTTGGCCCTCAAACAGTAACCTGTGAGGTAGTTTTCAAATGGCTTAGTACGGGGATGAAAAGGTCACACAGAAAGATCAAGTGGTGAAATCAAGAGTGGAATCGTGAGACTTCTAGTTGCCCTTTCTAACCAATAGGAAGCATTCCCTCTACCTGCAAAGGAAGCAAGGGGAATGGTAATCTGTGGGGGTTGCCAGAATTGTGCGTAACTGTGTTACCCCTCTCAGCCTCAGCAAGTGAAAGTTCTGCTACTGCTAAGCTGCAAGACAACTCCCTGACACACCAGCTTGTCTGCCTTGTGAGCAACCTGTTCTGAACTCTGTCAATCCAAACCTTGCCTTGCTGGTAACAAACAGTGAACCCCATCTCCTGAGTTCCCTGGAGATGTCTCCATGCAGTGTCCAGCCCCCACAGTGAACACTCACAAGTTATTAAATTTGCTGCTCCATTAAAGAGACGATAAACCGCAGCTCATTAATTTAACTGGGATTTAACAAATACTCTCATTTCAGTCATAGCATTGAATTGGTTTACAACAAAACAAATTTATTTAACAAAAGGACATAGGTTAAAGTGATCCCAAGTATAAAGAATAAAAATAGGAAGGCTTACAAATAAGCAAAAGTAAAAATGTGCTTTTAAGACAAATTTAAATTCAGCAATTTACAATCATTGCCTAAACAAGTTTCTCACCTAAACTCAGTTCCCAGGGATTTCAATCCTCTTGGTTGAAAGATCCAATGTTCTGTGATTTCCAGAGCTCTGGCCACTTGCATTCCTCAAGTGACCGCTCCAAAATGGCTCTCCATTTCTGCTTATATCTCCCAAAGTTACACGAGGCAGGAAGGCTTCCTGCTGTTCTTCCCTTCCTGTTGACTTCCTATCCTCCTGTTGATTCATATGTAAAGGGACTTCTGTTGCTTTGATTCCTTGCTGATTAATTTGTTTGAGACTGGTAGATAGCTACCTTCCCTCCTGTTTAGGAGAAAATCTGTTTTTCCCTGTATTTGGTCCCAGATTTTAAAGCATATAACTAGTGATTATCCATAATTCCTAGCTAGTGTTCATGCATAATTTCACAGTGCTATTAATCATGAGCATGCCATACGCTTTCATAAAAAAACCTTATTTGATGTACTTTTATAATACAGTAATATTGTATACAATCAGCTGATCTTCTGCTGGGATCATAGAATCATAGAATCATAGAATATAAGGGTTGGAAGGGACCCCAGAAGGTCATCTAGTCCAACCCCCTGCTCGAAGCAGGACCAATTCCCAGTTAAATCATCCCAGCCAGGGCTTTGTCAAGCCTGACCTTAAAAACCTCTAAGGAAGGAGATTCTACCACCTCCCTAGGTAACGCATTCCAGTGTTTCACCACCCTCTTAGTGAAAAAGTTTTTCCTAATATCCAATCTAAACCTCCCCCACTGCAGCTTGAGACCATTACTCCTCGTTCTGTCATCTGCTACCATTGAGAACAGTCTAGAGCCATCCTCTTTGGAACCCCCTTTCAGGTAGTTGAAAGCAGCTATCAAATCCCCCCTCATTCTTCTCTTCTGCAGGCTAAACAATCCCAGCTCCCTCAGCCTCTCCTCATAACTCATGTGTTCCAGTCCCCTAATCATTTTTGTTGCCCTTCGCTGGACTCTCTCCAATTTATCCACATCCTTCTTGAAGTGTGGGGCCCAAAACTGGACACAGTACTCCAGATGAGGCCTCACCAATGTCGAATAGAGGGGAACGATCACGTCCCTCGATCTGCTCGCTAGGCCCCTACTTATACATCCCAAAATGCCATTGGCCTTCTTGGCAACAAGGGCACACTGCTGACTCAGCAACAAGGGCACACTGCTGACTCAGCAACAAGGGCACACTGCTGAGTCATGCTGACTGATGTAGATGCTTTATTCTCTTCCCAAAGCTCTTTGACCCTACTTCAAGAGGCAGGAAGGATTCCTAAGGGCAGTCTCCGTCCCCTGTCTACATTATGTATTCATCTCTGCCCACTTGCTCTCCTAAGGGTTTTGTTTACCTTGCATGTAAGTGTGCTTTCTTTGTCTTTGGTCACACATTGGCTGCTTTACCTCAGAGACACACTTAAGCAGGTGGAACCACATTCCTGTCTGGAACAGGTGTGGTTTAGGCACTGCTTCCCGAACACATTTGCAACACATATCCATAAAGTCCTTTGTGGGTTTACCATACATACATCCCACAAGAATATTAATGATCAGTGAATTATTAGTTTTCCAGTGATATACTACATGCCAAGATAAATATCATGACAAGAGGTGCTGACACAGAGTAGTGAATCACCAACGGGCCTCTGTTACAGAGGATCCTTGAATTGGTTAGTGAAGAAACTGGGTTCATGTCTTAATCGGTTTCTCTGGGAGGCTAGTTCAAGGATATTTATGGAAACTGGCACTAATTTCTCTCCTTACAGCTGAAAGCATTAAATTACACACACACACCCACACCCACACACACACCCACCCACCTGTGCTGGAATGAAATGCTAATCTTCACTGCAGTCATGTGCTTTCAAATGAGATCTGTGGTATCTCTTTGTGCGCTCTGAGATGGTATTTAGCACATGTAAGTTATTTGCTGATTAGGTTGTGAGTGCCCCACAGTGGTCCTGTATCTTGCAGTAAAGTAATAGGGTGGTCTGCAGTCTCATTACTGTAGGCAGAGTGTAAAAGCTATGTGAGAGGTTGTGAGAAAACCTGACTGCATCAGTGCAGGGCAAGCTGGTTTGTCTGTAAGGGAGCACACATTTAATTACTAGGATTTAGGAATTTCCATTGGATAGGAACGTTCTTTGAAATTTTTAATCGTTTTTTTTTTTTTTTGGACACTGTACTGTTTACCAGGTATTGGCTGTTCAGCGGTTTAGTCACTATTGTCTAGGTAAAATAGAACTTTTAATCTTTTTTTGGCTGGTGTTAGGTTTCCTGTAGTGAAGGGCTCCATCACATTTCTAATGGTTGGGGGAGGAGGACTGTACTTAAAATTAATCTATTTGTATTTGTTATGTAATCATTGCTTGAAGGAAGTTGAGTTTCTGAAACATTAAATTATAGAAGTGAAAGAATACAAGTGGAAATTTGCTTTAAGGAACACACCAAAGGGGCCCATTTCTATGAATGTTGAGAAAATGATCTCTTTCTTTTTTTGTATACATTTTAAATGATTCTTAGCTTGCTGTTCTCATGGTGGATGCATTCGGCTCAAAGCAAGAAAATACCAATTCAGGCCCTCAAGGAGCAGGCCCCTTGTAATCCTATTTACAGCCTATTTAATAGCACAAGTCTGAAGTTGAATATTATAGCAAATGTTGTTCACCTTACGGAGCAACTAGCATGACAGTTCTCAAGCTTATACCCTTGGGAAAGCAGGTGGAACAAAAGGGGGAGGAAAGAGAAAAATCTTGAATAAAATATTTACTAGAATGAGTTGGTCCCTTGTTCACCTTATTCACCTATTCGATTATTCTATTCAGGGTTTCTGAGCACTGATAGAGTCTCTTCCTGAAGAACAGCGTTAGGGGGCTCTGTCCCTTTAACGTACAGAAACTGTAATGCATAGAAGAGGGAATGGGGCAATAGCGTGGCAGCAAATTGTTCACAAATAGGGGAGGTGCTGAAACACAGTGATGTGCATGTACATGATAACTTGATGCACTGGTGATCCTACAGCTGGTTCTATTGGGTGAACCCCACCAGGAGCCCAGTTGAGTCAGTGGTGTCTGCTCATGAAGTGCTTCTTTTAGTATCTGGGTCTAAAAGAGATTGAGGTGTAGAGTTGAGAAACAGGTTTATTCGCAAATTAGCATCTATGGATGGGATTTTTTTTAAAAAAGGGCTACAACACATGGTGAAATTTGGGGCCCCGCCATGCATTTGCATGAGATACTGGTAAATCCTTAATTTAAAAGAAAATGATTGGAGGAGAGAGAGAGAGCATAATATCCAGATAGCATTTATAAGCAGGACGGATGAGTTATACGTTTCTCTGGAAGCATGTCTGTTACATAGCACTAGCCAGTGCTATTCCTAGGCATGGACCAAATATCCCACACCACAGGACTCAATTGTCTCTGTAATGGGGTGGTAGCGAGTTGCTTTGTTAGTACTTGCTCTTTCCAGAACAGATTTATGACCTTCTGCTGTGCTGGCTCACCATGAACCCCCCTCCACCCGGAAAGATAAATAATCTTCCCAGACTACTGGTAACAAGCATAGAGATTCTGCCTCTGAGTATGCTTCTCTGGACACTCTACAACTGTGCCAACCATTCTGAGTTACCTCATGTTAGCATCCGAATCCTCCTTGAACAAACAGACTACATGGATAACAGTTGGCTGAAAGCAAGAGGTGTTCCAATAATTGATTTTTCAGTTTTCTGGCAGTTTTGAAAAATTAAAAAAAAATGTTTTGAGTCAAGCTATCATTTTGTTTGACCTGATATGAATTTTTTTTTCAATGCCAAGGGAGCTTTTTTACACTTTATTTTTTGAATAAAATTGGAGGAAAGTTTGAAATGAAAAGCTATTTTGCACTGAAATGTTTAATTTTGAAATGTCAAAAAGAAGAGCTTTGACTTCAGATTTTTTTTCTGCTGAAAAAAGTTCTGCAAATTTGACATGAACTTGTGAAATGTTTCGGTCAACCCTAATCTGCATTTTTCACCAACAATGGTTTTGGTCAAAACATTCTGCCCACCTCTACTTGAGACCCTTCCCTGCCCTTTCCCTGTACTCCACCCCATATGTCTCGCAAACTACAAAACTTGCAGGTGGCCCAATCCCTAAAGGAAACAAAAATACAGATGAATATGAGTTATCGTTGGAAGGACAAATTCACCAAATTTACCTGTTTTTTGGGGTAGTTACTTTAGTGTGAGAGGGAATGAGAATAATAAGGGAGGGGAAAAGAGGGTGTATTTATTGATAAAATGTTGACAGAATAAATCATACAACTCAAACAATTAACTATTTCACATTTTGAATTATTCAGGGTTTTTATGAGCTCCAAAATAGCTCTTTTCAAGTATTCAGCTCCTCTCTCCACTGAATTTGAAGCTCTGGTTGGACCCCCAAGGCCTGGCAAACTTGGAGAGCTTTCCCCTTACAGGTTACTGGGTTATAAATTAACTGTAGCCGCTCAAGAAAAAGACATACGCATAGCTGTGGGCAGCTCAATTAAAACCTCTGCTCAGTGTGAAAATGTTCGGGTGCAGAAGGAGTGGAATAGAAAATAATACTGAAAAGAGAATAATGTCATTATAAAAATCAATAGTATGCCAGTACCTGGAATAGAATGTTCATTTTTGCTCACCTTATCTCAAAGAGGCTATAGAAGGGGCATAGAAATGGAAAATGGAAATAATTAGAGTCTTGGAAAATTTCCAGCTGAAGCTAGATTGAGAAGAATGGTATAGAGAAGGCAAATGTGGAGTTCCTATTTATCTTTTTTGATTAATAAAAGAACAATGAGACACTGAATAAAATTGAAAAGCAATATATTAAAAACTGGTCAAAGAAAAAAACATTATTTACACAATGTATAATTAACCAGTGGAACTCACCGCCACTAGATATTATTGGGATCAAGAAAGGATATAAAGAAGTATTTGACATTTTTGTAGATAATAAGCACATCCACAATTACAAATTATAGGGAGAAAATGGAAGGGATTTTATGAACCCTTGTGCTTCAAGACACAGGCCAACCTCAAACTGAAGGTGGTTAGGAAGAAACTTCCCCGGAGAGCTAGTTATTTCATAACGTTTTTAACCATTTCTCCATCCCGTTACTGAAGGGAGGCTTCTATTCACAATACTGGCTGTCAGCTTGACAGCAATTAACGAAGTTAAAAAATGAACAAATTCCCTTGCTTAACTTTGCTAATACTTTAGCTAAAAGGGGAGATGGCAGGGCTCATAAAATATTTTCACATAAAACTTAACATTATATGTATGTTCATTTATTGTAATATTTTGGCATTCAATTTTTTTACTCAATATCAAAAAATCTAATACACTCTGTCTCCCTTTCTATGTTCATCTTTTTTTCTTTTTTCTGTTCCCTCCACTCATCTCTCTCTTTTTTTTTTTTTGTAGACTCTGTTGTGCTTTCTTTTTTCCCATCTGTTTTCTTCATTGTTTCTTTCGCTTTCATCTGATTTCACTTCCTCTTTCCCCCCCTTCCTTGTCTGTGTCATGTTTCCACCCTTTCTTGGGGTGTGCAGCTGGCATTCTGATTCAGGGTGACTGGTCAGACCTATGTGAAATAACTGGGTATCTTTTTTCCAGAGCTGCAAGGCAAAGTGTTTTGGCTGCTGCAGCTCTCAAAGAAAGGCTGGAATGACATACATATCTTAGGTATCACAGCAGTCTATTTTGCATGCTGCTGTCATCCTGTCTGAAGTTGAGCAAGATTAGATTCAAGCAGTGCAAAAAAACACAGGGCAGGTACATTGCTGCCACTTTGAACTGTAAGGATCACATTGACTCTCCCTGTCTGATATTGTTAAGCTGTAGAATATATGGTGGATATGAATTACATGCCCTTGATTTTTTTTAAATCATTCAACAGCTTTGGGAATGTTTTCTATTATGTTACATTGCCCAGTGTCTACTTGTCTACCCACCTTGTTATTGATCACCTTGTAGTGGATGACTTATTTTTTACTTACCATGCATATACTTAGCCTTACTTTCATTGGCTATTATTGCCTCTTTCTTTTCAAATACCTTCTCCACCTCATCATCAGGCTTCCCAGCAGCTGTTGCCATCATAGTTAGAATTACTACTTTTTGTAGCATTCTCCAACAAAGTTAAGTTCATCGTACTGTGTGATTTGCCCCTGCAAGGTTCCTTTCAGCTTTTCTTTATACTCATATATATGTTTTCACACACAAAAGCATTTGTTTGATTGTGTGGGGGATTGTTTTGAAGGCTTCTGCAGAGGTAAAAAGATTCCTCTTGTAAACTTTCTGCTTGCCTGTGCACTTTAATTTATTTCCACATTTGGAGGACATCTCCCCTTCTTCCTCAGCTCAGATGTTTCCAGTACAGCTGGGAAAGTGGTGGGTAATTGTGGTATATTTTCTCAGCTTACTCTGTCATTGTTAATGCTAATGATGATTGTGGCTCTGTGTTTCCATTTAAGTTTGGCATATTGCCACTCCTGCAGCGGAAGCCAAAGGTGACTTCATGCCATTCCATTTTTTTCCCTTTCCAATGAAATAACTCTTGCATATTATGCTGCAGGTGGGTTAATGACAACTCTGCCCTTCTCCCCTTCCCCCTGAGGAGGAATGTGAATGAAAGACCGTGTTCTGTGGGGAGAAGGGAATAATCAGTTTATTTTTGGCAACATTTATTGAAAAACACAGATCCCTCTTCTCCCCCTTCGTAATTTCAAATTCATTCATTTTCGTCTCTGAAAAGTTTCAGGAAGCTTGGATAGATTGGGTACACCAATACAATGTGGCTTTGAGTAATGTGATTTTGGAAGGTTTTGGAAATTCTGAGAGAGGGAAATCCAAGACAGTAGGACAAACACACACACACACTCCCTCCTTCTAAACAGTCATAATCATACTCAGCAGAAGCAGTGGGGGGCTTTCCATCCAGAGGTCTTAGTAGGGTTTACAAACATGAATACATTTAGTCTTAAATCATCCCTGTCAGGTAGATAAGTTGTCATTCTCATTTTAGAGGTGGGAAAACGGAGGTGTACAGAGTGGTTAAGGGACATAATGGTCACACAAGAAATTTATAGTGGAACCAAGAACTGACTCCGTCATGTCCTTTAATTAAAAAAAAAAAAAAAACGTCCTTGTGAGGGAGAAAAATAAGTTTGGGAGCTACTCCCACTTAGTTGTTATGTCCACTTCATATTTGTTTGTTGGTTTTGTGAGTAAAAAGTAGAGTCAGATTAAACTGGGTTCTGAGAGATCTAGTGGCTGCAGGGAAGGCAGAGCCCTCTACCACCTCCACGGAATGACAAAGACCTGAGTTTGTTCTATGATTGTGACCTGTGTGCATGATGGACCTCCTCTCTCTTAGTTTCTTACTCTGACACCTGGGATCACTTGGGACAATCAAGCATGTAATCCTATATACTTCCATCTCCTGTATATCTGGGAGGTGGGGGTCAGGGCATTCTCATAGTGGGCCCCTTGATTCCTGGATTTGCCCCCCTTTTCTTCTTGTGCAAACAGAGCCTTTTGGCCCTCAGGTGTAGTTGAGGCCTTGCTGTATCTGGCCACCCAGGCTCCCGCTGAGTTGGATTACGAAGGGGTTGGTTTAGCTTCAGAACAGTATTTTGTGTGCATTCCCTAATACCGTTTGGCTGTTTTTCTGTAAATGCATTTAGAGGCTTGTAATAGGCACATCCTGCAAATAACATAAATACATATATAAATGCAGAGGTCACCCATAAACACCTGTCAGTTTTGCCCTGGATAAGGCTACCCTCAGGCCTGCTAATAGCAATTCCGGGCTCCAGGGCAGAATTGTGAATGGGCTGAGCTGCTGGGAGCTGCCAGTTGCACTGCTGGGCGTGCTCTTCTGGCACGGCCAGGGCTTCCACGTGCCCAACCGGCTGCCTTTGCTGCCGCTGGTGCCACCTGCATGCCTCTAGGAGCCCTGCAGCCTGCCTGGGTGATTTAAAAGAGTTCAGGGCTTCGGGCCACCACCCCTGCTAGCTGAGCAATTGGATACCTGGGCCCCTATGCAATTGCTCCGTTTGCCCTCCCCCCGTCGGTGGGCCTGGCTACCCCAATATTCACAGTACTCTTCACTCTTTTCCCACTGGGGATACTGTAACTCCTGAGGCAACTTTATCTAATCAACTAAGATCATTTGCAAGTTGTAAGGGTTACAGCTTTAGATAAAGATGAACAGAACCACCTCCAAACCAAAGCTGCTGAGCTTTGCAAAACTCTATAGTGAAGCACAATCTCAAGTGCAAGATATTTTTAATCCTTGCTTGCTGACATTCAGCTAGACACAAGAAGTGCTTCTTTATGCTCAGTTTCACCAAAAAATGGCAGCATTCTAAACTGCAGGAACAGAATTCAAAGTGTTTATGACAGTCATAATAATTATGGAACACAAGATTAACCTAAGTAGGGAAGATAAATGTCTAGGTATTCACTGCAGTGGTAAACTGAGTTTGGAATGCAGCTTGACAGAGTTTCTGATGAAATTTGATTTTTTAGCTATTCGTAGCTCACAACAGGCCACTGTAATATTTGTTGAATCTGAATGAACAAAATTCTCCTGTTGTCTTTGTATCATTGGTGGTGGTGGTAGGTTTATATATATATATATATATATATAAGAAAAGTCTGTGGTTTGAATAGTGAACAGGGCAAAAGTCATGGACATAAAAGAAGGGAAGGACTGGAGCTGTGATGTGGATTCAATTTTGTGTCTATTATAGGGTGACCAGATGTCCTGATTTTATAAGGACAGTCCCGATTTTTGGGTCTTTTTCTTATATAGGCTCCTATTACCCCCCATCCGCTGTCCTGATTTTTCACATTTGCTGACTGGTCACCCTAGTCTATTATCTGATGCTTCCACAAAGTCCAGATGTCTGGTTAGGGTTGGTCTATCTATCTAATCAAGTTGCATACATGTGGCTTTGTATTGTAAGTAACACGATTTCCTTTTTTAGTGCAAGTAATTAGATCTCTGTTGTGATATATTGTCAGATTTGCTTCATATCAAAACTGACCTTCGTAAATCCAGACTAATATAAATCTTAACGTTTTCTTTTAAAAAGTTCCTTTTCCCCCAAAACATGGAGGTGGGAGGGGAAATCTCGGAACCCCTGAAAAAAATAAATCGTTGAATAAACATTCACTAGTTAGGGCCTTTGTGTCACAGCACTCTGTTCTCTAATAGCCTTCTTTATACACCTAGAACTTAACAATTTACTAATGAAATTGATTCACCTGCTTAACATAATGTCCCTCCAACACAAATGCCCCAAATGGACAGTCGCTGATGTATTCTGAAAATAAATCCTGGAATCTTTGGTTCTTGTGATTAAAATGCAGCCACTAGCATTTGTATTGATCCATTTCTGCTGTATTTTGTTCTATAGTGCACTCTCTTTTTCTGAGCTAAGAGGTGGAAAGCAGTCTTGCAGTTAAAGCAGAGGGATGGGAGTCAGGAAATCTGTGTTTTGTTCTCTAGCTCTGCCACACACTTGCAGTGCAATTTATAGAGTTTAAGGAGAGAAGGGACCATTAAATAATTTAGTCTGATATCCTGAATATCACAGGCCATTACATTTCACCCAGTTGCCATGTGTTGAGCCCAATGACTTGTGTTTGTCAAAACCATTTCTTCCAGAAAGGCATCCAGTCTTGATTTGAAGGCAAGAAGAAATGGAAAATCCACCAATTCCCCTGGTAGTTTGTTGTAGTGCTTAATCACTCTCACAGTTTTTAAAAAAATGTGCCTAATTTCTAATTTGAGTTTCTCTGGCTTCAACTTCCAGCCAGTGATTCTTGTTATGGCTTTCTCTGATAGATTGAAGAGCCTTTTAGTATCCAGTCAGGGCCAGATTAAGATCTTTAGAGGCCCTAAGCGCTGAAAAGATTATGGTGCCCCCCCATATGTAATTCAAAATAAAAACAATACTATACCATAAAATAAAATTTTATTTTTCGAAATGACACACAACTTACATGTATGCTGAAATTAAAATAGCTTCTTTCTAGATTTTCTGATTGCAAAATTCTGGATAAGTTCAGAAAAGCTGACTCGACAAAGCATGTCCGCTTTCATACACGATAGGGAAAGTGAATCAAGTCTGTCCTGACACATTGTTGTTCTCTGAGGGTTTTTTATTCTTTTCAGCTGAGAAAAAGAGCTTTTTGCGGAGCAGTTAGTAATCATCAATGTTAGAAAAATATGTAGTGCGATCTCTACATTTGGAAATACACAGTGTATTCCATCTTTCAATATTGTGTCATGAAGATCAATGTGACTGAATTTCATTTTTCCTGTTTCATTAAACTTTGCACGCATATAACAGTAGAACTGCCATACTTCTCCAAGGAGAGTCATGCTCAAGTCAACAGGGTATGAGTCAACTTACTTTTGGAAACCTTGTGAATATTGTTCGTCTGATAAGTCCATATCATTTAGAAAAGGAAATCTACTTGATACTTCTTTGTACGCTTCACCTCTCCTCTTCAGATGAGCTTCAAGTGTATCAATTATAGCGTAGTAAGTAGATACACAAAATTTGTCTTTAGGATTCAATGCTGTTTCTGTTGCACTGCTTTCATTTGCTTGTTTTTTCCTGATTCGCTTGCGGGACTGGGCTTCTGTGTAGTTAGTATCAGGCAAGATATCTTTTGATATCTCTTCAAATCTTTCAAAATCATTCTTCAAAGTGTGTAAGTGGTCTGCTAATGATTGACAGAAGTCTGCACATGTTTTCAAATCCAATTCTTTTTCTTTGAGAGCTTGACTTGTGTGGTAAAATTTCATTCCACACAGTCAACATGAATACAAACTCTAGTTCTTGCATCTTGTTTGCAATGTTTTCTGCCTCTTGTATAGTTTCTCCCTTTTCTGATTGTTCTTCAGCTATACTTTCTAACGCATCCATAATCTTTGAGTAGGACTCCAGAATTGCACTTGTTTCCACTGCATGTGCCTCCCACCGAGTATTAGAAGGAGATTTCAACACACGATCATGGCCCAAATATGTTTTAAGAACTGCCCATTGGTGTGTTGAGGCAGAAAAAATTTATTGCCACCGGACAACAATCAACAGCACTGCGGCCAACAAGATTGAGAGAGTGTGCAGCGCATGGTATGAATATGGCATATTTGTTCTGTTCTAAAAGCTTCTTCTGCATTCCTTGATAACGCCCTGACATGTTGGCAGCGTTGTCATAAGATTGACCTCTGCACTTTAAGAAATCTATTTTGCAAACTTGGCACTGATAATGCAGTACTTGATTTGCCATTTCTTCACCAGTGTGGCTTTTCAAACTGAGGAATGTTATAAATTGTTCAACTGGTTTTCCATCTGTGGGAGACACATATCATAGTACAATACTCAATTGATCAATATGTGAAAGATCAGGTGTAGAATTTACAGATAAACTGAAGTACCCAGCAGTACTTATTTCATCCACAATAGCTGAACAAACTTTGTCACTCATTAGACCAATGAGTTCATCACATATTGTCTTGGATAAGTATGATGGGTTACCTTTGCCAGGATTCCCACATTTTGAGATATGGCCTGCTAAAAATGGGTCAAACTGAGCCACAAGCTCCAACAATCGCAAGAAATTTCCATTCTGCAATGATCCAAATGTGTCATTTGATCCCCGGAAAGGCAGACCACATTCAGCTAATGTTTGAATAACAGCTATAACACCCTGCAAGACATGTTGCTCCCCTTTAAGTTGTTCTTCCAATTTTTGTGTCAATCCAAAGCCCTGTCTTCGATTTAAATATGTCAACATTGAATCTCTGTCAGTAGTGCTATTTTCATGTTGTTCAATTAAAACAGTATTCTGCCAGTCACTAAATCCATTTGCAGCAAACCAGGATGTTGAAGGTTTATATGCAAAAAGATTGCAAACAAAACAGTACACAGATCCTGTTGATGGTGAATACAGTAGCCATTCTCAGGTGTATTTCTCACCATTCGCTTTCATGCCAAAAAATATTTTTTTGTGGACAATATCTTGTTTGTTTGCCATTGGTAAAAGTCTGATGTGATTTTTCAAATGGCCCAGTGTGGTG
This sequence comes from Caretta caretta, assembly GCF_965140235.1. Classification (NCBI taxonomy): domain Eukaryota; kingdom Metazoa; phylum Chordata; order Testudines; family Cheloniidae; genus Caretta; species Caretta caretta. The sequence goes on along the minus strand of NC_134206.1, from coordinate 150,477,203 downwards.
TTGACAGTCATTTGGTCCACGATCTATCCAGTAAGCTACATCATCGGTACTGAAATCAACCGACATACCAGGATCTTTTCTCCTATTATTTACAGCTTGAGCAGGTTTAATCTCTGACACATACACACTTTCTAGAACAATGTCTGTTTTACCACCAGGAGTAGGATGATCAGTTACAGTCTCTGACACATCCACATATTCTGGAATGGTGTTTGTTTCACCAGTAGAAGAAGGGTCAGTCTCTGAAACACCTAGAGGTTTTAGAACGATGTCTGTGCTACTGAGAGAAGATGTTGCTTCTGATGGATTCGCTTTGAAAAATGATGTCAGCTTTGGAAAATTTTGGAAAATTTCACTGTTTTTTGTTTCTTTTCTTCTGCAGGTTTACGTTTCTGTGCTCCACTCAGTTGGTTACGTTTCACCCTGCCCCTTATCTCAGTTATTTGAACTTAAAAAAAAACCAAATTACTCAACGTACACTATTTTTATGTGTGTGTGTGTGTGTGTGTGTATATATATTATATATATATATAAGAAAGAGAAAAATTGAATCAAGTACGTATAACTCAGAAGAATATATCAATAATAAAACATAAATTTATTGCAATACATGACAGTATCTGATTTCCTCGCATTATTTCGATCTACGTTAGTAGGATGCCCCCCTGGTTTAGGTGGGGATAAGTAATAAAAAGAGAACAGAAAAATGGGGGAAGAATGTGTAGTGGAGTGTAAGGAAGTCTAACAAAGTTCTGATTTTTCCCATGATGACTACTTCAATGCTTTTTTTTGAAATATCAAATATCAATTTTTTTCAAAAAAAAATCTCATTTTTTTTTTGGTGCTCCCTGCTTTGCTGGTGCCCTAAACACATGCTTAGTCTGCCTACTGGGTAATCCAGCCCTGTACCCAGTATTTCTCTCCACGAAGGTACTTATGCACTGACTTCAAATCACTGCTCAGTCTTCTTTTTTGATACACTAAACAGATAAGCTCTTTAAATCTCTCACTGTAAGGCATTTTCTCCATCCCTCACATCGTTTTGTGGCTCTTTGCTGCACCCTCTCAAATCTTTCAACGTGCTTTTTAAAATGTGTAGAATTGGTCTCCTCCATCACCTTCATACTCTTCTACAGCATTGCTCATGTTGAGTTGCTTGGCCGCTATGATCCATAATTCCTTTCTAGAATCACTGCTTTGCAGGATACAGTCCTCCATTCTTTAATGTGTCCTGGCTTCCTTGTTCCTAGATGTATAACTTTGCATTTGGCTGTCTTAAAACACATGTTGTTTGAATGGGCCCAGTTTACCAAGCAATCCAGTTCTCTGCATCACTGTTCTGTCCTCATCAATATTTTCCACTCCGCCAATCTTTGCGTCACCTGCAAATTTTATAAGCAGCATTTTATATTTAATTCTGGATCACTGATGAAAATGTTGAATAGCCTGAGGCTTAATACCAGTCCTTGCAGAACTCCATATCCCTCACTGGATGATGGTTCACCGCTGAGAACTACTTTTTGACATCTGTCAGTTAGACAGCCCTTAATCCATTTAACAGGTATTTATTGATTTGTATAGTGCTATTTTTTTTAATTAGAATGTTGTGCACTACTAAATAAAATGCCTTACAAAAGTCTGTTCTGTCTATGCAGTTACTTTTATCAACCAAACTTGTAATCTCATCAAAGAATGAAATCAGGGTGCTTGACAAGACCTATTTTCCATAAAAAACATGTTGACTGATGTGCTGGTTCAGAGGTGACCTGCACCGGTGATCTTCCCATAGGTGCTCTTTCCACGTGACAGGCCTCTACCTGCCCTTCTCCCAGAGTGGAGCTCTGAGGCTCACCCCACTTTAGACTTGATCACCAAGCTTCAAAACTGTAGTCCCTTCGTCCTGGCATGGGTACAGGCTGAGCAATGCCATAGAATGTCTTGCAGTCCCTCACATGGGCACACACCCTCAGTGGACAGATACATCTCTTTCCAGGTGGAACTTCATGGTTCTACCACTCTTAGCCTGGATCTCGGAGTGGCAGATCCCATTTCCAGTCATCTTAACTTGGAAGGCCCAACTGTAATTGGTACCTGCAAGACACTTCCCTCTGGGAGCCTGTGACCAGTGGCTGATTAACGTGATTCAAAACAGCTCCTTCCAATAAACTTATTGTCTATGTGCCCAAAGGTATATGGCAAGCAGGGAAAAGAGTTAGGACCATAAAAGGGCTGTAAATCTTTAGCCAAGATGCAGACCCTATCAATTCCCCCATAACTTAGGCAAGCCTAGCTGGCTCAGACACATCCTACAAGTTGTGATCGGAGTCCCAGAGGAGCCGCATTGAGGTCACTCAATTAGGGTGAACTGCAAAGAATGAGGCAGACAATCCCCAAAGCTGATGAATATTCCAATACTTAGATTAACCAAGCCAGCACAAAACAGTTTCTGTAATACCTCACCGGTTACCCAGAAGCCAACAACACAGTTCCCTTAAAGTAACCCAGCCTCAGGCCTCCATCCAGACACCAAACTCAAATATGATGAGGATTACTGAAAATCTTATTCATCATATAAGAAAATTCTACTAATCCCAAATTATTGGACATAATACCTGCCAGGTTAATGAGTATTCCAGATTTTACCCAAATACATGCTAAACTAAAATGTATTAAAAAAGAAAAGAGAGAGAGAGTATTGGTTAAAAGATCACAATACGTACAGACATGAGTACAGTTCTTGAGATTAGATTCATAGTAGAGATGGTGAGCTTTGTAGTTGCAAAGGGTTCTTTCAGAATTAGTCCATAAATTATACTCCAATGTCCATATTCAAGGTGATCTAGTCAGGACTGGAGATCTCAGCCTTATAACTTAAGCTTCCCCAGCATGAAGCATTAAGCAGATCTGAGATAAAAAGGATCACGACCCAAGGGGTTTTTATACAGTTCCAGACCTCCTCTTGACAGGTCAGAATCCTTAGGTGAACAATAGGTAATCATGGAGACTTTGAAGTAGACCTGTTTCCTAAGCATCACCGGTAATTAGCTACATAGATTAACATAAGGCAATTGCCTGTTTTTCCACCATTCACAGGCTCTACATTTCAAAGAGAGATGGATACAGTGATATTACTATGTGTACAGTTCATGTAAATGTTAATATTACTTTTTGATCTCTGAATCAATAGCTATAGTGACAGACAGTAACTGTCTGTTTACTTGGCTAATATCTAACAAGATATAAGTTAACACATACAGTTAGTATCCCCTCTAATTCTCTAACAATACAGGTTTGCATTTCAAAGTTCTAGCCTATCTAGCATGCAGTGACCCTAATTACCATTCACATACTTTTCTAACATGTCTCTAAAGGTTGACTCTGGGCCATTTAGCCTGCAAGCCACTTAACCTTTTCTATTGACACCTTCTTGGCACACTTTGTATAAGATTCATTGCAGTTATATAACAGTGGTAGCAACAATGATTTGCACGGTCATATTTTAATCAGATAATGTTACAAATGTTCTCCACCTTAGACTGACAACCTGATGCCATCTCTGCATCTGTCCGAGATGCCCCCTTCCTCTCCAGGCAAGGATTTTCATGGCTTAATGTCCTTTTAGATGTTAGGCTCCAGACTCAGAAAAAGAAGCCCAATAGCCTGGCTGGAGGAATGCAGATAGGCCTTTCCCAACTAATAGCCCAGCCATTGTTCTCTTTGAGGTACGTTCCCTGGAGCCTATATTATCTCCGGTCATTTTAATCAATTTTCTATATGTCATACCTTCTAATTTATTCCAATTGCTATCTACCTCCTCTTTTTTCCATTTGTTTTATATTGCCTTTTTATTTCTTATTTCTGCCTTCAATTTGCCACTGTACCAGGATGGGTTTTGAGCCAAAGATGTCCTCTCTGGACTGTGGCCATCTAATAAACTTTTCTTCAAGAACTCCCGATTTTCTTTCACATTTTTCATTCACAATTTATTTCCTCCCAAACAGTTTCACTCCTCTCCACAGCATTGGGAAAGTAACACCAGCTATATATATTACTGGTGGAGGACTGTCCTCTATGCAACTTTGGTTAAATCCCTTAACTTCTTTTTGTCTCAGTTTCCCTGTATTTAATTAGGGATGAAAATGTCCTACTTCATAGGGGTGGCTTGAACCTAAATTCATTAATATGTTAAGTATTTGCACATCTGCAGTGTCTTCCATTCTAGGATGTCAAAATGTTATTAATAAAGTAATGTTTTGGTAGTATTAATTTGAACTGCTGCATATGATCAAGTAGTATTTATTGATAGCAAAGTTTTCTGCAAATGAATTCAGTAATGGTTTCTGATAGCATGTGAGTTGCTAGATTAAGGAGAACTTTTTTTTTTCAAAAAAAGAAAAGGAGTACTTGTGGCACCTGAGAGACTAACCAATTTATTTGAGCATGAGCTTTCGTGAGCTACAGAAGTGAGCTGTAGCTCACGAAAGCTCATGCTCAAATAAATTGGTTAGTCTCTAAGGTGCCACAAGTACTCCTTTTCTTTTTGCGAATACGGACTAACACGGCTGTTACTCTGAAACCTTTTTTTTTTTTCAATTTCCTCCTCCTAAAACCTGCTTTGACATCAGCTACTGTCCTGATCAGTCTGAGTTTTGTGACCTTACCATAGCTCACAGTCAAACACTGTGTATTCATGATTAAACAAATCTTGATTATTTGAAAGGTGAATCTATACCCTGCACTTTGAGTTCAATGTTTGCATTTTCTAAGTAGAAGACTCATGTGCTGAGACACATACTGTTTATAAAGCTGATTAAACTTATAGGGGAGAGACTTCCTCTGAGAAGGTATAAACTGGGCAGTATGCCAATTCAGTGACTGCTCTTTATCCTTCCTCTCAATTGTCCAAATCAGTTTTATGTCCCCTTTCACATTCACAGTATGGTGTGTCACACATTTTGATCTGACGGTCAGTCTGTGTTCAGAAATAATATAATTCAAAAATATGATTGAAAGTAGTTTCAGGGCTTTGGAAAGCTTTAACTATAACTTTAAAAGTATGTGTATGGGATGAGGGAAGCTATCTTGTTTAAAAATACTGGGTCAAATTATCTTTTCAGTCATGTGGGTGCAACCATGCTGTTTCAACTGTGCATGTGTAGGTGGAATTTGGCCTGATGTGACTGAAGAGGCTTCACAAGTCACCAGTAGTGATTTAAATCTTATTAGTGAGGGCACTGCAGTGATACTGGGGTTGACAGAACGTTCAGTCTGAGGAAGGCTGATCGGGTTTTGAAAGCAGGACAGGAGCGTCACTACACAGCAGCATCCACTACTGCATGGAGATTCTTCAGTTGTTAGCCTCTTTCATTGAAACAAATGTAGATGCCTGCCTTGGAAACAGACCATCAAAGCAAGGAGCTAGCTGTCTTGTTCTCCACTCATCTCTTTATGGCCTCTCTTGGCCTTAGCCAAGACACAACACAATTTTTATCAATCAAGTCAGTCAACCAGTATCCCAGGGTGAGCTGTCTAGGACTGTGACCAGTTCATCAGCAGTAAAGAAGCTACCCCAGGATTAATTCAAGAAGGGGCCTTAAGAGCACACTGCTTAAAGAGGACAGAATAAAAGTTCCAATGATAAATAGTTCTCTTAGAAATAAAGAATAAAATTCTTGGGCTCGTGTAGTTCAATGCAAAGCGAGGAGAGAACATGTACAGGAAAAAAAAAGGAGGAAGGGGAGAAAGGAATGGGAGAAGGAAAGAGGGAGTCAGTTCAGTGGGTTAAGAAAATAAACAAACACTGGAGAACTGAAGAGAAGAAAAACAGGTGAGAGGTGAAGACAGCTGTAGAGAAAATCCAACCTGCTGGAAACTGTCTCGTCAGTCACAGGTAGAACATTCAGCTTGCAAGTTTGACTGTCTGCATGACAGGAAGTGCCAAATGTAGCAGGGAAGCCCAAATCAGCTGACATAGGGTAGGAACGCTTACAATGATTGAAATAAGGTAGGTGTCCTTCTGTAATACTTTGTTTTAGTACATCCAGATCAGAGGAATGGCTGAACAAATTCAAGAACATTTCCTCTTAGGAGGTTGGGAGTTTCCTTTGTGGTTCCCAATCTACCTATTTTATTCCTCCCTCTAAAGCCCTGTCACTTTCACATTGCTTACCTCGGAGAAGAGATGAGAATGAGGCCCTGCTGAGATCCTGAACACAGCTACAAATGCTGGCAAAGGGACATTGATTGTAGTGTAACATAAGGCCTACAAACACAGACTGACTGACCTCCACAGGAGCACCGGGCTTCCTTCAGAGCACTCCACCACGTCCCTGGTTGCTTGGGATGTACAGGACTCACACTCGGCAGATACCTCAGACATCAGGCCATGATCAAGGAGATGCTGTTAGGTCTTTTGTACTGTAGCATCAGAGGTATCCAAATAAAGGAGATGGAACCACTTTGTCCTAAAAATCCAAACAATTCTTTAATGCAGCCAGAGCCCTCACACAACTTGTTTCCCCTGAAGCTGGTAACAGTGGCACCACTCCCAAAAAGAATATTCACTTGCTATTTCCCCAGGCCTCTCTAAAACCACATGGAACTCAACTAATGGGGTAGAGAAACACAGCACTTATAGCATGAAAGAGTATAGTTATAGCGTGGCCAGATATTTTGAGAAAAGTAATGGTGTAGTTTGAAGTCAAACAGGGTGACCAGATGTCCTGATTTTATAGGGAAAGTCCTGATATTCGGGGCTTTTTTCTTACCTTGGCACCTATTACCCTCTACCCTGATCTCGATTTTTCACACTTGCTATCTGGTCACCCTTGTAAAACATCTTCAGGTCTTTGGAGAGAGCATTTCTGCACCATTTTCATACTCCAATAGGATCATGTACTCTGTATATTCTAGTGTTTGCTTCTTTTTATAGCAGGAGGCAAAAAATTGAAGGCACGGCAAGGCAAGTCCAACTGTGCTCAGATAGAATTGCTACTGGATAAACGAAACCACACATACTCGATAACATTGTGTGTGGAAAAATATTTTAACAGATAGTTGCAAATTAAACATTTAAAAGGCATATGGTTTAGTGTGTCAGTGTTTTTAAAAATGCAATTAGAAACTGGATAACCTTAAATTATTTATGTAATTGTGGGATGAATATTGTTAGACCTAATGGATAAAAACAGATAGGACCTAGCAGCTGGTCAGTTTCCAGGCATAGTCTCTTGATAGATGCTTGAGAAGGAATAGCATGAATATAGCATAGAACACCCATATCCTAGTGACAGTGTGATTAAGGCTGTTGGTACTTGTTTTTAATTAATACATTGTTGTAAAATTGTTTTCCCTCCTGTAGCATCAACAATTAAAATTATAATGATTTCTAAACCAGCTAGCATTAGCGTGATCTGGCAACTAAATGACTGCCTTCTTCAAGAGAAACATTATAAAGCTACTAAGAAGTGACAGCAAGTCTTTGTAAGTGAGGGAAACCTAATAAAACCTGCCTTTTGAAATTCAATCCAAGACATTTTGCAGCACAGGGTGTATTGAAAGGAAACTGAAATGTCAGGTCAAACTAACACTGTAAGAACTATTGTTATTTTATAGGCTGATTCATATACATTTCCCTGGCTTTATTTGTATATTTTCCCTCAGGAGAGCTATTAATTTTCATTCCCTTCTGCTCTAAGTGGGCAGCTGTCCAATGACCTGAAAAACTGACATGTACTTTAGCTTCTGTGCTGGCAATGCTTACCCTTGTTTTTTGTGGTTGGGACTGATAGCGTGGTGACATGTTACTTTTCTCTTCTAATGTGTGTCAGACCTGGTTTCTGGTGAAGGTGAAGCCACTTTTTATCAGAGCCAGAGACCAGATGAGTCACTGAAGTGACTCACTTGAGCTCAGAAGGAAGATGCTGTTGCTCTTCAGGACTTATGATTGACTAAAGTGATCATGATGAAGTGCCTAAGGGCTGGTCAACCCACAAACTCTCAGGCATTGAAGTAAATCAGTGTCCTAAACCTGCTTTTAGTTGTTTTAGCGCAAACCTGTGTGTGGCCACATGTACTTCCGATTAAGTCAGTTTGGCTCAAACTGGTTTCTGCAAGATATGAATGTCCACATGCAGGCTTGGTTGGACTGAAATAGTTAAATTGTTTTGAATTCAGAGTTTGTGTTACTTTGGTGCAAGTTTGTGTGTAGATCCCCCCTTGGAAAGAAGGCTCAGGAGGAGTGAGATTCTTTCTGTCCCTTCCCTCCTATTTAAAAAAAATAAATCCTGTGATCCCATCCCTTTGCACTAATCTGTGGCAGTGTCCCTAGCTGGCATGACGTATCCAGCTCCCACCCCCATAGGAATATGTTAGGGCAGTAGGGATTCCAGCTGGAGCACTATTGCGCTTCAACTTCTTGAGGCCATAGCCAGAGTACCTATTCTAAAACATCCACCACACTATAAAGTACACCTGGCCTGCGACAGACCAAAAATTGGTTCTGTATCAGGCAGTGGCAACCCTCCTGTGCACCCCACTCTCACCCAGCTGCATCTGTAGACAATGAGGGTAGATGATTTAGCTGTAAAAGTAGAAAACCACTCATTTAGCATTTCCACAATATACTGTAAGGGAAAGGAAATCCACCAATGCATGTGGCTCGGTGCAACTTGGGCCTGTTCCCACTCCCTTTGAAGTAAATTTGAGTTTTGCCGTTAACTTAAATGGGGATAGGATCAGATAATGTGTCCTGTTTGCTTATACTTTTCTTGAATGTGTAGTTATGAGATCAATAAAATGCTATGTCTGATCATGGTTATTAACTTTAATTGATAGAGAATTGTGAATATAATTAGAAAATGATAAACTTATTTTTAAAAAATCATGAATTATGTGGATGCTGCAGATATTATTCATCAGTAGGCACCAGAAGAGTTTTCCTAGAAGAATGCATAAATATTAAAAAGGCTCACTTTGCTTTTGTGAGCAATTGTAAGAGACCTTATGAGATGAAAATTCTTGTGTTCAGACTATCTTCTCCATTGTTAAAACTAAACATACCAAGGATAAGCCTTCTACAAATACCTAATATTTGTTTTCAGTAATGTATGATGATTCATTCAGTCATAATTTGTTTCCTTTCTTGAATTGTATTGAGATGTTTAAATATTAACCAAGTTAATTCACCCTCCCTCCCCACTGTTTTTTCCATTTGTTGCTACATGAACATCATTTTGAATGATAATACATTTTTTTATTTCTATATGCCAAAGATCTTTAGAAATAAACAGTTTTAGTCGCTGAGAAACAAATATACAACAGCCACTTGTTTGGACATTCTTTTATCTGAAACCTAACTGTCTGATTAGTCCTATTTAGAAAATGGTTGAGGCTGTGATATGATATATGAACACCTTTCTGCTGTTTAATAAATACTTCTGTGTCCTCCAGCGACACAGAATCAGTGTCTTATTGTCTAAGCTGTTATGGGTAGTACTGTCGTAGAGGCACGTTTGATTTGCTGTGCCTGATTTGGCTTTAATTTGTCAAAAGACATGAAGATCTTTTCCCATGCTAGGATTCACGGTAATAGTGGAAGCACAGCGCTCTCAGCTGAAATTCCATTCTGGAGTTGTTCATCTGAATAATAGGATGAGATGGGCATTAGAATCTTTAAGTGAGCACTTGTCATTAGAGATGTAACCAGCACATGCAACCATCGGTGGCAATGGCAACTGTGAAAATTGCTGTTCACTGTTGGCAATGGAAAGTGCTTCCTTCTTAGGACTAAGAAGTGGACTGTATTGTAAAAGAACAGCTCAGACAGTAGAAATAGTTTGTTTCTGTCTTTACACCAACTCCCCATTTTATTTCTAAGGACTATAAACTTTATTTCTAAGGACTGCCTCTAGCAATGGGATGTTTAAGGGCACAAATGCACATATAAGGGCAGAAAACAGTCTTTAAGAGCTTGATCAATATTCCGTGAAATCAGTGGAAAAGCTCCCCATGTAAAGGCATTGGATCATATCCAAAATTTGTTTTGGATTGTTGATTAACACTTATGGCATGGTTTTAGCCTATTTGGCATTATAAAAGAAACAAACCACATGGAAAGTCTATATTAAAGTGATTCGTATTGTACTGTGTGCAAAAATAAAGAAATAAAAAGGCTACTGCTGCATAGAAACGTAATTTTAAACAATATATTGATTTGAAAGCAGAGAAATTTAAGATGACATTTTAGGAGTTTCCATGTTTGTTCAGGTTTCAGGGTAGCAGCCGTGTTAGTCTGTATCCACAAAAAGAAAAGGAGGACTTGTGGCACCTTAGAGACTAACAAATTTATTTGAGCATGAGCTTTTGTGAGCTACAGCTCACTTCATCGGATGCGTGCAATGGAAAATAAAGTGGGGAGATTTTATATACACAGAGAACATGAAACAATGGGTGTTACCATACAGACTGTAACAAGAGTGATCAGGTAAGATGAGCTATTACCAGCAGGAGAGCAGGGGAGGGAGGGATGGGGAAAGCTTTTTGTAGTGATAATGAAGGTGGGGCATTACCAGCAATTGACAAGAATGTCTGAGGAAGGGGGGGGGAAATAAACAAGGGGAAATAGTTTTACTTTGTGTAATGACACATCCACTCTCAGTCTTTATTCATGCCTAAGTTAATTGTATCCAATTTGCAAATTAATTCCAATTCAGCAGTCTCTTGTTGCAGTCTGTTTTTGAAGTCTTTTTGTTGAAGAATAGCCACTTTTAGGTCAGAAATTGAGGGACTTCAATATCTTCATAAATGATCTGGAGGATGGTGTGGATTGCACTCTCAGCAAATTTGCGGATGATACTAAACTGGGAGGAGTGGTAGATACGCTGGAGGGCAGGGATAGGATACAGAGGGACCTAGACAAATTGGAGGATTGGGCCAAAAGAAATCTGATGAGGTTCAATAAGGATAAGTGCAGGGTCCTGCACTTAGGACGGAAGAACCCAATGCACAGCTACAGACTAGGGACCGAATGGCTAGGCAGCAGTTCTGCGGAAAAGGACCTAGGGGTGACAGTGGACGAGAAGCTGGATATGAGTCAGCAGTGTGCCCTTGTTGCCAAGAAGGCCAATGGCATTTTGGGATGTATAAGTAGGGGCATAGCGAGCAGATCGAGAGACGTAATCGTCCCCCTCTATTCGACATTGGTGAGGCCTCATCTGGAGTACTGTGTCCAGTTTTGGGCCCCACACTACAGGAAGGATGTGGATAAATTGGAAAGAGTCCAGCGAAGGGCAACAAAAATGATTAGGGGTCTGGAACACCTGACTTATGAGGAGAGACTGAGGGAACTGGGATTGTTTAGTCTGCGGAAGAGAAGAATGAGGGGGGATTTGATAGCTGCTTTCAACTACCTGAGAGGTAGTTCCAGAGAGGATGGTTCTAGACTATTCTCAGTGGTGGAAGAGGACAGGACAAGGAGTAATGGTCTCAAGTTGCAGTGGGGGAGGTTTAGGTTGGATTTTAGGAAAAACTTTTTCACTAGGAGGGTGGTGAAACACTGGAATGCGTTGCCTAGAGAGGTGGTGGAATCTCCTTCCTTAGAAGTTTTTAAGGTCAGGCTTGACAAAGCCCTGGCTGGGATGATTTAATTGGGTATGGGTCCTGCTTTTGAGCAGGGGGTTGGACTAGATGACCTCCTGAGGTCCCTTCCAACCCTGATATTCTATGATTCTATGACTAGAGAGATTGAAGTGTTCTCCGACTGGTTTATGAATGTTATAATTCTTGACATCTGATTTGTGTCCATTTATTCTTTTACGTAGAGACTGTCCAGTTTGACCAATGTCCATGGCAGAGGGGCATTGCTGGCACATGATGGCATATATCACATTGGTAGATGTGCAGGTGAACGAGCCTCTGATAGTGTGGCTGATGTGATTAGGCTGTGATTAGGCCCTATGATGGTGTCCCCTGAATAGATATGTGGGCACAGTTGGCAACGGGCTTTGTTGCAAGGATAGGTTCCTGGGTTAGTGATTCTGTTGTGTGGCGTGTGGTTGCTGGTGAGTATTTGCTTCAGGTTGGGGGGCTGTCTGTAAGCAAGGACTGGCCTGTCTCCCAAGATCTGTGAGAGTGATGGGTCGTCCTTCAGGATAGGTTGTTCAGAAAATGCAGGTACAAAAGGGGTTGTATGCCAGCTAACGAACAACTTGAAGAAGCAGCAGCATTTTAATTAATTTACAGTAGAGAATGCATTAAATTAATGGTAATTTCAGAAATTTAACACAGTAGATTTGTGCTGTTTTTCATCCCATATCAAAATTAGCCAGCTGAGTGGTAATGCAGAGGCAAATAACCTCATTGAATGCTGGCATCTGACAGCTTAACATTTTAAGTTGTTTTTCATTACAGAAGACATTAAAATTGTTACTTGTAATTGAAATTTGTTTTATGAAAAGTCTTCTTGATACTGGTTTTAAACAATGTGTCTTTAAAGGTGGACTAGTTAAAACAGTTTCCATACATTTGACAGCAGCTATATTCAAAAGGCCTAGGCCATGATAGGAACTCTATTGACGAGTCTAGTATATAGATGTGAGTGAGAAGACTAACATATTTACTTTATCTGAAAAGAATTGCATGCCTTGGATACTACAGTTAGGTCAATTGACAGTTGTTAACAGGCTACATGTTAATTGGTAAATTTGCTTCTGTAGGAATCAGTTGAAAGTCAGGTACATAAATATACGTGTTTAAGAATTTTGTATCTATTGTGCTAGTGGTATCTGTGAACTTGAGAATAGACTACAAATTAATATGTGTTGATGACTTTAATATATACATATTCCCCTAAGGATAGCATCAAAGGAGGTGAGAACAGAAACATTTCTGAAATACATTAGGAACCTCACCAAACAGATTTAATACCTAAGAAATGCTGAGATACTTTACTGTTTGGCACTACAGAAACCCAAAGATAAATAGAGGGCATTGTATTCACTTATTAGATTAATTTCAAGGAGTTTTGTTTGTGATTAACCCTTCACTGTGTATATAGCCTTACTGTATATCTCCATCATTTCTCTCCATCATAGTGCATCTTTCTCTCAGATCACATAAAGAAAAGTGGACGGGTCCAGGTTAATTTCTTTGTAGCACATGTTGTCACATGGTCACCCTTGCAATTCTCACTCAGTCCTCTGTATTCTGAAACTTCTCTAATTTTGAGGTTCTTTTCCTGAAGCTCTTGCTTATCTTTGCCTTCACTGTCTTCTCCTATAGATCATGCTACCCTTTCCATCTCACTCATTGACCGGCCATCACATTTTATTCTTCCCTGAATTAATTACTTTTAATAAAAAGAATGAGGAGTACTTGTATCACCTTAGAGACTAACAAATTTATTTGGGCATAAACTTTCATGGGCTAAAGCCCACTTCATCAGATGCATCCAGTGGAAAATATAGTAGGAAGATATATACAGAGAACATGAAAAAATGGGTGTTGCCGTACCAACTCTAACGAGACTAATCAATTAAGGTGGGCTATTAGCAGGAGAAAAAAACTTTTGTAATGATAATCAGGATGATCCATTTCAAACAGTTGACAAGAAGGTGTGAGTAACAGTTGGGGAAAAGTTAGCATGGTGAAATAGTTTTTACTTTGTGTCTTGACCCATCCACTCCCAGTCTTTATTCAAGCCTAATTTAATGGTGTCCAGTTTGCAAATTAATTCCAGTTCTGAAGTTTCTCATTGGAGTCTGTTTTTGAAGTTTTTTTGTTGAAGAATTGCGTCTTTTCTTTTGAATGACATTCAAAAACCAGTCGGAGAACACTTCAACCTCCCTGGTTACTCAATTACAGACCTAAAAGAGCTCCGAGGTCATCTAGTCCAGAATTATGTATACCTAGACAATCCCTGATGGGTGTTTTGTCTACCTGTTCTTAAAAAAACAACAACCTTCAATTATGGGGCTTCCACAACCTCCCTAAATAACCAGTTCCAGTGCTTAACAAGCCTTAGAGTTAGAAAATGTGTTCCTAATATCTAGCCTTAATCTCCCTTACTGCAGATAAAGTTGATTAGTTCTTGTCCTACCTTTTGGTGGACATAGAGAACAATTGATAACCATCCTCTATATACAACCTTTTACATATTTGAAGACTGTTGTCATGTCCTCCTTAAGTCTTCTCTTCTCTAGACTTAACATGCCTAATTCTTTCAACTTTTCCTCCTAGGTCCGGTTTTTCTAAACCTTCTATTATTTTTGTTGCTCTCCTCTGGACACTCTTCAATTTGTTCACATCTCTCTTGAAGAGAGGTGCCCTAAAGTGGACATAGTACTCCAGCTGAGGCCTAACTGTTACCCTAAATTTTAAATTAAATTAAATTAGCCTATGATAATGCTTCTAATTTAACTAAAGGGTAACAAGGTTGTGGCCCACCCTAAAGGAATTGCCAGGGTGTTACCAGAGGCCTGTCTCTGATCCACAGATGGCTCCCCAGAGCAAGTTAGTCTTGCTAACCCCTGAAAGGACACGGATACAGCCTTCCATAGAATCATAGAATATTAGGGTTGGAAGAGACCTTAGGAGGTCATCTAGTCCAATCCAATACCAACTAAATCATCCCAGCCAGGGCTTTGTCAAGCCGGGCCTTAAAAACCTCTAACGATGGAGATTCCACCACCTCCCTAGGTAACCCATTCCAGTGCTTCACCACCCTCCTAATGAAATAGTGTTTCCTGATATCCAACCATTGCTTCTTGTTCTTTCATCTGCCACCACTGAGAACCGCCTAGCTCCATCCTCTTTGGAACCCCCCTTCAGGAATTTGAAGGCTGCTATCAAATCCCCCCTCACTCCTCTCTTCTGCAGACTAAATAACCCCAGTTTCCTCAGCCTCTCCTTGGAAGTCATGTGCCACAGCCCCCTAATCATTTTTGTTGCCCTCCGCTGGACTCTCTCCAATTTGTCCGCATCCCTTCTGTAGTGGGGGGGCCAAAACTGGACGCAGTACTCCAGGTGTGGCCTCACCAATGCTGAATAGAGGGGAATAATCACTTCCCTCAGTCTGCTAGCAATGGTCCTACTAATTGAGCTCAATATGCTGTTGGCCTTCTTGGCAACAAGGGCACACTGCTGACTCATATCCAGCTTCTCGTCCACTGTAATCCCCAGATCCTTTTCTGCAGAACTGCCGCTTAGCCAGTTGGTCCCCAGCCTGTAGCAGTGCATGGGTTTCGTCCTTCCTAAGTGCAGGGCTCTGCACTTGTCCTTGTTGAACCGCATCGGATTCCTTTTGGCCCAATCCTCCAATTTGTCTAGGTCACTCTGGACCCTATCCCTACCCTCCAGCATATCTACCTCTCCCTCCATTTTAGTGTCATCTGCAAACTTGCTGAGGGTGCAATTAATCCCATAATCCAGATCATTAATAAAGGATGATTGACACATACAAGCAGAAATTGTTGAAAACGTAAGAATTATTTATTTTTTTTAAAAAAGTTGTTACTGTATATTTAATAGAAGCAAGAATGAATACATAAAACGTATTAAAACACAGTAGAATTATACATAGGGAGGATTATTCACTCAGTACCAACATTTGGCAGTTAATATTTAATAGTTAACATTTAATATCTCCATATTTAACATCTAACATGTAAACTTTTAATATCCTGTGAGCACTGGCCAAGTGGTCACAGGATGGGTAGGGGAGATTTAACTCAAAACACAGGCATCCAGCTTTATTTACAGACAGACCCACACACTCCTTAATGATAGATGGAAAAATCAGACATATACTCCTATCCAAGCTCCCTGTGTTTCATTTTAATGGTCCTTCTGATCATGTTGATCAGATCGTGAACATCATGATGACGTTAAGGATGGTGATTGTCAAGGCCAGAATTTTCGTAACTGCTGCTTCAGGTGTAACAGCAGTTGCTGCTGGCTGTTAGTGCTGTCAGGGGCTGCTGATTGCACTGCTATTAAAGCCATTGCCATGGTGACCTTTAGAATTCTGCTGCTGCTTTTCCAGGTAGCTGCTTTTGGGAACTTCTTATTCTTCTTCTCAGGTAGCTTCCATTCTTCCACAAAGCCTCAAACCCACTACAGTCAGCCTGCTAGTTGTCGGCCTTATATGTTACTTGCTCTCTCAAGGTCGTTTCATTAACATAATTCATTAGCCTGTCTTAGCCAATCAGCTTCCTCTAATTAGCATATCTCCAGAGCCTTCCTATTATGTCAGACCTACTTTTAGATAGCTAAGCTCCTCCCTCTGACGCCATCTTGGGTAGAGCTCCTCTCTCTGACCTATTTTTAGATAGCAAATCTCCTCCCTATGAGTTGCTGGGATTTTCCATACCCTAACTCTGTGTCTTTCATGGAGGATTATTGCATTTTGGATTTCTAACTTTAAACTATTACTAATTACTATTTATCTAAAGCCTTAATCTTTAAACAAACTGCTGTTTTATGCAAATTGAAGTGTCCTGATACTGTCACCACCTTAATTGTATCAATGGGGAGAGGTGAAATTTCTATGATATTTAAATCCCCTTTTTTCAGTTTTTCTCTGCTGGTCTCTGTCAAGGTGCTGCAAGGTTTTTCAAAACAGCTAAAAGCAAAATCTCTTGTTACATCATCAGTGTTCAGTACAGCAGAACAATTTTCCTCCTGCATCACTTATATGACATGCATAGTAATACATCTCAGAATGACATTTGTTTTTTTCTCAATAGTATCACACTATTGACTCATATTCAATTTGTGATCCACTATGATCCCCAGATCATTTTCTGCAGTACCACTGTATTTGTACATTTGATTTCCCCCCCTCTCCCCCTTATTAAGTGTAATACTTTGTGCGTGTCTGTAATACTGGCATTTACAATAGAAAAAATCTGTGTGTTTCTTTAGTAATCAAATACCTACTGTGGTGATTTTACAAGTATTTTCTGTAAAGCAATTGCCTTCCAAATATTGACCTTTCCTGGCCAATATGGGCAGGCTATCCCAGTCATATATAAGTTTGTTGAAACTCTGTAACAAGATGTAAGTGGAAAATTCAGTAAAGCTCAGGAACCTGAGGCTGGAACCACAGGCAAAAAAGTCTCATGTTGACTTTTTGCTCATTGATTTTTTTAGTTGCTTTATAAAATATTTTTATTTTAAAACATTTGGCTAGTCATACTTACAGTACTTTGAATCTTTGGAAATCAACCTTTATGACTGCTTTTGGTGTCAGCCTTGTCTTTGCTCCTTTGTCTATCTATATGTATATTTATATATAGTCATTACTTTTTCTTCTGAAAAACACAAGTAGCACTACATTAATGGTTAAAAACCCACTGAATCTCCAGACGAAGAGCAGTAAAGATCTAAATAGTGCAGAATTATATATATGTGATACATTAATCTACACTATTTAGATCTTTACTGCTCTTCATCTGGAGGTTCGTTTTAAACCACTAATATAGTGCAATTTATATTTTAGAAGCAAAATAGTGACTAATTAATGTTAAAGATTGACCAAGAAGGATTTGAAAATACTATTAAGCAGTTTGTGTTTTAGAATTAGTTTAGCTCCTGATTATATTTTTACTCCCCCTCACCCTTAGATAATCTGGAACCTATTAGAATAATGACTAGTTTCGGGTCATCCAATAAAATCTCTTATTAAACCAAGAAAGAAATATAAACTGAAATAGCTTGTTTCTAGGACTTTCAATATACAATCTTAAAGTTTCCTTTTATTGGGGTCACAGATGCAGAGTCACCAAATCCCCTTTTTTCAGGGTAATCAAAAGTCATTCTGGTTCCCTCTGTTTTTTCAGGGCCAACTCAAACAGAAGTCTCCTCCTCCCTTTAAGGTAGAGAAAAGGAAGTTCAAGCTTCTCTTTTTCCTCTTGATTTAGAAGCAAGAATAACTTGAGGCTGTTGCAGAAGTCTACTCTTTTAAGGAAGCCAGTCTTCTCCCTGAGTAGCTCACACTCCTAGATGCCTGCTCCTTTGACTTCCACTTCCTCCATTTGTACACTCTTAGCTAGTTTCCTGTTAATTGAATGGGCTGCTGCTGTCCCCATTAATTTACCCTTCCCAGTATTGAACTCTAACCTAGAACTCCAGTGCTTCATGACGCAGCTTCTATCCTGATTCTTCCCAGACCCAGTTGGGTCATATAGTCTATAACATTAGCGTTATATCAAGTGTATTGTTTGTACAAAACAAATATTAACAGTTGGTATTTCTATTTTACTGACTTTGTAAAAGACTCTTTAAAAGCCTTAGCTATATTATAGTAGGCTGCAGTCACAAAAGCTACATTTTAAATGGCAAAAACATTTTGCTTCTCTGTAAATTCATTTTGTGCTAAAGTAGCTGAAAACATTCTACCTTGGAAAAGAGAAATGTATGTTGGTTTTAAATGCGTTTGTCATAAAACAGCTTTTGGCATTTTTCTCACAGATTAATACCAAAATACTTTTAGAGAATCATAAATATAGAGGTGGGAGGAACCACAAGAAGCAATCAAGTCCATCCATCTGCCCTGAGGCAGGACCAAATAAATCTAGACCATCCCTGGCAGGTGTCTGTCCAACCTGTTCTTTAAAACCTCCAATGATGGAGATTCCACAACCTCTCTTGGAAGCCTGTTCCAGAGCTTAACTACCCTTATAGTTAGAAAGGTTTTTTTTCCTAATATCTAACCTAAATCTCCCTTGCTGCAGACTAAGCCCATTACTTCTTGACTTACATACCGTGGACTTGGAGAACAATTAAGCACAGTCCTCTTTACGGCAACCCTTTACATATTTGACTGTTATCAGATCCCCTCTGTCTTTCTTTCTCAAGGCTAAATATGCCCAGTATTTTTAACCTTTCCTTATAGGCTGCAGCACTGGATAAAAATGAAAATTTCACCAGAAAGCGAAAGCTAAAAAACATTCTGCGAATTCAAAGTTTCAACTTGCTACTGTGTTGTACATGAATAAAACTGATGTAACTGCATTGACTCCCATGAAGTCACAATAGTGTAAAACTTCTATAAAAGAGTGAAGAATCCATTTCAAGAAATAATTATAAGACACCAGGCAAATTTGTATTGTAATCCCCATGATAATGGGCTGGATCATTCCCTCATATGGAGGTACTCTGTGTGCAGTCTTCCTTGCCCTATGTTTAGAACTGCCCCCTGGGACCTCCAGGATATCATCCCACTCCTCTTAGATCCCACAGAATTCCCCACTGAAGACTCATGGATGGGTCCCTGAGTGTAGAGATCTGCCCCGAGAGAAGAAGGATTGAAGGTGGGGCCAGAACAGGCTGCATCACCACCCCTCCTCTGAATGGAATTATCCTAGGAAAACACAATAAGTGAAACTGCAGGGAGTTCTCCACCATCCAGAGCTCAGAGAACAGATTGTTTGGACCCAATACCATTAGAGTCCTTGATTTTATTATGGGAAAGTTGAGCTGATTTTGATGTGCTTTGGTGCTTCAGAAATTGCTGTGAATAGATAGCAGAGAAGAGTCATTTGGTAACTGCAGACAAACAAGAAAAATAGAGATGTGTACATACAGTAGAAATTAATGTTCTTTCCATGCCTATACCTAATTTCGCTATTCCTGGAAGAATAACTTCTAGCATGCAGTACTTCCTTCAGTTAGACTGTGGTACCCATCAACCATTATTTTTGAGATTATAACTAAATTGCTGGAAGTATCCTGTCAAGTAACTACATCAAGACTTCAGTTCAAATGAATAAAAATAATGTTATGTTTAAAATAGCAGCTGTCATAGAGTAAACTCCATCTGCAGATATGTGGCATGGCATATCTTGAGGATAAATAGGTATGTAGGTGTTTTAAACTAACTGCTCTGCCTCAGGAGCACAATGGAAAATTATTCATTTTTAAATGTGTATAAAGGGTTTACTGAGTAACAAAGGGCTCTTAACTTGGTTTCACTGCATTCATGAGTACATTTCTGTAAAAGTACAGTTCAGTCATTGGAACAGAATATAGTTTTCAACAAAGTGAGTCCAGAGACAATTAAAAGCTTCTTTGTTTTTTCCGTTCTTAATTATTTGTTTAAACTCTTGATCTAACACTTTATAGTACTTTTGAGAGAGAGGTTATACTATCTATGGAGTAATAAAAGAATTGTTTGTAAGCGCAATGTTTATAATCAAAAGAGATTTAATACAAACACTTTCAAATTGATATTATAAAAATGTTTTCAACATAACATTAATGTGCTAATGATTAAATATTTTACAAGTGCAGTTGGCAAGAAAGCACAGCAATACCAGTGCTGTTTGTAACCCATGTGTGCTTCTAGAAGAAATTAATTAGAGATTTATTTTCACCTGACTGGCAATGTCAGAAACTCCTACACTGTGGGTACTGTATTTGTCTCTTTATTTCTGCCTAATTCACCCCACACAGGAGAATTAGCATCAGAGGACATGCAAACAACACTGCATGTCTCTGGTAAATTCTTTTTAAAAGTTTGATTGACATATCAATAATATGGGGGGGGGGTTGCTTCAGCTCACACTGTAGTGTTAAGCTTTGATCCTGCAAGGACTTGGTATGTGCTTAATTTGACACACTATAAATTCATGTAAATTCAGTGGGGCTACTCACGAAGTATAAAGTTTAGCATGTGTAGAAGTCTTTGCAGGGTCACGATTTGACTTATTTACCCTTTTATTCATTGCCCTCTAGGACTACCTAGGGCTTGTCTACATGGAGCATTAGTCCATGCTAGAGGAGTGTAAATTCTAACTAATGCATCTGTATGGACCCTGCTTGTTCTCATTGAAATTTCTCAGGTGCACATTAATGTAGTCTCATTTCAAACAGTACTACATTAACATTCACATGGGAACTTTTAGTGCACACTGGCAGAGTCTATACAGGCCAGTTAGCACGCACTAGAATTTTCACCCCTATAGTGTGGACTAATATACCATGTTATCAAGCCCATATTCTAGTTCCTTTTTTATGTTAACACTTGGTGCTCTGCTTAAGTCTCTGATGTGGCAAACATTAGCTCATGTAAGCTTACATCTTACATAGAATAAGACTTCTCACATAAAGAAGTGTGCAGAATTGAGGTCCAGATATCCTGTTGTTAAATAATTCCGTATTTTCTATGTGGCTCGTTTAAGCTCTTTTAATTGTCTCCAGATAAACTGAGTGAGTAAAAATAATTCGTTTTAAATCATAAAATCTATCGGGTCTCGTAAGCACTGAATTAGTGAGTTCACCAAATCGAAGATGTAGCTCTGTACTTGTTTCATCATTGTCTTGAGAAGTTAAGATCCTTGGAAGACCAATCAGATTCATAGAGTGCTTTTGCTGGGAAGTGAGGGTAAAGTAGAATTGTTACATTAGTTCATGTTAGAAATGGGCAAACCAGTTCAAAGACAATAAAGTCCTCTTGTACCTCCACTCCAAATCCTGGCCCATCTCTATTCTTAAAATTGAACACAAGCTGAACCTTTCTTGAGGTTCTAAAATGTTTTTATCATTTTTAGTTTCTGTCAGGGACCAAAATTTAAAGTGCCAAAATACCAGATGAGGCTTTTCTTGCATTATTTCTAACAGTGGACATGCCAGAAAGTTCAGTGGGAGCCTGTTTTTTATTGGCAACCTTTGATTTTTTTAGCCCAGCGTCAAGAGCTAACAGTTCAGATAGTCGGACAAGTTCTGGATGAACATCCATACTTTGGACCTTTTGAGGTTTTACCCATGACCAGTTCATCTTGACCTGGAACAAAACAAAAATCACCACTGATGAAGTTTGCAGATGACACAAAAGCTGGGGGAGTGGTAAATAAGGAAGAGAAACTGTTCAGCAACTGATACAGAGAGAGAGACAGAGAGAGAGTGAGAGAGAATTTTTTTCATAAACATTCTAATGAAAACTTCATCCTGTTTTTCAACAGATCTATTTCGGCTTCATCATGCTCATGTTGCAATGGTAAGGGGGTTATCCCATGGGAATAGGATTACTGCCACCCCCCTCAAGGGATGAAATGTGTGTTTCCCTCCAAGGCCAGCCCAGCTCAGCAGTCTGGTGAAGAAAGGAGGCAGGGTTATTGCCTCACCTCTGCCCCCCACTTCCTTGTCAGCTGTCTTGAGGGTGGATAGCAACATTAGCCCTTCTGTCCTCATGTTGTACGGGTGAGCAAAATGACTATGCTTCTGTTGGGGGAGCAACTCCTGTCCCACTGGTGCCCCCCATATGTCAGAATTGTCTCTTCAAGTACAAAAAGGACTAGGAGTTTTGAAAATAAAAACAAATAGCCTACATGTTCAAGATACTCTTTTTCAGTATTCTCCTGATACCAACAAGAGGATACAGATTTTTTCTTTCTTCATCTTTTAAGGGTTTGCAATTTACTTTTGTAAACTGAATAATTAACAACTGCTTTATAGAGAAAGATACGGTAGCTGTAAAAGGACATAACATCTCACATGTCTTTCAAAGTTTGTGTTAAATGCTTTTGCTTTTCAAAACCCACTGCTGTCTGACTTTCTAATTAGAGCTACACTGTCCATTCTGTCAGCTCAAGGAGGGAGGGGGGAAACAACATTGATTCATCAGTAGTGTTTGATTTCTGAGCCTGTAAATCCACCAAGTCTGAGGAAACTACTTTATTAGCAACTAATTGGATATTGTATCTCCCTTCAAAATGCACAATGATTTTATTTTTAAACTTCTTGACAGTTGAAAGACAACAAGTTCCTGCTTTTAAGGCTAATTGGGTAATGCTCAAGAGACCCACTTTTGTTGACTTGAGATATTGACTTTGTTTTCCATTTGCTGTTCAACAATACATTGGTTTGAAAGCTTATTGAGAAGCTGGGAGAGGAGGGACTACAACTTACAGATTCATTCAGTATGTTTATGTATTCATTTGGAGGTTATATACTTCATTGCTCAGATAATGATGAGAATGAGCTACTGCAGGTCTTGATTTTAAAATTTTGTTTCTATTTATAAATTCGGTTAGGATGGCACAGCCTATGCAAAGAGATAAATTCAAATCACACTTCCTTATGTAATAGTTCTCATTTCTCTAAGGATCTGAAATGTCCCATTCACCAATTCTCTTGGCTTGATGAGCACTTAAAGATTAAATGTGCTGCTATCTTAGTCTACCTTGAGATACAGTTCTTTTCAATCCATAAATTAGAATGTACACTAAGAAAACAGGATAATTTGATACTTGACACGACTGGTCTTTTTTTTTAAAGCTAATTAGTTTCTGAACCACCAAAGATGTATTTTTACCAAAAATTATCCCTACAGATATTACAGCCTGTATTGAGGGATTAAAATTGATTTGCTACACTTACTGATGTCTCAGATAGGCCAGAGAAGGACACTAATGGTAGCCAGCCAGTCAGGCAGCAGCACAGGAGCTAGCAAGCAGAGCTGTAAACAGGGGAGTTTGAGTGGACGTTTGTAAGGACGTTTGTTCTCAGTGGTAGCAGAGGACAGAACAAGGAGTAATGGTCTCAAGTTGCAGTGGGGAGATTTAGGTTGGATATCAGGAAAAACTTTTTCACTAGGAGGGTAGTGAAACACTGGAATGCGTTACCTAGGGAGGTGGTGGAATCTCCTTCCCTAGAAGTTTTTAAGGTCAGGCTTGACAAAGCCCTGGCTGGGATGATTTAGTCGGGGATCGGTCCTGCTTTGAGCAGGGGGTTGGACTAGATGACCTCCTGAGGTCCCTTCCAACCCTGATATTCTATTATTCTATGATTCGGGGAGTTTGTATTGTGGTGCTTGTATGCGGTTTGGTTTCGTTGTGGGTGGTGGTGTTTGGGTGTGGTTTGTGTTTCCCAGATTAACAGGATTTAGGTGGGAAGGCTATGACAGATATAGAGGTAGCAGTGGGAGTGACCCATGTAGTGGAAGACACAATGAAGATGACTGGATGTGGAAGCTGCGGTATGTACATGATCCTAGAGGAGGTACCTGGTAAGAGTTTTGTCTGTATGAAATGCCGTCTGATAGAGCTGATGGAGGAAAAGATCCGAGGTTTGGAGATGCATGTGGAAAGTCTGGTTGAGTTTAGGAAGGGGTTTGAGCAGATTATGGAACAAAGACATGAGGTATCTCAAGGGAAAAGCTCAGACTTGCGATGGGAGCAGGACTGGGGACTTCTGAGGGGAAACTGGGTGAGGAAAGTGGTCAGTGGAAGCATGTGACTAAAAGAACCAGGCAGAGGAAAAGACGGGCTAGTGTAGGAGAAATAGAGCTCAAGAATAGGTTTGCAGAGTTCGAAAATGAAGAAGGGGCCCAGCAGGTAGTCACTGAATGTGGAAGGGCAAGGAAGAAGAGAAGAGCGGCTAGTCCTATAGGAAAAGGGGAAGAGTCATTGGAGACTACACCAAATATGAGCCCCAGGAGGATAAAGGATGGGTTGAAGAGGATTACAAGGGAGAATAGGAATGGAAAGAACTTGCAGCCAGAGGGAACAGGGGATAGACTGGAGAATAACACCATCACCAAAAAAAGTCAGGTCTATGTGATCGGGGACTCTTTACTGAGAAGAATAGACAGGCCTGTAACCAGAGCTGATCCAGAGAATAGAAGGGTATGCTGTCTTCCAAGTGCTAAGATACGGGTGTAGACCTGAGGTTGAAAAGGATCCTAAAGGGAGCAGAAAAGAATCCCCTAATTATCCCTCATGTGGGAACAAATGATACAGCTAGATTCTCGCTGGAAAGTATTAAGGGAGACTATGCTAGGCTGGGGAAGACGCTTAAGGAAATCGAGGCTCAGGTGATCTTTAGTGGGATTCTGCCTGTTCCTAGAGAAGGGCAACAAAGGTGTGACAAGATTATGACTATCAACAGATGGCTTAGGCAGTGGTGCTATGAGGAGGGCTTTGAGATGTATGGCCACTGGGAGGCATTCATGGACAGAGGACAGTTCTCTCAGGATAGACTTCATCTGAGTAGGGAAGGAAATAGACTTCTAGGATGGAGGCTGGCACAACTGATTAAGAG
Source organism: Caretta caretta (assembly GCF_965140235.1). Lineage (NCBI taxonomy): Eukaryota > Metazoa > Chordata > Testudines > Cheloniidae > Caretta > Caretta caretta. The sequence continues at coordinate 150,452,165 of NC_134206.1, read as the reverse complement.
AGCTTTAAACTAGGAATTTGGGGGAGATGGTTGGGAGATGTCCAGGTAATCTCCACGCTGGATTTTAGCATTGAGAGGGGAGAAAACGAAGTAAGAAAGGATACAACCATGGGTAGGAGAATGTATATAAGGAGGAAGGGCAGTGTGGATACCAGTCTAATAGTCATACTGGCTGTAGAATGACTGTGCCTAATAGGGTACAGAATGTGAGCGAGGCCAAACAGCAAAAATTAAGATGTTTGTACACCAATGCGAGGAGCCTAGGTAACAAAATGGAGGAACTAGAGCTACTGGTGCAGGAAGTGAAACCAGATATTATAGGGATAACAGAAACATGATGGAATAGAAGTCATGACTGGACTACAGGTATTGAGGGGTAAGTGCTGTTTAGGAAAGACCGAAATAAAGGTAAAGGTGGTGGAGTAGCATTGTATATCAATGATGAGGTAGAATGTAAAGAAATAAGAAGCGATGGAATGGATAAGACCGAGTCCGTCTGGGCGAAAATTACATTGGGGAAGAAAACTATTAGAGCCTCCCCTGGGATAGTGCTTGGGGTGTGCTATAGACCACCGGGATCTAATCTGGATATGGATGGAGCCCTTTTTAATGTTTTTAATAAAGTAAATACTAATGGAAACTGTGTGATCATGGGAAACTTTAACTTCCCAGATATAGACTGGAGGACGAGTGCTAGTAATAATAATAGGGCTCAGATTTTCCTAGATGCGATAGCTGATGGATTCCTTCATCAAGTAGTTGCTGAACCGACTAGAGGGGATGCCATTTTAGATTTGGTTTTGGTGAGTAGTGAGGACCTCATAGAAGAAATGATTGTAGGGGATAATCTTGGTTCAAGTGATCATGAGCTAATTCAGTTCAAACTGAACGGAAGGATTAACAAAAATAAATCTGCAACTAGGGATTTTGATTTCAAAAGGGCTGACTTTCAAAAATTAAGGAAATTAATTAGGGAAGTGGATTGGACTGAAGAACTTATGGATCTAAAGGTAGAGGAGGCCTGCGATTACTTTAAATCAAAGCTGCAGAAGCTATCAGAAGCCTGCATCCCAAGAAAGGGGAAAAAAATCATAGGCAGGAGTTGTAGACCAAGCTGGATGAGCAAGCATCTCAGAGAGGTGATTAAGAAAAAGCAGAAAGCTTTATCCAATAGGGATAAGGAGGTTTTAGTACCATTATACAAGGCACTGGTGAGACCTCACCTGGAATACTGTGTGCAGTTCTGGTCTCCCATGTTTAAGAAGGATGAATTCAAACTGGAACAGGTACAGAGAAGGGGTAATAGGATGATCCGAGGAATGGAAAACTTGTCTTATGAAAGGAGACTCAAGGAGCTTGGCTTGTTTAGCCTAACTAAAAGAAGGTTGAGGGGAGATATGATTGCTCTCTATAAATATATCAGAGGGATAAATACCAGAGAGGGAGAGGAATTATTTAAGCTCAGTACCAATGTGGACACAAGAACAAATGGATATAAACTGGCCACCAGGAAATTTAGACGAGAAATTAAACAAAGGTTTCTAACCATCAGAGGAGTGAAGTTTTGGAACAGCCTTCCAAGGGAAACAGTAGGGGCAAAAGATCTATCTGGCTTTAAGATTAAACTCAATAAGTTTATGGAGGAGATGGTATGATGGGATAACATGATATTGGTAATTAAATATTCATGGTAAATAGGCCTAATGGCCTGTGATGGGATGTTAGATGGGGTGGGATCTGAGTTACCCAGGAAAGAATTTTCTGTAGTATCTGGCAGGTGAATCTTGCCCATGTGCTCAGGGTTTAGCTGATCACCGCATTTGGAGTCGGGAAGGAATTTTCCTCCAGGGCAGACTGGAAGAGGCCTGGAGTTTTTTCGCCTTCCTCTGTAGCATGGGGCACGGGTCACTTGCTGGAGGATTCTCTGCTCCTTGAAGTCTTTAAACCATGATTTGAGGACTTCAATAGCTCAGACATAGGTGAGAGGTTTTTCACAGGAGTGGGGGGGTGAAATTCTGTGGCCTGCGTTGTGCAGGAGGTCAGACTAGATTATCATACTTGTCCCTTCTGACCTTAGTATCTGTAAGACACAAGTGGGATCAATCTTACTTGTATCTTTGGGGAGGAGACTATCAAAAGGTTTAGTATTAATATGACAGCTCAACAACTCAAGATTATTTAATCTCTGAAAGCCATGGGAACTGTGTGGTAGTAAACTGGATACTCATGCCAAAGAACCTATATGTGAAAAGAGTAATGATGGCCCTTATCATGCCCTTGTTACTTACAGAGTTGCAGGACTGGGGCAAGTAGTATTGGATAATCAGGAAGAAAGGCTGAAAGAGCAGGGGACTTTGTCAGTGATTCCTCAGAAAAGTAAAGCTACATAATTTGCTCTTGAAACAAGAATATTTACAGTTGCACGGGTTTATTTTTTTGTTACACATACTTTAAGGTTAGTTTATGTTCTTTCCAGCAAACTAATTGAGACTGGGAGATGTAGGTATAAGATAAAAACAATTCTGTTGAATCATGCTTACTCACATAAACTCAGAATAATACCTAGTACTTAATGACTGGGCATAACTGTTATTAAAAGCTTCCTGTATGGCCAGAAACGTGGTGAGACCTTTTTAGAACATTTATATTTATTTATGAATTTCACAGTTTTTAAATAGGTGTCAAAGCCATTACATAACCAAAATCATCTCAAAATGTGCTGCTGGAAAAAGGTTAGCAAATGCTCCTGCAGTTGAAGGTAGCATCAGTATTGCCTTTTGATCTCATGACAACTGTAACTATTTCTCTGGGAAATTAATCTGGCCAGATATAGCCGTGCCTTTGTAACATTCAGATTAGATTTTATGTTGGCTTCTTAAGAGGCTACCCTCAAAAATCTCTCTGAATTGGTGCAGAATTCTGTGGCCAATGTAATGGAATTAGTCATAGGGAATATGTCATATGAGTGCTCTGAAGTACTGTTCCCTTCTAAAAAAAGAAAAGGAGTACTTGTGGCACCTTAGAGACTAACAAATTTATTTGAGCATAAGCTTTCGTGAGCTACAGCTCACTTCATCCGATGCATTCAGTGGAAAATACAGTGGGGAGATTTATATACACAGAGAACATGAAACAATGGGTATTACTATACACACTGTAATGAGAGTGATCAGGTAAGGTGCTGCTACTCTGAAACCTGTTCCCTTCTAGGTGCACTTCTAGATTTTGATATTGATCCTATATGGCTGGAGTCCTAGTTACTTTATAAGGTGTCTCCCTCTGCACTGTTACACTAGTTTAATATACAATCATACATTTAGCAGTCTCTCTAGATTTGAATGTAAGGAGTTGCCAGCAGCTCACTTTGAGTGAAGCATATTTGACAGTTCAGAGGGCAGTGTTAAGCAGGATGGAAGTTGAGTATATTTTTTTCCCAGGCTAAAATCTCAAAGTCTAGGGCTGAATCTATCATTTTTACTTAGCACTGGTTTACTCATTTTTTAATTGTATATAAAGTTGTATTAATAATTATTAACAATTTCCAAAAGACCCCACAATGTGTAACAACTTGAGTTTGGGTCAGTAGTATTAGACTGTTGTTGGATATTTCTCATTCTAAAACCAATGGAGTCCAAAGTTGTAAAATTGGTTGGCTGAGTCTTCTGCTCTAAAGTTGTAATAGTCTCATCTAGTCCTTCACTGATTTGAAGGGCTATCAGATTTTAGTATCATTCATCGAGCAACACTGTAGAATCACTGAATCACTATACTAAGACTTTGGCTTCTGGTGGTGATCATAAGATGCAATTGGTTGTTGGTATTCCAAAGAGGTGTGATATTGTGAGACAATTTCCATTTTCTTACATTGTTTTTTCTGAAGATTGTGAGCAGTGTAAGCATATAACTAGTACATAAAGAAAAGTTTTATATATGTATAATGAGGAAAGCTGTGAATTAATGCAAGCTAATAATCTATTATTTTAATGTTTTGGCTACCATAATATTTCAAAATGTTGTTTCAGCTGATCATTGATTCCAGCAGAACCTGTTCATCTTATGTGACTATTACTCTTGACTATAATTCACCTGTGGGAGAAGGGGAGAACAGAAACAGAAGATATATCTGTTTTGCTGGATGCTGAGAGCAAAGATTGTTCCTTTGTATAATCTTGAGTTCTCCACTTTGTCTCATAAGATCAAACTTGTGTGGAAGTGGGAGGATGTGTGTGACCTGAGCTGTAGAAAAGGGAATTATTAGTTTTAGTATTAACAAGATTCATAGATTATAAACTGTGATCCTCTAGTCTGACCTCTTGCATAACACAGGCCATGGAACTTCCCTGAATTAATTTCTGTTGGAAATTCTTTACATAGCATATTGTCCAGAAATATGTGATTAACTACATACATATACCTGCACACTGACATGTTATTTAATCTACATAGCATGTATGTAGAAGTTTTCTGCAAGTACAAACTCCTGAACCTTGCAGAACTAGCCCCTCCCAACTGTCTGTTATATTTGTGGGGCAGTTCCTTTGCATTTTTCATTAACAAGAGCTTTCTCAATGGTTTATTACTATGTAAAAATAGTATTCCCTTTTATGGTCAAAAAGACTACCTGTGTCCATAAAAAACCTATTCAAATACTGCATTTTTTTAATTTTCTGACCAGATACAAGTGAACAAACAGTTACTTACTTAGGAGAGTTTGGAGAAGAAAACTCTCCAGTTCTGCCACACACAAGATCTATAGGATGAAAGTAAATTTGAACATAGTCAATATGTAGATAATCTGTCTACATATATACAGATACACCTAATTAAAAAAATCAAAATGTTTGATGTTCACAATTATTTGAGATGCTTTACAGCATCATTAATGTCCACTCAAGTATTTCCCAGACTTGGAATCAGTTGACTAATACAGTGTTAAGCCTGTGAAGCATTTTCTGGTGTTTCACTTCTTAAAATTATTGGGGTTTTAACCCTTGGCTTTGATCTCTTCTACATATATTTCATGAATACAAGAAGGCAAAAAGACAAGATTACACTTTTCACATCCATAGGCTTTGCCTCAGTGGCTAAGCTGAACCATTTTGTTTGAAAATACACCAACACTAGATCTGTTGCACCTGGGAAAACTTCACAAAGCAGTGACTATAGAACTGACATTTGAAGAACTTGGCTGTTGTGTCAAAAGTCAGGCCAATAGATGTCAATCTAAATCCCAGGGAAAAAAACAAACTAATGAGTCAGAGAAACATACTGGTGCTGTACATTGCCCTCCAAACCCTGAAATGTTCCTCAGTCCTTTGCAGGGAAAGAATAATGCCAGGAAAATTATACTCTGATTTTCATTTTACCTGTTTTCTAAGATAATGATTTTTAAGATGACAGCTCAATTATTATAGTCATCTTGAAAACATTGTTACAAATATTGTAACTCATAAAAAGGCTGCCTATAAGCAACTTAATTTGTTTTATTTTTCTTCAGGAGCAGCTCTGTAAAAGAAATTAAAAGGAATTATTGTATACAGTATATCCTAACAAAGGGACCAAACTCTTCTTTGCACAGAAAACCCATGTACATGTGCCTTGTGGGAAGGAAAATTCAGTTAGATTAATGATATAGTGTTTTCGCCAAATCATTCATAGAAAAGAGGTTTAGGGAAGGGAGGGAGTTAGTGGAGCAGAAGGAACGCAGGGTTCCATCCCACTTCCTTCAGAAGCAGCAGATATCAGGGATTCCTTGGAAGCCAGGATCACCTGCATGGAGACCCTGTGTTTTACCACTGGCTCCTGGATCATGCCCTCCCCTCTTCTTCCCCCATCTCCCCCGAATCCTGTCCTATAGAATCATGGATTTATAGGACTGGAAGGGACGTGGAGAGGTCATCTAGTCTAGTCCCCTGCATTCATGGCAGGACTAAGTATTATCTAGACCATCCCTGAAAGGTGTTTGTCTAACCTGCTCATAAAAATCTCTAATGATGGAGATTCCATAACCTCCCTAGGCAATTTATTCCAGTGCTTGAATACCTTGATGGGAAGTTTTTCCCAATGTCCAACCTAAGATGTCCTTGCTTCAGTTTAATTCCATTGCTGCTTGTCCTATCCTCAGACGTTAAGGAGAACAATCTTTCTCCTTGTAACAACCTTTTATGTACCTAAAAACTATTATCACATTCCCTCTGAGTCTTTTCTTCTCCAAACTATGTTGTCTTCTTAGCAGAATGGCTCCATTATAGCCCCATTGCATGGGTTTCTTCCACCAGTGACTGCCCTCAAATGACCTTGAAAGAGGTTCCATTGCATGGAGGGGGAAAATATATAGAAAAGTTAATTCAGCTTCAGGTCACTGTGTTTGAGCAGAGGCCATGTGTGTTTCCCCTGACTCCACACCAGGCCTGCTCCTTTGTCCAGACCCCTTGGAGAGCTCTGTCAGAGTTTGGGGCACGATGTCAGCAGTACTTTCTCACTCCTCCACACAGCCACCACCTTCCATAGAAAACTCCATCCATAGGAAAGTCCCTAGCCATAAAAAAGTCAATGAGTAAAGTACTACAAATATACAGTAATGATATTATTCACTTATTGGAATTATGTCTAGAATACAGTCCAGATATAAACTACATCTACAAAACAATTCATGTAGCTTCTAAATTTCCCCGACATGTTTACCCTCTTAGCCAGAAAAATGCATATATTCAAAACTTTTTGATCGTGGAATATTTTTCCATTGAGAACTAAGCTGTAGTACATCATATATTTGAAGATTAATAGCTTGGTAGACTGCCTTTAAAAACATAAAGAAAACAAAACCCCTGAATGATTACGTTGTAAGCCCCTAATAGTTGAATTCAACTGTAGATTTTTTTTTCATTTGTGGTATTCCCATTTGTTAGTTGAGGGTTTTGTTTTTACAAGGAAGTAACAAAATATTGGTTGCAGATAGAATGTCTGAGTAGCCTGTACTAGAGTTGAACAAGCTGCTTAACTAGTAAACCCTCTGTAAAAATGTACATGTTTTAATATGCTTCTAGATTCACTTTACTTCATCAGCAGCTTCCAAAGAAATTAAAGAATGATAGCAAAATAAATACAAACAAATGTATATGGAGGTACAATATTTTGCCCTGGGCAAAAATATGTCCAAACTGTGCACGCACAATTGTAATTGCTATTAACACAAATTTTCATTTCACTGACTTCAGTAGGAAGTTCTGCTTAAAAAATCTGATGACACAGATATAAATGTGCTAATTATTGTCTTTTTTTAAAATTTAACATGTTTATTATGGAAGTGCCTAAGACCCAACCAAGAATGTGGTCCCATTGTGCTAGGCACTGCAGAAAAAGAGTAATAGATGGTCCCTGACAAATAGCTTACAATCTAAATAGACAAGACGGACCCACAGTGGAGGAAGGGATAGAACGCACAAGCAGAACGAATGTTCTGATGGCAGCAAATGGCATGTTAATTCCATGAGGTTTTTTGGAGGGGTAGGTTTACTTAAGGGGAATTAGCTAAATGGAAAGAGGGGAAGTGGGCTGAGGGAACACGGCAGGGAGAAGAGGGGCAATCATGGAGTGAAACTGAGGTGAAGAGACTGAGGGAAGGGGAAGGAGAGGTTTGCAGCAAATAACCAAGGCAGAGAAAGTCCATCCCAAAGAGCAGAAAGTTCTCTGAATGTGCAAAGGATCAATGGTTCCTGCTTTGTCTATTGCTTCCATTATTTACTTTTGTAGCAGTGATCAAAAACAATCTCCCATTTTTACACACACTATAAATATTGACTATGGTAAAAAATTTAAAAGGTGTATAATTCTAGATGCCACCTAATACCCAGAGCATCCATACTAATTTTTTCAGTTGTTTTGAATGATAACTTGTGAGTTTTTTACAACTATGTTAGAACATTAGAGTTGCTAGCATACATTTTAAAGAGCATTTTCTGCATAATGCATTTTGTGTATGGCAAATCACTAATGACACATGAGCCTTCTCTCTTTTAATCAAAGGATGAGCCTGGGTGATTCTGGAAGAAAAGGAATAATGGAAAAACAAGGTTTTAAGATGATTTGATGATGTTGCCAGAGATTTGACAATGCCATCCTTTCCAGTGGACTTTCTGTGTGCACCTTTGAAGCTTTAACATCCAACATTGCCTTTTGGCGCAGGAGGGGGAAAAAAAGAACAAAAAAGAGTGGGGGATGACTGCATAAGATCTGAAAGGCAGACATCTCACAGTATTCAAATGCCTCTAGATCTCTTGGTCTTCACATTTACTTTTGACTTTTTCTCTTTGGTGTCACTTGTACTTGAAAATTTAGTTTCCAATGCAGCTAGTTCTCAGGTGATTGTTAGAAAACATTTACGATCTGCTTTGGAACTTGAACACTTTGTCTAGTTATATCTGTGAAATAAATGACATTGTGTAAAACATTATCACAGATCTCTTAGAATTAGATGACAGGATGACAGTACTGTTACTCACAGTTTAGATTACTGCAATAGAAAATGTAATGAGGCATAATGCTATTATTTTTCACTTTAGAATGTTAATATTGTGTTTTCTAAAGCTCTTGAAATATAATGCATAAAACATTTTGCTGAAACCACAGTGAGTTATGTATTCATAATGACATTACAGGAAAACAATCTAACAACTGCATGAAACAATGGAAATCCATTCTTACTCTTCTTCTTTAAGTTGTTAAAAGGAAACACTGTAGCCTGGAAGGACTTAAATCAAAAGGCACTCTGGTTATATCTCAGAAATAATAGTTTGATTCTTTGTGTTGCTGAATGGATTACAAATATAGCTATGGCAAGTATTATCTGGACTTCAGTGTACAAGATGATACTCCACCATTGGCTCTACTCCACCATTGCCGCTGTCTTTCAGGAAAGGAAAGCTGAAGCAGAGAGATGCTTTTATGACACTGAATCCTACTGTGTGTGAAAAGAAAAGGAGTACTTGTGGCACCTTAGAGACTAACCCATTTATTTGAGCATAAGCTTTCGTGAGCTACAGCTCACTTCATCGGATGCATTTTCCACAGTATGCATCCGATGAAGTGAGCTGTAGCTCACAAAAGCTTATGCTCAAATAAATGGGTTAGTCTCTAAGGTGCCACAAGTACTCCTTTTCTTTTTGCGAATACAGACTAACAAGGCTGTTACTCTGAATACTGTGTGTGAGTTTGTGTAACCTCTTGAGCCGCTCTGAGTGGCTGAGTGTAGTACCAAAGTCCTTTTTTCACCCTTTGTTCCACCTGCAAGTTGCTGACTGACCTTGGTAGGTCTTCAGTAGTTTGGCCCTCTGGCCAAGTCACAAAATCCAAATGAACTCCTCTCAGGTTATTAAAGAGACCAATAACTAAACAGTTGATTTGCCCTTGCTAGGGCCCTGGCTCTGAGCCCTTTAAAATTAGCCCTTTTTTCAGGCTCTGAAATCAGGCTTTTCTGCTTCTTGGGGTTCATGCCAGTTTGCCTATTTCTGGTGGGGCTATCTAGACCTGCCCACAACTCTGGGTTCCACCCCAGGGACCCTTTGCACAGCATCATGTCCTGCTTACTCCAATATTCCACTGCTAGTTCCCTGGGACTCTTTCTGCTGGCCCCTTTTATCCCCAGCCCTAACTCAGGGCCAGCATCCCCAGGTTCTTCCTGTCTCCAGGCCAGAGAGGAACCTGGTCCCAGCCAGGGATGACCTTGCAGCTTCTTTTATTTGAACCTTCTGATCTCTGACTGACTGTTGCTAGCCCTTGTAGAGGACCAGGCCTCTCTAGCTTCTAAAGGGGTGCTCCAGTGAGGTCTCTTTAGAAAAGCCTGGAGGACCCACCTGTGCTGCTTTTTTCCTCTCACCCCACTCCTTTCTAGGGCAGTGGGTAACAGTTCTGTGGGGCCTCCAGCAGGGTACCATGAAGACGTGATGTATCCTGTCATGGTGTGTATGTGGGTGGGAATAATGCTTGCTTTTGCAGAGTAGGTGACAAATGCTTTTTTTGGTAATTTGGAACCGAAGTGAGATGGGGCAACATTTTTGAGCTTTAATGGCCTTAACTGCATATCTTTATCACAGATATCTTGAAGCTCTTATGCTATGAGACAGACTAAAAACAGTGTCAACACAAAAATAAAATAAGAAACAGCTCTCCCATCAGCCCCCCATCCCCATAGATGATGTTGGTTTAGTCCATCAGTAACACATAAAATTGAGGTAATTTGCCGTGGCAAGCACTATTTATGATTACATTGAAACTCTCAGTATTTAAATGTAACATTACAGCATTTATTGGGATTAAGCCTTTAAAAACTTTGAATAATATGACTGTTTTAGGGTGCTTTGATTGTCCCAACTGGAAGATTTCATAATGTGAAAGAAGTATAGCTAATGAAAAATTAACTTGTCAGTCAGTGGAAATGCAGTGATATTCCAGAAATGAGTCCCTATTGGTAGACAAGCAGCTGGTCTATCAGCTAGCACTACTTACCAGCCTTATTCATAAATATGCTACAGTAGTGGAACAGTTTGCACAGTGTGTCTATTAGGAGGAGTTATTGGTTTTGTATTTCCAAATTCCTGGGTACCCTGTCTAAATGAAAGTGAGAGAGAGAGAGTAGGCTGTGGTTTCTTGAAATAAACTGGCATGCTTATGAAAACTTGTAATGAACTGCCTTGTCACTATGATTTTGTTTATGAAGAAATATGAAAGGGGTCAAGTCAGCTCCATGGTTTATATGTAATTTTATTATAGAGGGGCTTTAAGCCAACATTTAAACCACAGAAGATGTATCTATGCAATGACAGTATTTTCATATGGAAGACAACTACACTTTAGTATAAACTTCTTGGAAATGTGTGATTTAATTTATGTTTGAAGAAAGATATTGTAAAACAAACTTAAAATAGAAGCCCCAAGGTTGAGATGATAACTGAAGATGCTGTCTCTGAAAATGGATTTTCTTTAGGTTTTACTTGTTTGGCAATGATACCTTTATGCTCTGGTACATTTAGTACTTTTCTTATTATATAGTCTGATCAATAACTGATTCCAAGTAAATGTCAAATTCTAACTGGTCTAGATGTTTGTTAACCAAAGTGAATTCTAATGCCACGCAGAGTATAAAGGCATTCTGATACTTCAATATGTGCACGTGACAACCTAGTTATATAATATGTACGGTGGAACTGTACATAGAATCATAGAATATCAGGGTTGGAAGGGACCTTAGGAGGTCATCTCGTCTAACGCCCTGCTCAAAGCAGGACCAATCCCCAACTAAATCATCCATAAAGCAAATCAAAAGTAATGTATGGAAATTAATAGATCTATGTGCTCAGTTGAAGCTGTAGATTATTTGTGGTCCAATTCTGCTACCCTTAATCCAGTAAACTTCCATTGCATTCACTGTAAGTTTTGCCTCAGTAAAGTGTTTGAGATGGACCCTGATTTCATAACAGTACTAACACTTCAGGCTACCTTCGGAGGTGCACAGATGAGAATATTGTTCTGGGATTCCCAGTGAATGAGTGCTGCTGCTTATGATGTATATTATCAGCAGTAGAGGGCACCAAAATGACTCTTCTTGCTGTGTGTATGTCTGTGTTGTTGGTTTGTTTGTTTTGGTTTGTGTTGGTTTGTTCCCCACCCCACCCCCAAGGGTAAATACCATGCCCTTTCTTTTGCCCTAGCTAGCATGCTGGGTGAATTCCTGATCCTGGGATTGAAAAAACAGTCCTGACATTTTGAGAGTTCTATCCTGAGATCATGAGTGAGGCTTAATTTTACTTAGAAACTGCTGTCAGCCCTGCATGACTGGGGCTCCTGCTGTCAGCTCCACACAGAGGGGTTTCTGCTGTCAGCCCTGTCTCCTCCTCATGCAGCTGACAGTGGGAGCCCCAGCTGCCCGGGGCTCCAGCTGACAGCCCTGGGTGGCGGGGCTCTGGCTGACAGCCTGGAAAGTGGGAGAGGGGACCCCACTTCAGGCCCCATCCCCAGGCCTGGGGAGGGTGAAGAACTGTAAGAAGAGCAGAGGTGAGGCTGGGAGGGCTGAACTGTGGCCTGGGGGCTGAAATGAGAATGGTGGGGGCTGATGGGATGGGAGGACTGCACCGATGGTTGGTTCTGAGTAGATGGGGTGACTGCTGGGAGTATGAACTGAGGGTGGTGGGGGTCAATGGGGTGGAGGGCTGAACTGAGGGGGGATGAATTGAGGGGGGTAGGGTGGGGCCAGAACTGATGGGGACTAGAGGACAAGATTAATTGCTGGGTAGGAGAGTGGCAGATGTGGGGCAGAGAGCTTCTGCAACAGGGGGCAAAATCACCTTATCTAGTACATGTGAGACAGCGGGCAACACTAATTGTCACATGCACACACCCTGGGGTGGGCAGGGGGAGTTCAAAAATCAAGAGACTGACCTAAACAACACAATATCATCTTTTTAAAAAATCTTGTGGGTTTTTTTTTTTTTTTTTGGACTATCTCATGATTTTGGAGGGTCCGACTCATAATTTTTGATCTCTTGAAGTTGGCAATGCTGGGGAGGGGGATTAAGAGGATGAGGAACTGAGTGAAGGGATTCCAGGGACCAGAGGTCTGTGAGATGAGTAACTGAGAGGGTGAGTGTCTAAGTGGTTGGGAGAATGAATGGCTAGGGAAATGCAAGTAATGATTTTGCACCATTTTTGTCCATGATCAGAATGCCATGTAATAGAAGTGATGCCCCTGGACCTGCTGTTGACTTCACTTATCTGCTGTTCCTGCCTCAACTATGCACTTGTGCATACCCACTCAGCAACTCGGCATTGCATTGCTGCTTCTGCCTTGATCCATCACCCTCATTGGGTGAGATGATAATATAAATGCAGGATGATGAGCAAAAACATATACACTGGTTACAGAACTCTGAAAAAAGTAAAATACTGTTAAATCAGCTGAAGTTAACCAAACGGTAAAAAGGGGGCTAATGAGGTAAGATAAGATAGGGGCTGTGCAAGTATAAAACAGGAATGAGAGCAGTTTTCAGTCTTGTTTGGATCATATAACGATTGTCACCCTGCTGTCACTAGTAAAGTACCCCAGTAAAACAGGGTCACATTGTGCCACCCTTATGTTTTATACGAATAGTGCCACAGAAGTTAGTGGGACTGTTCACCGGAGTAACGATTACAAAATCAGACCCCTAATTATCATGCAGTCAGATTATAAAATGGAGAGCGTTTCCCTGCATTTTTGGACACTACATTTTTCAGTAGTTTTGGCAGCAATTTTAGCTTAGCAGCAGACATTGATATTCACTGAGAGTTAGACGAGCATTGCCTGCTTATATTCCATGGCAACTCTGCTCACTTCCTCTGTGTGCAGAAAGGCTGTGTGCCCTCCGCATACAGACAGACAGGCTTCATATCCAGGGTTTTCAATGCCACTGTCAACAGCATCACACAGGTTTTTTTAGTGTCAAGAGGAAAAAAAAAAGAGAAAAAATGATTAAAAGGTGTCAGCTGTTCAGCAGGTTAGACTGTTTGATGCTATGTTTTGGTTGATCAGTATTTAATGAGAATTGGATTTGTTCAGCTGGATAGGATTCACTGTATATTTTATTAGGGATTTACTTAGTCAGAGAGTGGTGGATACTTGCTAAATATTTTAACAATGGAAAAGTTAAGTACGTATTTGTTGAAGTAGTTAACTATTTTGGCATAGAAAATTCTCTGTGGCTGTGGACATAATTTACATATGATGCAAAACTGTGGTCTAAAATGTAATCTGAATAGCTGCTGGTTACCTGATATGATGCTGAACCAGGAAATTCAATACGTTTTAATATAGAGCTACTGAGATTAAAGCGGAAAGTCACCTAACAGGGCCTTTTAGTGGTAATAACATTTAGGAGAAAATTAAATGAAATGCAAACACAATAAATTGGCCTACTGTACTTCTGTTAGATTACTAATTTTTTTCTCTGTACCATATGGTACTTTCAAGCAGCTGGGGGCTTTTAATCACCTATTAATACTCTAGAGTGTGAAAGAAGAAATAGTAAATTCCTTATTTTCATTACATAATAAGACAAATATTCTATTTTATAAAATAAAAAAAAACCTGGTAGATATTTTATTTCCAATTACAGGTAACTTGCTGTTTTGAACTGGAAGCAACGCTGCAAGTTTTGTGATGGTATATTTAAAGGAAATTTGAATCATCATTTTTCCTGTTACTTCCCGAAAGGGAATTTAGAGGATTTACCAGGAGAAAAACTAGCTAGAGGCATAGTGTAAGAAAGGCTCATTTCTTGATGGGTTCTGTGCTAGTATTACATTAATATACCAAGGCAGGGTGCAGTATATCATATTTTTTCATTTTGAGAAAAGCTGATTCTCACATTTTCAGAAAGTACAGTGGCTCTGCTCCCCAGAGCAATGACATTGAATTGTTTCCCCGACCTCACTAAAGCTGGCTTGAGGGTGGTTATTTGGGTGTATATAGGCTGGCCAGTGACATGTGGATTCCAAGCCAGTTGCGTGGATTGGCTACACAGTTCAGTCTAGTTCTTTTACACAGGGAGTAAAACAACTGTTTCCTCTCAGCAGCAGGAGTTCACCATCTCCATCTCTCTTTGTAGCTTACTAGGATAAATAAGTTGTTGTCTGGTTGGTACAGGCTAGGGTTGTGGCCCAACAGGTTCAAGCTAGATAGACAAGACAAGATACAACCTAGATCGACAAGCTTGGTTACAAGCTGGTCTTGGCTGCACTACGTAATACTGATCATCACATGTGGGGTTGGGAAGGCATTTTCTAGTCTTGAAAAATTAGCTTCCCTTCCTCTTCACTGTAAGTACTGCTTGTCACAGGTATTATTATTATTTAACATATATTTTACAATGCCTAAAGGCTAACCAAGAAATGGTTCCCATTTGTGCTAGGCAGCAAACAAACACAGGGTAGTAGATTATCCCTGCCCTGAAGAGCTTGCCATCTAAATAGACAAGACAAACACAGAGTGGAAAAAGAGGTAGAACACACAAGCAGAGTGAACAATGTGATGGCAGCAAACATCATGTTAGTGTTAAATCGAATCTCTCTCTCTCTCTCTCTCTCTCTCCTCAGTGAGTTCACTTAGAGGGGATCAGTTAAATGGAAAGAAAAGGGAGGGGAAGGAAGTGAGGGGAACTGGGCAAGGAAGAAGAGGCTAAGAGGGGCAGGTGTGGAGTGTAACTGAGGTGAAGAGACTATGAGGGATGGGGAGGGAGAAGGTTGGAAGAAACAGCCAATCACCACAAGGTAGGGGAAGTCCAGTCAGAATTGTATGAAGTTCTCTGATTGTCTGAAGGTTCCTGCTTTGGCTGCTTTTGCCACCACTGGCTGAAGTCCAGCTGGCTCCTCTCCACAGTTTTCTCCCAAACTCTCATGATCGTGGATGGGGGGGGGGGAGTGGAGGCACCAACCACCTGGGTCATAGCGACACCAGAGTAGGGGAGTGGTCTTCCCTGCACAGTTCCGAGGAGAAAGGAATGGCCCCAGCTGGACCCCATTTTACTCCCTTGTCCCAGTGCAGCAGTCCCTGGTTTGGCATACAGCATGCCCCAACTGAGTAGGTGCATGGATGTGCCTACAACAAACTTAGTCCTCAAATGATTGCCTGGATACCACAGGGAGTTATTGGCACCAGGTGGCAGTTTAAAATTTTGTTTCCTAAATTGAATTAATATAATTTCAAATGGAGGGAAGAGTGTGGGTGGTATAAGGGCTTCATGGGGAGAAGAGGAGACAGATGTAGAAACTGGCAGAACCAGTTCTTCCTCCGCTTCCTCCTCCAAGTCCAAGGGTTCCAACGCAGGGGCCCGGGCTGAAGGGTACTACTGGGAAGGTGGGTAGGGCTGCTGATATGGGTCCGATGGTGGCCACTGAGGTCAGGGGCTGGAGCCTGGAGGTACGGCAGTCCCAGGCGTATCGATACCAAACCGGGCAGTACGCTGGTGAGTGAGTGCAGGAGTTTAAGCTCCTCTTGGAGGCAGGTGAGAAATATGGGTCCAGCCCATAGCAGGCATCTGAGTCCAACGAAGTGTCTGGGGACAGTGGAGCTGTTGGTATTGGTGAGCCAGAAGGCACAGGCTGGAAGTGTCCCGCGGCTGGAGTAGGATGTTCCCATGTGATGAGCAGCGGAGAAGGATGCGCTGATGGGAGAAGGGGCTCTGGTGTGTGAATAATGTTCGCGTGAGAAGTTGAAGAGCAAGGCGGTGTGCACGGCAGCAAATGGACCAACGGAAGCTGAGATACAGGTGGGACGGGCGGTGCGTGGCCCTGGGAGCATTCCAAGCGGGTAACCGGCACAGCCGGTGGGGGAGCTCTCTGGTTCTTCTTCTCTGCCTTACCCTCAGAGTCAGGAAGCTCAGCAGCAGTGCAATGGGGTCCACACCTGATACCTCTCACCTGACTTGGTGTGGCTCAGGGAGGGAGCACTGCACTCAGAAGCAGCTCGCAAGGGCTTCCAGCTCTTAAGCTTGGGCTTATCCCAGACTGCTGGCGCTGCCAGATCTGAGGCACAGGATGTTCTAGGAGCACTCACCGCCAGTGAAGGGCGCTGCACCAGTGGTTCTGCCGGTCTGGGGTCGGAACATGCATGCAGCGGATGTGCGTCCTCCATAAGTAAGTTGTGAAGGTGAAGCTGGCACGCTTCCCAAGTCCACGGAGGGAAGGAGCAACAGATCTCACAGAGAGCAATGAGATGAGTCTACCCAAGACAGTAGAGACAGTGTTGGTGCTTGTCGCTCACTGAGAAGAAGCAAGAGCACGACACGCAGTTTTTGAACCCCAGGACACTGGGCTTAGTCCCCAGGGAGGGACACAGAGAACCAACTACACTACACTGAGAATTATGGACAGCTAAATACAGAGAAAAACAAAAGAAGACAAGCTACAAACAAATGAAAAACTTCATCAGGAAAAATCATGATCACAGAGGAAGAGGGATTTCAACTCAGACCATGCAGTGATAAGAGCAAATTGAGAGAGCCTCACCCTGCACAGCCTCATATAACCTCGCCTGGACCATATGGCTATCTGTGATGCTCTGGCACATGGCGTGCATTCGCACCCACGTTTGGAATACATATGGGGACCATCACTCGAAGAAGAACTTGAAGTCACTGTGAGTTAGGTTGGATTTCAACTGATGAGTGAAACTAGAGTGAAAAGCCTTGTGTCCCATCAGCATTCTTTCTAGCAATGTATTTTACAATTTTAGAGTAAAACTACTCAATATGAAAAATTTCTGGATTACAATTATTAAACAATAATTACTAATGGTTGACCAGTCATTGGTAGAACGATGTTTTGATTCATATAACAGACAGGTGTTACCATGATAATATTTTTCTGTGATGTGTGGAAATAATCCACCTCATAATCTTTTTTATAAGCTTTACACCAGGAAATACGTTTCTCTCATCTGCAGACTAGATATATTAAATGTGTTCATTGACCTGAATGTTGTAATCATTACTGTGTATTCTCAATTGTTGATATAAATTTATAAAGTGCTGTTCATCTACTGACAGTAAACTATAAAATTTCATATGTTGTTGTCTAGCTTCAAGTATGATTTAGTTACCAACAGGATTGAGTTGATAGTTTTGATTTGGTTCATTGTCCCACATTACCGTATAAATTAGCAGAAACAATAAATCTGCTCACGAAACACCTGAGCAGAAATAGGTAAGGAGTTACATGTGAAAAGTAATAGTTAGACTATGTGGAAAATAGTTTATGGCATTTCTCTACAGAATCCCTGGTTTTGGCCAGTACTATCCATCCCACACCTTCATTATCACTAAGATTAAGGATCCGATTCTGTCAAAGAGGTCATGGATTCTGTGACTTTAATGGACCTCCCTGACTTCTTCAGTTTCAGCCCGCTGCAGCAGCCCAGCTGGAGCAGCTGTCAGCCCCTGCCCAAGAGCAGCAGCAGGAATGGAGCAGTGGCCTGGGGCCAGAACAGCGATCAGTGGTCAGCCCCCATTGCAGGAGTAGCGGCCCAGGGCTGGGTCAGCAGTCCAGGACCACTGGAGCAGCCCCCTGGGCCACCAGAGCAGCGGCTCCAACCACAGGACAACAATCATGGCCAGGTGTTCCTCCAGGATTCCTGAAGCAGCAGCCCGGGGCCACTGGAGGAGCAGCCAAGGCAGTCGGGGCCAGAGCAGGAGCAGCAGGGTTGGTGGTAAGCCCCTGCCACAGGAGCAGCGGTGGAGATGGAGCAGCGGCCAATGGTCAGTCCCTGGCAGGGCTCCGACTGTGAGGGCCTCCCCCCAAAAAACTATTTTTAGGAAAAGTCAAAGACAGGTTGCGGGCTTCCCTGAAATTTTGTTTATTGCCTGTGACCTGTCCATGACTTTTAGTAAAAATATCCATGACAAAATCTGAATCTATAATATAATATGTTTCTGTGTCATGTTTACAAAGCAATATCAGTAAATTTTTGATTGTTTCAGTAATATTTTACAGAGATCATGACTAATTTATGGGTATTCTTTAGAGAGAAGATAAAGTCTAGATTCTCGCATGAATGTCAGGCTGGTTGCATCTGTTAATTCCATTTATTTCAATGGGATTCCTTAAAAAGTAACTAGACGAGTCATTCTGAGTAATGGTGGCAGAATATTGCCTCAAATCAGTCCAGTTTTACTCCCCAGAATTCGTATTCTACTCTTAAAGGAAGCCCCTCCAAATTTAATAAGAAAATAGCTGCTGACTATTTTAACCAATCATATATTTGAACAGATCTCTGTGTAATCTCCAGTCCAGTATTCCTGCCATTCCAATAGTACACCAGATTTCTGTGAACTCATCCATCACTGTACATCTTAAACTGCTGACACACCCATGCCATTTAGGATAGTACCATTTTTTCTGAGTGCCTCTCACAAAAGTTAGAAAGTTGTGACTTCCTAGTGACTTTGTCTCCAAAGCCTTGTAAGACTCATACAGATAATTAAGAGAGAGTGGGAAAAATATGTTAAAACAAAAGAAATTCTGTGCATAATGTAACTGGTCTGAAACTCTGCAAAACTCATTTAGACAGGTTCACCTTATTTATACTGTATTTTTTTTAAAAAAAAAAATACCTGTCTCGTCTAGAGAGCAGTGTCTTCTCCTAGGCTACCCTCTGAGCTTCTTGGCACTCTAGCTTGTCAGAAACACATTCTTTGTACTTGGCAGGTCTTCTTTCTTTTTCTCTGTTGGCCCTGTTAATTGTCTTGAGTGGACATGTCATCCAGAAATCTGCTTGGATTGCTTTCAGAGATGCAGGATTTAGGTATTTCTTAATATTCTACTTTTAATCAAATATGAATCAGAGAAAAGATAACTCATCTTTCACAATCTGTGAGAATGGAGCAAAAATAAGAGCATATCATCTGTGATCCTCCAATGCCCAGCAATTGAACCAATCTCCCTAAACTATTAGCGGGGAGCTGTTTGGTGCGGGGGGTGGGGCGGGGAAGGAGGGCGCTGCTCCCAGTCAGGGTGGGGGGGCTGGAGCCAGTGGCACCAGCTGCTGGGGGCCATGCTGCAGCTTCTCCTGCGGTCCCCAGGACCGCTGCTCAGGCCCCGGGGCAGCTCCGGCAGCAGCCGGTGAGGCTGGCTGCATGGCCGCCCAAGCAGCGGGCTGTGGAATTGCTCCAGCTGTGGATAGCGTGGCTGTCCCCAGGGCCAGCTGCTTGGGCAGCCCATGGATCAGCCAGACTGGCTGCTGCAGAAGTCACGGAGGTTGCAGAAAGTCATGGAATCCATGACTTCTGCGACTTCTATGGATCCCTATAGATGAACTAGAACCCAGTACAGAGCACAAATTTAATATTCTCTTGGTTGTTTGTGCAAGTCAGAAGCTTAACAGCTGCAGTTTACACTAGTTGAAGTTTCTGAGTGGCCTTTGATAGTCCAATTTAGAATATATTTTGCTGGAGTCTAGATTTTCAGTAATGAAGGCATGGATACATGTGGCAAGATCTACATCTGAGATGAAAGGATACAATCTTTCCTCATGATCGAAGATAAGAGAAGGTGTTTGTGGTCACTGTTACTTCGGATCAACAAAAATCAATTGTTTTTTTTAAAAATCTTTTTTTTATTTAAATCCAATTTTTACATTTTAAATTGGATTTTTATTTACAATAAATGTAGGTTTATTTTTTAAATAATGCATTTAAAATTAAATTTTAAATTGACAACCCATGTTAAGGTGTAAAATTACTATAATCAATTAATTCTTTAAATTAAATGTAAAAATATTAAACAGTACATGTTTGCTGCTATAGTTGTAATGAAAGTAAAACCACTGAACTGGATGAAGTCACTGACTGCCTAAATACCTGGAACCAGTGTGCAGAAGAGCTAAACCACCTTTTGACATCAGTAGCCTGTTCTGTAGATGCAGAGAGAATATTTCTTTCATTTCAGTTTATCCAACTAGTTCAGTTCAATGACTGGTTCATTGAAGGTTGAGAAATCAATTGGGATTTGAAAAAAAAAAAACAGAAAACTTGTTTTCCTCTCTAATCTATAAGGATGAGATCTAATATTTCTAAAATCCTGAAGGACATGCTGACCAGGAATGATCAGTGTAATTCATTAACTACAGATAATACTTCCTTTGTTTAACAAATCAGTTAGTTTTAAATGAAAAACTTGTTTCAATAAACGTTTTTCTTATTATCTAGCACTTTAATATTTTTTATTTAACTGTGAAATACTGTTTTGTGCATTCTTAATTAAACTCAAATTTCCATCCAAATAGAGCTTGATGCAAATCACAAGCAAAAAAAAAAGTCATCTAGTAAATAATGCATCAATCACCATTTTCTAATATAAAAAAAATAAGAATCTGGATAAATGTATGTTTGTGTATAATTGCTTCAGTAAATGTATAGAGATACAATGTATCCACCTAGTTTTCAAAAAGAAGCCAAATTTACGGTAAAGGCTATATTTTGTTCAAAATCAACATGTTTTAATAGTTACTAACCAATGAGAATCAACATTTCTTTAGGAAAATAATTAAAAGTACAAATGCAAAATAAAATTTAAAAGAATTATTTAAACCAGGGTTTCCTGCTTGCTGATTTAAATCAAATCACCCTGCAGTTGCTATGTGGGAATCCAGAGGCAGTGATGACACTGAAATTGAGAAACATTCAACAAAAGGTAGGCAGATCCCCTCACCCGAGGGAGCAGACATAGGCTCTTTGAAATACCTTGAAAAAGCTTAAGCATGCTAACAATCATCTCCAATTTATCCAGATTAAGCCTAGGACAACAGGCCTTGTTCCACGTCCCTGTCTCTGTCAGGCATCGGAAATGGTTCAGTAAAGATTCAAGGAAAAGAGAGAGAATCCTCATCAACATAAGGGTGACAATATAGCCTCAGGGAGTAAGTCACAAATTCTCCCACAAAATTCACATATATGTTGAACAACAGGTTTGCATATGTTTAAACTTGGGATAGCAGTTGCCAAGAACGAAGCTCTAGGAAAGGAATTAGCATATTATCTTTCAAGCAATTCTGTACCTCACTGCACATTTTTTGATGAGGCTAAGGCTCAGCTGTGCCAAAGGCCACTGATGAATCTAAGTAGTAATAACAGAGCATACTACTTTTATCCTTCATTCTGAAGATGCCATCAACTGCAGACTTGAGTTTGCATGCCATATCTAAATCTGAATTCTGACTGGTTGGGGCTCATGTACTGGAGATCAGAGGATGCTGCTGGATAGTCCCAGCACTACCTTCCTGGTGTCCTACCCCAGAAAGTGATTAGTGATTGAGCAACAATTTAGAAGGTCTATAATGTCAAGATGGTCTCCTGAGCAAAGACTAGACCGCAAACAGTTTGAAGGTTGATGGTAATTTGAAGGTTGCCCTAAAGAGGCATTATCGCTCATTGACAAAGGGCACAGATAATCCATAGTGGCTTTCATCAAGGATTATGATTTCATTGAAGGATTATGAATGAGGGTTATGGTTGTGCATTGTCAACCAGTACATTTAACTCATTCCACATTGGTAGAACATACCTGTATTGTAGCTAAATAGAAGACTTCAGTCTCCTTCACTTTTCACAATTACTAATTTGACTAAAACTTCTTTGTGTCCATAGGTTGGATATGAAAGTAGGTACTGGGGTACTCTGGGGACTAAGCTATATATGAGTGTTTGTATATAATCTGCTGTTTGTCCGCTTAAAACAGTGATCTCATTCACAGAAATCTCATGGTCCCTAATGTGCCAAGCTTATAATGAGGTTCTTCAGAGACAAGAAAGATGCAACACAAAACAATCTAATTGGTTCATTTCCCCCTTCTGATTTGGTTTTGGGAATGCAATTAACCTCTTTTTATTCCTGCACAATATGAATTTAAATCCACAGATGAAATTTAAATGAATTCCACATGTTTAAGACTTCAAACATTTCCACTATTCTGTCTCTGCCGGATAGGAACCGTATTAAAAGAAAAAGAAAGAGATGAAAATTGTGTGGATTAATACACTAGTGATGCACTGCTATTGATACACTGCTTATAGAGTTATGTAATCACTCTATAAGCAGGAAGCCTTTTTTAAAGTAGCACCAGTGCAAACATCCAACAAAATCTGAGAATTTGAAAGTTAAGGTTGATATCCTTTTCTTAATCCATGAAGTAACTAAAGCAAGAAGCATTTTTTCAGTTTAGCTAATATTTTGCTTTACAGATAATGCAAGATTTGAAGTAAGGTTTTAAAACAGCTAAACTAAATAGTTTCAGTAATACCTAAAATTTGTATGGAAGGATCTCTCTGTCTAGCGTATGTGCCTATAATGTGTGTTTATATCTATGTTATATCTTCTCTCTCTTACATATAAACGTATGGTAGAGTGATAGCAAATTTGTAGTTAAAGTTATGTTGTTGTTTATATGTATTGTATATATGTTTTTATGTCTTGTCTCATATTACGTTTTTCTGTGTTTGTTCTCTATACTTTGCAAAAAGAAAAGGAGTACTTGTGGTTAGTCTCTAAGGTGCCACAAGTACTCCTTTTCTTTTTGCGAATTTACAGACTAACACGGCTGTTACTCTGAAACCTCTCTATACTTTGTTATACTTGCTGTATTGGTTTCATGATATATACGACTCCTTTTGAGCAGTTGCACTTTGATTGGTAAATATGGATTTGGTATGTATGCCAATTTTGGAACTTTCACCTGATGTGCACCTACAAGTAAATACAAATTTGTATTCAAGGACTATTTTTTGTGACCATTTTTCTTGTAAACACTTTTACATATATTAAAAGTGATATATTAACTTGGTCAACCAGTATTCTGATGTCTTAGTTGCCACAGCAAACTTACCAATAAGTCCACTTGCTAGAAGTGCCTTTGACATTTATTGTTTAAAAATTGTATTCCATATGGGGAGCAGCAGACTTTCAAACCACCATTTTTGAGGACAATTATTATTTCTTGCTCAAAATATCACAAGAGATTAAATAACATTGTAGCTTGACAAATTCAATTTTTGAAATTGAAGCTGAGGTATGCTTTCAGAAAAAACTCCCACACCAGTAAAGAACCATTTTTTTATTTTTACTCTGACTTTAAAAGTGACATAATTATTTTCCCTCCTCAAAATTGGAATTACAACTTGTTTAAGCACAGGTTTCAGAGTAACAGCCGTGTTAGTCTGTATTCGCAAAAAGAAAAGGAGTACTTGTGGCACCTTAGAGACTAACCAATTTATTTGAGCATAAGCTTTCGTGAGCTACATCCGTGTAGCTGACGAAAGCTTATGCTCAAATAAATTGGTTAGTCTCTAAGGTGCCACAAGTACTTCTTTTCTTTTTGTTTAAGCACGTAGACCTTGAATGCCAAGTTTCAGCTGTGAGCAATTTTTTACATCTAAATTATAGAGCTTTAAAAATAGGATCTGTAATGGAAATGCTGCAAGATCCTTAATTCTAGTCATACAAATATTGTTATAATAAAACACATGAACGTTATTAGATTTAGATGCATTGGTAACTACAAATGGTGTGACTAATACCAGTCATTTAGCCTTTCAAGTGTATAAGACTTCTGGGCCCCATCCCTTCCTCCAGCTTTTTGATATTGTATACTTTGTAGGTTTTATGTTCTTGTTGCCTTATTTATTCACAAACAGGGCCAGATTAAGGCAGGGTCTTTAGGGGCTGCAGCCCAGGGCCTCTGGCTAAGGGAGGCCCCAGAGCAGCAGGGCTCAGGCAGGCTGCCTGCATGATATGGCCCCATGCCACTCCTGGAAGCGTCTGGTTGCTGGCACGTCTCTGAGGCCCCTAGCGGGGGAGGTGGCTCCGCACGCTGTCCCCATCCCCAGCACTATCCCCGGCCAATGGGATCTGCGGGGGCGGCTCTTGCGGGGGTAGGCAGCACATGGAGACACGCTGTCCCCCTCTCCCAACGGGCGCGCAGAGATGTGCCAGCAGCCGTCCGCCTCTGGGAGTAGCGTGGGGCTATGGCAGGCAGGCAGGCAGCCTGCCTGAGTCCTGCTGTGCCACCAGCCGGGAACAACTTGTGGTAAGTGCCTCCTGGCTGGAGCCTACACCTCGCACCCCCTCCTGCACCCCAACCCCCTGCCCCAGGTCAGAATCCCCCTCCTGCTCCCAAACTCCATTCCAGAGTCCACACCCCTCACTCTCTCCTGCACCCCCAACACTGTGCCCCAGCCTGGAGCCCCCTTCTGCACCCAAACTTCCTCCCAGAAAGAAACTAATATAACAGCTGTTCTAAGGTAAGAAGTAGGCTATTTTGAATTTACGTAACTATATTCTACATGTTTTAAGACTGACATGTAACCACAGAATGGTTTTATGTTAATTAAAAGGCAAGTTTAGTATACCGTTAATAGCCTCAATGTCATAATTGTGATCATTTTGTTTTAAATTAGGAAAAAGACTTGTATACAGGGGTCCCACAAAATCTAATAGCCCCGGGCCCACAGGAGAGGTAATCCGGTCCTGCTCACAAATCATCTTTTTCTAATCCCTATATGTTAACACAGCTACTCTCTGTTAAGGGAATCTAATATATTCTTGTAAAATATTTTTTTAAACATAGAAGGCCTAAGTAAATACAGGGTGTATTAAATGTGAGAATACAAAACCTAGGCAGAGGTCATGTTTAATTTCCTAGTGCAGTGCAGTATTAATTACATGTCTCTGTTATCTGTCTCTGTTATTACAGTTTTTAGATGAGACCAGAATGGGAGATGCCAAGTGCCTTCATTCTCTTATTAGGAGATTAGGACAATCTACACCTTTTGGGAACTAATTTATGATCTTTGTCATCTGGAATAACCCATGAAATGAGCAGAAAAAATATCTGGTTCAATGGGCATTGAAATCATAGGGAACTTGTCTCTTGAGTTTAATGGACATTGATTCAGGGCTAGAGCACTGGAATACATATTAGCACAGTACAATTTCAAACTTGTGGACATTTAGTATACATTTTCAGTTTGTTGTAGAGCTGAAAAAATATTTATCTATATCCCCATGAGAAATATTTCATTGTTCTGAGCTTGGCCTCCTGTGGAACCAACAATGTTCCTTTGGGAAGGAAAAAAACAAAACCATTTGATTTAGTAAAATTACTCTTACCAGAAATGCCTGTGGGACTCCTGAGACTAGTGCCTTGAGCTACTGTTTTTCCACTTTACAGAGCCATACATGTTTTTTTATATTCTCATGAGTTCAGTATATTAGAAAGTTCCAAACCACAAATCCAGTCAATCTACTTCCTTAGCTTTTCAAATGTGTAGTACACATGTTTTCTCTTCTGTAACATGCCTAATCAGTAATTAGGACTCTTCTGGGGGAACATTCTGCTGATAAGAAAGTGGGAGCTAAGGCCTTGTGGGAAGGGATCTAACTTGCAAAACTGTGCCAATTACTTCCATTCTCCATACTACTACTATGTGTATTACATTAAGACATTCCATTACTGCCTTAAATTATGCATCTAACACTTACATGAAATGTTGCTAGAGAAATCAGTTGTTTTCACTTAGCACACAATCCCTTTGGACCTGTGTCAAGGCTCTCATCTAATCACGTAATCATTCATATACTTACCATCTCAGCAACTCGCACTCAAAAATCAAAACAAAAGCCTGCAATTAAAGGGGCAAAGAGGAAATCAGATGATTTAAAATGTTAAATTTTGTTTTAATTAATTCTTAAGAGAACATGTGGTGTTAAATAATCTCAAATGCTTCAATCCAGTGTCCTCTGCATTCTAAAAATAACCAGGCTCCAATTTCTTGATGATATTAATTTTTTAATAAGGAGAATTAAAACATTTTAAAAAGACTTTTAAAAGTCAGCAGAAAACAGGGGTCTAGAAGTTTTTTCTACCTTTTATTTTTCAAACGTCAGTGACATTCTCGCTCATCTTCCTGTTCTTTCTCCTCTTCCTCTTCCTCTTAGCAGGAACTGTGTTCTCTTTTTGAGTCTCCAAGTTCCCAGAATTGTAAAACCAATCGATTTAATTTAACTACTATATAATGTCAACATCAAAAAACAGATCTACACTGAAATGTGTTGAATCAGGTAAAATTACTTGAAAGTGGGATGACCCAGTGTGTGGTTCTTCTCGTCTATCATGCACTAAGGTTTTCCTTTTCAACATTGCAGGTCAGATTCTGAGCTACTATAAATTGGCATAGCTCCAGTGACTTCATGGTGCTACAAATGTATACCAGTTGAGTGCCTGGTCTTAGGAATTTCAAGATCCTCTGTAAAGTTTCTGCATTTGGGGAGGGAGAGTGTGTGTGTGGTACTAATTATGGTGGGGCCAGTCTTAGGATAAATAGCCCCCTGGGTGAACTTCCTTTGTTGCCCTTTAAGTACTGCTCCCTGTTCAGAAGGCGGCTGCTCAGCAGGCAGAGCAGTAGCAGGTGTCATGCTGCCAGAAGGACAGAGAGAAGACGCATGTGAGCACCCATGTGGGCACGGCCCTTCTGCAGCCTCTTGACCACAATGCCCCACAACCCCCTGGCCACAGCACCCTGGTCAGTTGCCCACATCACACACCTGTGAGGCTGGCTCTGTAGCTATATAACCTATGCAGTGGTGATAACTTTCTGATAAATTTCAGATTCACGTGATCAACTGAAAATCTGACCTTGATTGTTTATCTTGCAACTCTGATCACTTCACCTATACTCTGACTACTAATCCATCTCCACATGACTACTCCTTACATTCCAAAAACTACTCCAGCCACTGTACTATAAAATGGAATGAAATCTGACATAGTATTGAAAAATATTGTGATGTAGAATCTTTATTAAGATAAATAGCCACCTGGCTAAAGAAAACAAAACCCTGTAATGACAGCCTTTTTTCCTGGGATTGGTTCCTTGTTTTGCATAATATCCCACCTCCAAGGCAAATAACCTTTTTAATTTTTTTAAATAAGTGTTTGCCTTTCTGTATTTTCAACAATATAAACACTTTATCAATAAAAAATAATAAACTCACAACAAGAGTGAATTTTTCATTTTCCTCTCTGTACTAGATGGAGGTAAATCATTTCTGCTTCAAACTTAAAGGTCAGATACTACCTACACTATTTGAAAAAGATATATTGCTTTAACCAAAAATACTTTTCGTTCAGCAATGTAATTGACAGGAAATTGAATATCAGACATGTAGCAGCCACAAAAAGATTATTTAACATGCACTGTTATTTTATGGGAAATATTATATACACATCAGTCTTTCCAAAGAACACATGATAACCAGTTGTTCCAAACTGGAAATCAGTTGCATATCGTGTATGGGAATAACTAAAAAGCAGTGATAGGAAAGATAATAATCGCTCAAAGAAGTTTCCTTTTCAGTTGTTCAGTTACTGCTCATTATAAGCCATTAGGATTTCTAATTAAGCATTGAAGATAGAATATATGCCTGCAAATTTTTATCCCGATGATGTAATCAGGGAGTAAGACTTCACAGCAATATGTATGACAAACTGGCACCATCCTGTGATCTTACCCGGCCACCGCTCCCATAGACTGAGTTGGTTTTAGTCTAATGCAGGGATATTTTTAATGTTCATATTACATATAGTTCTGAGGGTGCCCCCTATAAGGCTTTATGGAAATATGCTTATGAACATATATATGACATAACTGGAATATGTTTTATGCTATGTATGCCATGTAATTTATCTATGTAAAGGTACGATCTACTGAATATATTCGTCTTATTTGTATGCATGTGTCATTGTTGTATTCAAAGTTATGAATATTGGATGTATACTTGTTTGTTCGCCCGTGGGAGACCCCTGTATTTTGTCTTCAGCTGGCTAAAGAGATAGCCTCTCCATCCCCAAGGATACCTGAAAGAAACTGGAACAAAGGACAGTAACTACAGGGGGTGTGAGCGATTGCTGGACCCAGACTAGAAGTAGGCTAGTTTGTAAAAGGAAGCTTACTGGAATTCCTCTAAGGGTGAAGTTTTTATCTGTATTCAGTTTTCTTACTGTATTAGACATAGACTTGCGTGTTCTATTTTATTTTGTTTGGTAATTTACTTTGTTCTGTCTGCTATTACTTGGAACCACTTAAATCCTACTTTCTGTATTTAATAAAATCACTTTTTGCGTATTAATTGACCCAGAGGATGTATTAATACCTGGGGGTGGGGAGCAAACAGCTGTGCATATCTCTATCAGTGTTATGGAGGGTGAACAATTTATGAATTTACCCTGTATAAGCTTTATACAGGGTAAAACGGATTTATTTGGGGTTTGGACCCCATTGGGAGTTGGGCATCCGAGTGTTAAAGACAGGAACACTTCTTAAGCTGCTTTCAGTTTAAGCCTACAGCTGCTAGATGATGCGGTTCAGACCTGGGTCTGGGTTTGCAGCAGGCTAGTGGATCTGGCTCAAACCAGTCAGGACACTGAAGTCCCAAGCTGGGAGGGCAGGGAAAGCACGGGCAGAAGTAGTCTTGGCACATCAGTTGGCAGCCCCAAAGGGGTTTCTGTGATCCAACCCATCACAATAGTCTATAAGAAGAATATTAATATAATTAAATTTTATATGTAAACATCCAAAGCAAACAGATTCTACCACAGGACAATCAAGTATAGAGTCCTTTTACAACAAGAATTATAGTTCATTGGGTGGTTTGTTACACATAGATTACAATATTGTAGTTTGCAATAGTGTGATACATTTTTACTCAGTCAAATAGCATTATCAATTGAAAGATTTTCCTAGTGTCACTATTAATCATAACTTGCATGTAGTCCATTTATTTCTGTCCGCATACTGGATTTGTGCCTTTATTGGTCAATACTGACCATTATAGTAGGAACCTAGCACAGGCTTCAATGACAACCAGTGCCTTATTTGGCCTTAACTAAGATTTTCTTTCCTTTTAAGTGTTCGTTTTTTATGTGGCTTTACTTTTACTTTTAACATTCCCTTAACACACTTTTGTATGTTTAGTTTCCTCTTTTTTAATTATGGTACACTGACAGCAACATCATTTTGCAATCATCTTGACATTTGTAATGTCAACTCTGCAGACTTGAGTTAACCTCATTTTGCCATCATCTTAATGTATTAACCTCTGTATAGACCTGCACAGAAATAATTTAGCATTCATCCTGGCATGTGCAGTAATGTCTCATTAGACTTGAACTAACAGAATTTTCTCATCGTAATTTGCCATCAAAATAACCAGGTCTTCACAGGTTTAATGTGACAATCTCTTGCCACTGTAACTAATGCTTTCAACAATTGTCTTCCAGAGAGAGTTTAAGAGAAGACAATGTAATTAAAAGAGAGGTCCTCGAACAATCCAGTACGCGAAGTGGTTTCAATTGCATATCTTAAATAATAATTAATCATGCCACTATGCAGCACTTATATATATTCCCTTTTTCCATAGATCTCAAAACATTGTACAAAAGTGGGTAAGCATTATTATCCCTATTTTCAAGATGGGAGAACAAAGACCAGGGTTCACATGGTGGGTCATTGCCAGTATTTGGAACAGAATTTGCATCTCCTGATTCCTAATGCCTTACTCTTCCTATTGGACTGCACTGCTTCCACCATACAATTAACTGTGTTCAAGATGGATGGACATGTACCATATGTTAACCTGTCAATCATTCATATTTGACATAGAGTGGAATAAAGTAAAGAGTGAAGGGGCCTCAATCTGGATTGGGCATCTGCAACACTACCATAATTTAATAATAATCACAAAATACAGGCCCAATCTCTTTAAAGACAGACAGCTGGACTTAAGTTGACACCACCAGCTAGGACACTTAACATGCAAAATGACCCTGGATGAGAACTGAATTTAATGGGCATAAGCTCACAGCTTAGGTGACGTTAGTAATAATGGGACAAATCTGCCCCTGTTTCAGGGATCATAATGCGTCCCCTGTTGAAGGAACTGATGTGGGTTTGCCTGTGGAGATAGGATTTGGGGAAGTTCTGTCTGTTGTAGTGCAGAGGGTCTTGGGGGCTAGGCCAGAGGACCAATAACTGCCTGGATCCTTGGGTTCTGTGGCTTATGTGAGGGGTGTGCAAAGGGCACACCCACCTGTTTGAATAAATAGACTGACCCAGCTGAAGAAGCTGCACAGCCTCTCTGTAGCCTGGGAAAGAGGAGGGGCAGGTAGGGAAATATTCTCCTGCGTCTTCCCAGTGCCTAGCCCCGCTGCTGAGGCTGTCAAGGTGCTGACATAAGGATTTGGCCTCAATTTTTTTTTTTTCCACTGCATGAAGCACAGACCAAATTGGGGTCCTGGAATATAAAAACCAGCGCTCTGTGCAAATATTGCAATTTCTACAGTGTATTCCCTTTTTTAATATAAAAATATACATGTTTGGAAAACTAAGTAAACATATAGTTCTGCTTTCGTGGTTCCATGTTCGGAATGGTTTTGTTAGTCTTGTAATATAATGAAAAGACCCCTTATTTACTTTTGCTGTGATAAGGATATGGAAGAACTGTTGTTCTCCTATTGCTAAAAGACAGCTAAGTCTGTCACAACAAGAGGTGAAAAATAGAAAGAATATGAGCAACCTAATATAACAACCTAAGAAAATGAGAGCTCCACATTAATGCTTCAAAGATTCACATCCCAGTTTTCCTCTTTTCACATTTTTCACATGGTGCCATGTTCCTAGAACTCTAAACACCTCTTCCCACACCGATTGATACTTTAGATTTACCGGTTTCAGAGGAACAGCCGTGTTAGTCTGTATTCGCAAAAAGAAAAGGAGTACTTGTGGCACCTTAGAGACTAACCAATTTATTTGAGCATGAGCTTTCGTGAGCCACAGCTCACTTCATCAGATGTGTACCGTGGAAACTGCAGCAGACTTTATATACACACAGAGAATATGAAACAATACCTCCTCCCACCCCACTGTCCTGCTGGTAATAGCTTATCTAAATTGATCAACAGGTGGGCCATTTCCAGCACAAATCCAGGTTTTCTCACCCTCCACCCCCCCACACAAATTCACTCTCCTGCTGGTGCTAGCCCATCCAAAGTGACAACTCTTTACATAATCAAGTCGGGCTATTTCCTGCATAGATCCAGGTTTTCTCACTTCCCCCCCACCCCCAACACACACAAATCTCAGGCATTGGCACCCTGACAGCAGGATTGTCTGGCTATGTAGACTCCCTCCTCAGGCCCTACGCTACCAGCACTCCCAGCTACCTTCGAGACACCACTGACTTCCTGAGGAAACTTCAATCCATCGGTGATCTTCCTGATAACACCATCCTGGCTACTATGGATGTAGAAGCCCTCTACACCAACATTCCACACAAAGATGGACTACAGGCCGTCAGGAACACTATCCCCGATAATGTCACGGCTAACCTGGTGGCTGAACTTTGTGACTTTGTCCTTACCTATAACTATTTCACATTTGGGGACAATGTATACCTTCAGATCAGCGGCACTGCTATGGGTACCCGCATGGCCCCACAGTATGCCAACATTTTTATGGCTGATTTAGAACAACGCTTCCTCAGCTCTCGTCCCCTAAAGCCCCTACTCTACTTGCGCTATATTGATGACATCTTCATCATCTGGACCCATGGAAAAGAAGCCCTTGAGGAATTCCACCATGATTTCAACAATTTCCATCCCACCACCAACCTCAGCCTGGTCCAGTCCACACAAGAGATCCACTTCCTGGACACTACAGTGATAATAAACAATGGCCACATAAACACCACCCTATACCGGAAACCTACTGACCGCTATTCCTACCTGCATGCCTCCAGCTTTCACCCTGACCACACCACACGATCCATCGTCTACAGCCAAGCTCTGCGATACAACCGCATTTGCTCCAACCCCTCAGACAGAGACAAACACCTACAAGATCTCTGTCAAGCTTTCTTACAACTACAATACCCACCTGCAGAAGTAAAGAAACAGATTGATAGAGCCAGAAGAGTTCCCAGAAGTTACCTACTACAGGACAGGCCTAACAAAGAAAATAACAGAACGCCACTAGCGGTCACCTTCAGCCCCCAACTAAAACCCCTCCAACGCATTATTAAGGATCTACAACCTATCCTAAAGGATGACCCAACACTCTCACAAGTCTTGGGAGACAGGCCAGTCCTTGCCTACAGACAGCCCCGCAACCTGAAGCAAATACTCACCAACAACCACATACCACACAACAGAACCACTAACCCAGGAACTTATCCTTGCAACAAAGCCCGTTGCCAATTGTGCCCACATATCTATTCAGGGGACACCATCACAGGGCCTAAGAACATCAGCCACACTATCAGAGGCTCGTTCACCTGCACATCCACCAATGTGATATATGCCATCATGTGCCAGCAATGCCCCTCTGCCATGTACATTGGTCAAACTGGACAGTCTCTACGTAAAAGAATAAATGGACACAAATCAGATGTCAAGAATTATAACATTCATAAACCAGTCGGAGAACACTTCAATCTCTCTGGTCACGCAATCACAGACATGAAGGTCGCTATCTTAAAACAAAAAAACTTCAAATCCAGACTCCAGCGAGAAACTGCTGAATTGGAATTCATTTGCAAATTGGATACTATTAATTTAGGCTTAAATAGAGACTGGGAGTGGCTAAGTCATTATGCAAGGTAGCCTGTTTCCTCTTGTTTTTTCCTACCCCCCCTCCCCCAGATGTTCTGGTTTAACTTGGATTTAAACTTGGAGAGTGGTCAGTTTAGATGAGCTATTACCAGCAGGAGAGTGAGTTTGTGTGTGTATGGGGGTGGGGGGGGGGGATGTGAGAAAACCTGGATCTATGCAGGAAATAGCCCGACTTGATTATGTAAAGAGTTGTCACTTTGGATGGGCTAGCACCAGCAGGAGAGTGAATTTGTGTGGGGGGGTGGAGGGTGAGAAAACCTGGATTTGTGCTGGAAATGGCCCACCTGTTGATCACTTTAGATAAGCTATTACCAGCAGGACAGTGGGGTGGGAGGAGGTATTGTTTCATATTCTCTGTGTGTATATAAAGTCTGCTGCAGTTTCCACGGTACACATCTGATGAAGTGAGCTGTGGCTCACGAAAGCTCATGCTCAAATAAATTGGTTAGTCTCTAAGGTGCCACAAGTACTCCTTTTCTTTTTTTAGATTTACAAATACTGACAAGAACACAGAAACAGCTTGTTTATGAGCCTGAGAGTTGAATGGAGCGACAGACTTGGATTCCCAATATTTTTCATTCATCTCTGACAACTTTTTAATATAGATTGAATAGTTTTCTGAAGTTACTTTACTTAAATCGCTAGTCTGAATGATGTGATTTTTTTATTTGGGTATTATAGTAAAGTACAATGTCTGGGAAGGTCACTGCTCTCTACTGATTACTACTACAGAGTTGGTACTGCATAGAATATTGTTTCTTTATTTGGGGACCTGTCCTGTTATCGAAATTATTCCATCTGGTGCAATGATATTTTTCCATTCAAAAACTTATTTTTCCACCAAAGTACAATGTCATGATTAAAAAAAAAAAAAGCCTGCGTTTCAAAGCAGCCCAGAGGATCAGTGTCTGAAAGGGTAATCATAATTAAATAATTGTTTTCCAGGAAGTTAGATTTAGGTCTGATCTACACTACCACTTAAGTCAATGTAACTTACATCACTCGGGTTGTGAAAATGACACCCATTGCATTGGCATAAGTTCCATCCACTTAAAGCGCTGTTCACACCATGTCGGCTATGTCGACAGGAAAGCATCTCCCACTGACGTAGCTTCCGCCTCTGCCGGAGGTGGAGTAATTATGCCAATTGAAGAATACTCTACCGTCGGCATAGCATGTCTTCACCAGCCGCACTACAGCGGTGCAGCTGTGCCCATGTAGTTCGGTAGTGTAGACATACCCTTAGTTGCTGGTAAAGGCATGTTATCAAGTGAAAACTTTTTTAACATTTTAAAGGAAAGGCTTTGCATAAAAAAGCAATTCCTGGATTTACGGCTCTAGTTTCCCCGGCCTTCTTCCCTGTCAAATCCTCAAATTGCTGCTGCTGTCAGGCTGCCACTGGTGCTCTGCTTCAGATTATTTTCAACATCAGTTCATGACTTTCGGTTCCTGTGAGTTGCAAATTAATCCTTTGGTGTCTGTTTACATGTCCTGTACATCCAGGCTCTCCTGGGCATTTATGTAGCTATCAGAGCAGACTATTCCAGTTGTTGTAAAGGTTGGCTGTGTCTTAGTTTTGAAAACACCGTTTCTTAAGGATTTATTATCTTCTTTGTCTATGTGTAACTTTGGATAGATAATCCAAAAATGTCATACGTTTGTATTCATCATAACTTAAGATTCCAGTCTTCCACTTAAACTAAATTAAACAATAAAATATCTATTGCATTTTTTCCAGAATACATTCTAAAAAATAAACTCTGAACAAAAGCAGAAAATGACCAGGTTCCTTTGAATGGATTTACAACGTAATTCATGACCCGTTAATGCTGTTCTCTGAGTTACAGTCCATATAATTTCCTGTTTGTGCCCTTTATGGGTCATTTTTCGGTTGTGTATAACAGCAGTCTGAGTGGCATTTGGCTTTTTTTTTTATGCGTAGAAAGGTTAAATGCAAGCTCTGAGAATTCTTTAAGAAACAAATAGTTTCTACATAAAACCACAATTTCTGCTCAAATTGATACAATCACAATTTAAAACACTTTTTAGGAGACCCTTAAATTCCCAAAATATAAACTGAAAATGAGATTAGACACTGATAAACCAGAATCTCTAATAATCCCCCAAATAGGGAAGAAAATTATGTAACCTACAAAACCTTCCAATCTGTGTGTGTTTATTGCTGAAACAAAATCTATTCTACAGGGCATATATTGCAGTGGAATGGAGAGCAGGACTGTATCCACTGTTCTGTACTGCTGTGGATGTTACTTGGAAAGCTGTTAGACATCATTTAAATCCGTTCCACTTGCCATCCTGGAAGCAGAGCCTTATATGTAGAGTTCATAAGCTGTCCTATTATGGGAAACCAACTTGTTTTGAGGGAAGCATAGTTATTTGCTTCTGCGCAGGTCCTGGAATTTGAAACATCTCGGGGCCTCCACAGAACTTTGGCATTAGTTATTATGTCGGCTCACTGGAAGTCAGGATCGCTTATTTTCCCCCCTACAGGCTCCAGATCTTAGAAGCAGTTATTTTTACACCAAAACTAAAGAGTATACTGAAGAGGTTTGTTTTTTTTAAAGTTGGTGTGGCTTCTTGGGACATAATCATCATTATCCAGACACAAGCAAAACTCTGCAAAAATTATTGGAGCAGTAAAGTTGAAACATACTTTGCCAAGAAATATTTTGTTGTTGTTTTGCCTTGAGATTTCATTTCTGCTCACATGCTTTGGTATGAGGAAGTGGAAGACTGTTGTAAGTATGAACAGACTGAAATACTTTTTCACTATACTCACTTTGACGTAATCTGCTAATGCTGCACAGCATGCTAACAGCATGCATTTTTCAATGTTTACTTTCCAACTATGAAAAAGCAGAGTAATGGGAAAAAAGGAGTAGTCTTGTATGTTTAACTTTTTTGTAAAAAATAAAAAACTATAAACTCTTTATATTGAAAGAAGTATTCCAAAAATTCAATACCGCTCTCATGGAAATAAAAATAAATACATTTCTTTCCAGAGTTTCACTACTTAATACGATTTTTTGAAGGAAACAGACCAGTATCAGAAAAAAAGCTTTTTCATTATTGTTTTAATAATCTGGCACCACATCAGAGAACTAATCAGTTGCTTTGAACTTTAATGGCATAAACTGTTTCACTGCCCTAAATTAACATATACAGTGTGAGATCTCCTCTCATTATTATTAAAGTAGCTGATCACAACTAACTGAGGGGGTGGAGGTGCCAGCTTTACTCAAAGTGAGCAGCAGCTGAGCTGTGTTCTGCTTTTTTCTAGTAGGAGCAGAGAACCGGCACCTTTTCTGTCAGGTTTGTTTATTCATTTAAAGGCTGTCCTTTCACTTGAACAAAAAGAGGAAATTAAAAAGGATGATGAGTAAAAGAATGAAAGGTGGTTTAAAGGGGAAAAAATGTACAAGAAATAAGTGAAGTGCCATTGTTAGAAATCTGGTCAGACCTATTTTGCAGTTCTCACTTCTTCTGTGTGGTATACCTTCTGAGCTCTGCCCTCACCTCAGACCCACGCCTGAACCGTTACCAGAACTCTCCTGCTTTTGTCTTGCCAGTTTGAAGTGATTCCATTGCCTATACTGAACCATACAGTTGCTTCTCACTTAAGTCTGATGAAGTTTCTCAAATGTAGTGTTAGACTTTTATCATGTTTGACAGGAAAGATAGCTTAAAATTCAATTCAATTTTTGACATTTATGACAAGTGAGGGTCTTTTTGTGCACTGCTTTTGTTGAAGGCTAAGTCTGGTTCTGCTTCTTGGCAATAAATAACATTCTTGGCTTTAAATAGATAGCTGTGTCTTTTGAGACACTTGGACAAGGGTAGATCCAGTATTACATCTAGTGCTGTAGGGAAAATCCTGCATTGGCAGGTGCTGGACCGGATTGTAAGGTCCTGAGACAGAAACTTTGTCTCTTCTATTTATGTGTAAAGCACCTAAATGTATTCAGGGAACTCTATCAGAAATAAAATAATAATGACCTTCGTCAACCTCTGTACATCAGATATAGGGCAGATTGCCCTATATCCATGAAACAACATATAGAATGGTATTCGTGGGAGGGGGCATCTCTGTGGGGAACCCATTGTGGAGTTCACCTCCAATTATCCCTTCAAGGTGGCAGGGCTGCATGGGACAGCTGTGTGGAAGAGATAATACAGCTCCACCCACTGTTATTTTTTATGTCTAAGCTCTGTTGGGGAGGAGAGGGGACAATGTACATCCCCCGTATCCCATGCACTCCCCTCCCCAGGCTGCTGAGTTCCTGTCAGCTCCACAATATGGACCTCCTGCTTAGGAGGAGATGGAGATTTGTGTGGCTGGTCTCCTCTCTGTGAATATGGGGATACACTTTCACCCCAAGAATGCAGTAAATGAAAGAGACACAAATCTGGAGGTTGTGCCACTTTCGAAAAATACGAATAAGAGACTGGAGGTTTTTTTTATCAGGTGGAGCGTTCATGTCAGAAGCCATTGAAAAAGTCATGTGCTTACTTGTCCCACAGAGCTACCCAGGGGTATCTCCCCTTCTAAGTACTGGGATAAACTGGTAGCCTCAGATACGCGGCTGTGTGGTATCTGCTGAGAACCGGAGACGTTTAAAGTACCATGTCTCTGTGGTCCTGTCACTTTGTATTTGCCCCTTTAACAGGGCTAGAGGTTTTTTCTTAACTTTGACTTCTTTTTAGGATTTTGTCGAGGCCCTTTTTTGTTATATTCAAGTAAAAAGAAAAGACGTCCACAGTATATTACAGTTGTTACAAAGTGTGTCCAACATAATGTTCCTAAATTTCTTATGCTCTTCCATTGCACTGAACAAATCATTCGTCTCTTTGAATCCCTTCACTGGTGTCCGCACTCTTTATACACCAGGTAGCAAGCTTTTTGTCCTAACTCTCAGTGCTGTAACAAACTTGCACATAGCTTTGCTCTCTTCTTTCTCTTTCCCTCTTTCCTTTCTCTTTTTAAAAAGCTCCTCCCTTATCACATCTTTCTTACTCTTCTCTTTTCTCCTCTTTCCATTTGGAGCTCTCTCTCCCTTCTCCTGCACCAGATGGCTTCTGTCTTCCTCCTGAGATCCCTCCTTTAGACACTTTTCTTTGAAATCTTTCCAGAGTGACCTTTGCAAAGTCTCCAGTATTCCTTCCCCATCTTGAGCTTGTTACTGTCACCTTGGGTATTCTTTGTCTGATTGTTTTGTCTGTGTTTGAACTATATTGAAACCTCCTTGGGACAGGGACTGTCTCTCCTTATACATCTGTACAGTGTTAAGCACTCTGTCAGTGATCTATAAATAATAACAAAGTGATGGAGAAAATCAGGTATAACAGACTTATTTTTTTTAAAAAAATAAGCTTAGATTACTTTAACCTTCATTTTAGAATCCTCCATCTCTCAGGGACATTAATACCAATCACTATATACCTTTCTATACCAGAACAGGCCCAATTCTTTTCTCAGTCATACACATGCAATCACATTGAAAGCAGTGGGGCCAGATTTTGCCTACAGTTACATCCATGAAACTTCCTTCGCTTCATGGATTTGGACAAGTATAACTGAACATAATCTAATATTATAATGAATTCTCAGTACAATATTTGATATTGTACATGTGTCATAAGGAGCAACTCCTGCCCTTACCTTTATGATCACAAGGAGCTACCCTTGCAGAGGAATTAGTGTACAAAAGGGGATTTGGTGTGGTAGGTGGCAGGTCAGAGCAGGGTATATTGGACTTGAGGAAAGAACAGAGGATCTTCTCTCTCTCGCTCTCTCTTACTCACTCCTCTGCCCATTCTCCTCACCCATGCAGCTGTGGGGAAGGATGCCTCCCCAGTTGTCCTGTACATCTGTACTCAGGTTTTGGGCCAGGCTCAGGATTTTGCCCTAAACGATCAAAATAGTGAATAATAGTTCCCTGACTCTTAAGATGCCCTGGTTTCTATGTAATTCGGAGAAGGGTAGGGGTTGCCCTAATTTATAACAGGCTGTAGTTCCTTAAGGGCCATTAGCCAGGTGAGGATTACTGTAGGTGAGTGGAGCTCAGGCAGCACAAAAGGGAATGAAACTGATGGGGCTGAGAATTTGGCCCATTATTTTTGGTGTAAAGGTATGATTACGTTACTGACTGAGTCAAATATGTAGGATTATTTCATGAGGTAGAATTGTAAAGGTACAATATTTATGAAGGAGATTAACCCCAGACCAACAGCATTAGTATCAAGAGTAAAATCATTTGAGATTCAGAATTATCCAAAGAGACTCCACATTTATAAATGGTTGTCACTGGGAGCAGGATTAGGTTTGTACATTTGTTATCAGTGATTACCAGATAAACAAACTCAGCTTGAATTCTACCAATAAATGGATTGCAAACCAAGGATCTGTGATTTGAAAAGGTTGACTTGTTGGGTTTTTTTACAGTGCTTTTTCAATTAAATGGCACCCCAAAGTCTAATAGTCATATAGAAGGATAACCACTGTGCTGTGTTGTAGTTAACCACGGAAAAAGACTTCTCAGTAAATTTAGCATAACTTCATATCATCACAGAGTTATTCAGAAGACTCCACTTGTGGTAATGCTGTATCAATGTTAGAGTAAGCAGAACAGCACCAAGAATTTTAAGCAGCCTTACCTTAGTGAAGAGTGTGCTTAGTGGAGAGGAAAAAAAAAAGGTTAGCAGACTGTGGTGTTTAATAACTGCTTGCCAGCTGGGCTATACTAGAGAACATATTCATTAACCTTCGAGGAAAAACACATGGAACAGAGGAGATGGGAAATACTTATGGCTTTCATTCTGTCGTCAAGTATTAGTTTCAAGTGCTTTTAAAGCCCAGTGTTCCAAGATACTTGCCACATGTGTAACAAATAACAAAATTCTTAACCACATGTTTGGAAGGAAAGAGCTGGCGTTGAAGGAGGAGTTAATCAAAATCTCTCTTGCTTTGATAGAAGAGCCATTTTAATATATTGAATAGCTTTTAGAGCATTATGATTACAAAATTTGGGATCTTTTTCAGTCCCTTCTATTTCTGATTATTTGCTACAGAAATAATAAGTCTCTCTTCAGCTCATACATATCACTTGTGTCAGGCCATTTCTGCCTGAGGGAAGAACAGATTATTTCAAACAGTAATGCAAGATGCTACATAGGTCTATCTATTGTTGTAGGAAAAAAGGGGATATTATTTGGTAAACAGTATATGTTTCTGTATCCTGTAATGCAAATGCACAGGAAGACCGAATTAAGGTTGGACATGCAAGCTTAATTTTGATTGCTTAACTGAACATTTTTTAGTTTTTGCTCCTAAAGGGTCTCATCTTCAGCTGATGTAAATCAGCATAATTTCTTTGACAGCAGAGGATATGGACTGTAAGAGGTTGGAGTGGGGAGAGGGTGTTAAGAGGGATTGTGTTAGTTTGTGCTTGATTTTAATTTTTTTAAAAAAATCAAAATGGGAACAAAGCTAAAAAATAACTCCATGCTTATATATTTCAAAGCTCTGCTGTACATAAACAGGGTCTACATTGTTTTTGATACATGAAGTCTTGCCCACCCTGCTTTTGTTGAAAGGCTGTATGGATGACCGGAGAACTACTGGGACAATGAACCACATGAAACTAAAAGATTGCCGTACTGTATGAGTGAGATGAGAAGGCAATTCAAAACTTTATATGTTTGTCTTAGCTATTTGACTCCAAGTTCTGACAAACAATTGGGAGAAAAGATCTCTTTACCAATAAGTAAAACACTGTACTCTTCCAGCTGAGAGATGAGAAAGATCTCATTCCAATCCTCTAGCCCTCCAATAATCATCTACTAAAAACAGCAAAGAGATATTCCTAATATAAAAACCTAAAAAGAAGGGGGGGGGGGAGAAGAGAGAAAAAGAAAAGAAAACCTTTGCCTTCAATAAGCAGAGATGTTATGTCCCCCCATCCCTGAGATTGGTTTGTCATGCTTTAGTTTATGAAATGTAAAAAATGTTATTATTATTTGTGGGGAAAAAAACAGTGACTGATTTCACATTTGACCTTGAATACACAGTAAACCACTGAGGTGCCTCAGTGTCTGGTTGCATAGTCATGTGCCAAATTCTAAGATAGTTGTTTTGGTGTGTGTTTGTTTGGGAGTTTAAAGACATTATCCATGTAAGAGACTCTTCAGCTTTCAGACAGTTTAGGGAATTGAAAGAATTTAAGGGTTATTGGAATTTTGACATTTCGGCCTTTTATTCTGAAAGATACTTTGATTTAAATGTTGGAGATCTCAGTTAATGGAGGCGTTGCTGCTATTTCAGATATACAGAGTATGCAGTTTGAAGGAAAGCCAAATCACAATGAGAAGGAATAATGATGACCTTGGTTTATTTTTTACTCAGTACATTCAGGTTTTGATTGAATTCTGAACAAGGCAACAGTTTTCTTTCCCAGAAAGCACTGCTGTAATCCTTGAAGGCTTGTGTTCTGTTATCAAAGCAGCTGGTTCATATTGGAGCATTTTCTTGTGAAGGTCGTGGGCTGCTGTGTGGGAAAAAAAAAAAAACATTTCCTTATTGGACCCAACCAAGTACCATCTTTTTATGAGAAAATTTCTGCACTGAGACCTATTACCCTTTTCAACCGGCTAGCATGCTACTGATGATATATAGAAAAGCTTTGCAGAGAGCTACAGAATTCTTCCCTCCACACACACACTTCGATATTTCTCTTGATTGTGTTTGTTATCTCTTTCAATAGAAAAAAAAGATTTATTTTCAAATGGTCCTCACTGAATTTCCTTTGTAAACAAAGTTCATTTCTGAAAGGTGGGGACGGGGGAGCATGGGAACAAAGAAATTAAGTCTCTGATTCTGTTATTAACAAAGACAATATTAGAGTTATGTAGTTGGAATGCTTTCTGTTTTATAGCCTAATTATTGAAGACTCTTAAGGAAACCTGTAAATAAGCTGACTTTAAAAAGCCAGGTAAAATTCTCTGCTGGTATAAATGGGTGAATCTCCATTTAGGTAAATAGACCCAGAAGTAGAATAGGAGAAGTGTTTCAGGTCAGGAGGCAAGTGTATTGGCAAAGCTGTGGGGAGAAGCCTGTGCAACCCTTGTTCACATATTGCGACACCGTTAGACCTTCCAAATTAACTAAGACATTAGTAACACAAAATTAACTACTAGATTTAAAAAAAATCGGTTTTCCTGAGTGGCCATGAAGTGGTATCTGGAATATCACAGTTGTTCCTTTAGTTGGAATGGAAAGTACTGTGATACGACAAATACTTCTCTGTAGTAACAGTGGGTAAACATTGAGCTTTTTATGTTCTGGACACCTATACAATCTCTCAGTAATGTTCTTCAAAATATATTTTTCTCCTAGAATTGTGTGAAATGCTGGGAACAAAATCCACTCTGTTTCCAGTTTCATTAAGGACGTAAATCTCAGCCCATGGACACAAGAAAGTTCATCCATATTTTGACCACAGATCCAAACTCCTTCATAGTCATGTGGCCTTCTTAACAACTCAAAACCTTCCCCAGAGTCTGTCTACATTTTACCTGTTGTGTCTTCTGTAGAGGTTCTAAAAGCCTTTTATCTAATTTTCCATTCAGCTGAAAAGCCTGTTTCACACAATAAGTCCTTTAGAGGATGAGAAGGTAGGTTTGCACTTACCCTATCAAGGTTTCCATTTATACCATGAAGAACAATCTTTTTGTGAGCACATGTACCGTCTATCCCTAAAGTTGAACAGCACTAAGGGAGGGAAAGATTCATCAATTTAAAAGTGAAGCAGGGTCCTCCTTTACACCAAAAAGGCTGATGTGAGAGTAAACCAACTAGCATTCTCATGGCAACAGATGGACAGACTGGTTGAAAACCTCTGGGACTGCAGAATATGTCAACAGGTAAGGCGCTCTCATAATTGGGTAATCAAATGGGTAAATTTGATGCTGTCAAATTTACCTGCAGGTTGATTAGAACTGGTCTATTAAACATATTCAGCAAAAGAGGAGCTCAGAGGGTGCTAACCTTCTTTGAATTGAAACTACTGCAATGAGTTCCTCAAAGCCTTGTGAACTCACACATTTAAAGTATGCATAGCCATATTAATTCCACTTCCCATTTTGTATGTTTCCTTTGTGGCAACAGTTCTACAGCCAGATCATTCTCTCTGTTTTCTGATGGGTTTAGGCCCAAGTTTGTTAGCAACCCCAAACATTATTAATGTGTTATATTGGATCTAGAAAAGAGCAACATTGATTTGTCATTCATTCTGACACCATTTTATCCTCATTTTTATTCTTAAACTATGGTTTCCTTCCTCATTAAGTGCTGTTAAGCTATGGTTCCTATGCGTGAGAGGTCAAAATAGCTAAATACTTCAGTGCTACTGTTAATTTTGGACCAAGAGTGCAAGAACACATCCTTTTACAGTAGACTGTAGAGGAAAAATAATTTCTGAAACATTTTGCAAGAGTGATTCCCTCCCAGACCCCACATGAATAACAGGTAAAAACTGGAAGGTATAAGGGACAATGGAATTAAATTTAACATTGTGAAATGTATCATGAATATTAGGAACTATTACTTATAGTGAAACACATTAGACTGTGTCTTAATGGAAAAGTCCTATAAACCTTGCAGAACTTTACTGTAAATG
The DNA here is from genome assembly GCF_965140235.1 of Caretta caretta. NCBI lineage: Eukaryota > Metazoa > Chordata > Testudines > Cheloniidae > Caretta > Caretta caretta. Next base: position 150,408,234 of record NC_134206.1, on the reverse strand, counting down.
TTTTGGATCATATATTAATTTCATACAAAGTGGCATTCCTACAGTAGAATTCTATGGGATTGTTCAAGACGCCTACAGTGAGGATATCAATTTGAATTAAACTATGATGTTCTTCAGTCATTTCTGTTACAGTTCAATGCAAAACTATTAGTTTAATACCTACCAAATCCTATAAGACTTTCATATAAGGAGAAAATAGTCCTCCAGGTGTAGTAGTAGCAGTAACCCCATTTGCCTGACTGATTTAAAGCTGAAGTGGAGGATTTAGGCTAAGTAAGGAACATTCCTGCACTGGCAGAGGGATGAGCTAGATGATCTAATAGATTTTTCCATCACTAATTTCTGATGCTCTGAATAGCCGTGCTTTGCTATTTTAAACAGGAAGTACCGGCAGTCCTTGGACTTGCAACACAATTGGTTCCTGAAAATTGTGTCGTAAGTCAAAACGTTGTAACTCAGAACTGCAATAGACTCCATTGCAGGACTGAGCATCATAAAGTCAAAATCCATTGTCGTAAGTCGAATGAGGGTGTCCATTCCAAAACGTCTTGAAGTCGAGGACTGCCTGTACCCTTATATTTAGTTCAATGATTTATCTCTCTCTGTCTCTCTGCTGCTGCTGTTAAGAAATTACTGACTGAAAACATGCTATGTGCTAAAAAGGCTTTAATAAGCATTAACCTTTTAGGATCCTCAAGATGAATATAGTGATCTTTAGGATTCTAAATCAAGGGACAGGATCAGAGTTAACTCAGCACTGAAGATGTGTGAATAAGGGATGCTTGGTTTTCTCAAATTGCAACAAAATAGAAAAAACAGTTTTGGGTAGAATGAGACACTATTGTGACAAAATTGAAATGTTTTGATCACTTTTAAATGTTTTTGATTTCAAAGTAAAATTAAAGGAAATTTGAAAATGAAAAGTCATTCTGAAGGAAAAAATTGAAACATTTCATTTTTTAAAATTATTTTGGATTTTTATTTTTTATGCAATTCAGTAAAACTAACTCAAATTCACAAAACAATTGAGTGATGCCAAAACAGCATTTTTTGCCAAAATGAAGTTTCAGCCGAAAAAGGTAACCCAGCTGTACTCAGCACCTGTCTACCCCATCCCTTCCCACGGACACCATTGTCACCTGTCTCCCTTCTCTTCAGCCCTCTTGTTGAATTATTGCTCTGTCTTTTAGATAAGCCCCTCCCTTCTCCAAACAATAGGGCTGTTTACTTTCCACATTATCCCAGGGCTTCAGTCTGGAGCCATTTCAATTAGACAACTAAAGAGTTGTCACTTTGGATGGGCTAGCACCAGCAGGAGAGTGAATTTGTGTGGGGGGGTGGAGGGTGAGAAAACCTGGATTTGTGCTGGAAATGGCCCACCTGATGATCACTTTAGATAAGCTATTACCAGCAGGACAGTGGGGTGGGAGGAGGTATTGTTTCATATTCTCTGTGTATATATAAAGTCTGCTACAGTTTCCACGGTATGCATCTGATGAAGTGAGCTGTAGCTCACGAAAGCTCATGCTCAAATAAATTGGTTAGTCTCTAAGGTGCCTCAAGTACTCCTTTTCTTTTTGCGAATACAGACTAACACGGCTGTTACTCTGAAACCTTCAATTAGACTGCCACTGCTGCTGCACTGAATCAATTGCCTCCTGCTGGCTTTGCTGTGATGTGGGAAAATGAAAAGTAAAACAGAATGGATAAGGAGGACCCAGCCTTTCCTACACTGGCCACATATCTTTCTTTTCCTGTTACCCACTTACCCCCACCCCAGACAACTGGCCTGGCCTGAAGGTGTAAAACATCTTAAGACAATCCAGTCTCCTAAGAGTTAATGTTAGGTAGTTCTCTCAGCCAGAGTTTGTGTTCAGTGGGCAGTACTGATTTCTGGCCCCAGGTTGGGAGTTCCCAGCGCTGTTCTGGCTGACGCAAAATGCTTGCAGGGACTGCGTGCCAGAGAATAATCTGTTACAGCCCATTAAAAGGTGAAATTTGTGCTCTTGTCTGCAGTAGTTCTGCTCTGTTGGCCAGAGTAGAAGTGGGAGGTGGGGACACATCTTGGCTACCTTTGAGATGTCTCATGTGGCTCTTGGTTGTGAGGGATGAGGTATTAATTCAGAAACAGAGCCAAATGGCTTTCAGATACTTTGGCTACGTTATTTTTGTTCTCATAGCTACTGGCCCAACTGCAAATATGAAAGAAAAATATTTTTTTTATGCTTTTATGGGTTCATTACAAATTAATAAACAAACTGAAAATCAATTGAACTGCTCTCTAAGGCTAACTGTTTTAAATTTTTACTAACTAAGAATTAGAATGTACAAGGATCAAATCAAGGTTACAATTGGAATTAAGTCAGTAAATCACTGAATAAACAATAATATTGAATTGTGTCACTAGATAATCATGTTATTAAATAGATACAGCCAATAATGAAACCATGAGATTAATGTCGCACATACAGTTCATACAAATACTAACCCCAGGAAAGTAAGGCAGTGGTCATTTTATCTCTCAACCTTTGAAGAGGTATTTATACTCCTCCGAAGTTCCATGTACCTAGTGACTACACAGTTAGATCCCTTCCCAGTCTAATTTCCCTACTTTTGATATAGACCAGTCAGCAATTTTTGCTTCCTCTCTATAGAGTAGAATGGTTCCACTGACATTTTTTATAACCTAGGGGACACAGTGTGATTTAAGGTGGGATTCTCTTAGAAGTTGGGCTAGGAATGATTAATGGTGCCTTTCTAATATTAATTTCTACACACATAGAGTCATTGAAATACTCACATGTGCTCTCTCATTCACACCTCAAAAAATGTTGTGGAGAAATAATAATTGGAGGTGAATGTCCCCACACAGTAACAAAAATGAGAAAAAGGTTGCTTCAGGGACAGAGAGGGGAAAAAAGTTCACTCTTCAGCTTGCATAAGCTTCAGAGACAGATGGGTATGAGAGTCAGGACTGGAATTCAGGGGGTAGGTGGTGGTGTCTCTGATGGGTACCTCATGCCAGTAGCTCTCTCTGGGCATTTGGCTGGTCAGACTCTCCTTTTTCCATAGGACCAACATTGGAAAGTAGCAGTCTCAGCTTTTCTTGGTTTCGTGGTGGCCCAAGGAGAACACATCATCTTCCACATTTACCTTAACATTTCAGGTTGTGATTCTAGCTTGTTCTATCTATGGCACCTCCTTAATGGTCTTCCAAGCAAATCAGGGCATCACTTGTCTTGGACTCCAGTAGCATGGTGCAGTCCTTGTCAAGATTGGACAAGCTTAAACCTTGGTCAGTTTGAAAAATCCCTTTCAATTGGAAGTTATTTTATAATATCTGTCATTACAACTGCAAGCAGTGTGTGTTCCAGAAATGGCTCACACTTTGTTAGGCCTTGACATGTTCCTCGATGTGACATATAGCCCAAAGAATTATCATTGTTTCTCACCTACATGTACTGCTTACACATCCTTTCACCATTTCTTAAAATACACTTCAAGGCCTCTTTACAACTCTCTATTGCCCGTTTACTAACAAGGAATTGGAAAACTAACTGTTTGGGGCTTAACTGGGTGAAAGGTTGCCTTGCTCTCAGCAATAAGGGTTAGAGACAAAGCTGCCTTAGGTCATGTTACTATAATTCCCATTTAAGCTAAAGAAAATTAAGTTTATATCAGGCCCCATTCACATGGGCGTATGCTCATCACATGGTGCATAACACCCTCGGTTTTTGAATGGCATAAACATTAAAACCATGGCTCCCTGCATATGTGATCCTTCAGAGCTAGCCGCAAAGTAAGACATGGGATGTGTGCATGTTTTGAATGCTCTACCCTTTTAAAAATCACATTCTTTGGAAACCCTATCTAGGCCTATCTAATGAAATTAACATTTAGTCTAAAATATTACTTATAGGTTAAAATCAATTCATTATTTCAAGCTGTTGTGAAAGGTAAGGTGCACTAAAGCTAGTACAGTATCAGTAAATATAGTTTGGCATTGCTTAAAAGATACAAGTAACCAAGCTATTTTGGGTGCTATTAGTAAATTGATTTCTCTGAAATCTGTAGTTCTTCCAAGAAATATGGATATTATATCAGAGTTAGAGGCAACTTAATCATAATAATATAAAAATGTATGTAACCCTTGAAAGACCTTGAATTTAATATTTGTATGAACATGTTGTGCTTTCTGTTCTGTTTGGAATAAAAAAGGATGAGATTAAAAATGCTACCAAACAGAAACATTCCCAAAATGGTCTCATATTTTTCTACATTGCAACTAAAACTGATGTTATTGTCCAATACAGAGATGACACCTTACTTACATAGCAGAAATACATTTGACTTTGCTGTTCTAATTTTTCATATGCTGGTAAATCCTGTTTGTTAGATCCTAATATTGGATTTGATTTGGTTTGTCTGTGATATTTTCTTTATCTTTTCTTACATAAAATAATTTCAGCAAATTTCCTGTTCTGATTCTTATAAAGAAGAAAGCAGAAAAGCAGCAAATGCAATAGGTACAATAGCTCTTTCAACTGTATAATTATTTTTCTTCCTGCCAAAATTTCCCTGCACCAAATAACTTTATTACTTTAACTTTTAACCACCCATGCATTTATAAAGCTCAGCAAAGAAGCAATTAGCAGCTTTTGGAAGTAATAAATTGGATATTCTGCAAATGTAATAATCTACAGTATATTAAATTCATATTAATAAATGATCTGGAAAAGGGGGTGACGAGTGAGGTGGCAAAATTTGCAGATGATTTAAAATTATTCAAGATAGCTAAGACCAAAGCTGACTGCGAAGAGTTACAAAGGGTTCTCACTAAACTGTGTGACTGGGCAACAAAATGGCAGATGAAATTCAGTGTTGATAAGTGCAAAGTAATGCACATTGGAAAAAATAATCCTAATTATTCATACAATATGATGGGGTCTAAATTAACTGTAACCACTCAAGAAAGAGATCATGGAGTCACTGTGGATAGTTCTCTGAAAACATCTACTCGATGTGCAGTGGCAGTCAAAAAAGCTAACAGAATTTTAGGAACAGTGCTTAATTTGTAACGAAAGAGGTGTCAGGGCTCAAGCAATTTTTTATATTCATAACTGATGCAGCAAGCCCAGATATGCCAGGGCTATGAACTGCCAAGCCAAGAGGTGCTGGAGCTCAGCCTTGACACAAATTAAGCACTGGTTAGGAACCATTAGGAAAGGGATACATAATAAGACAGAAAATATGATAATGCCACCATATAAATCCATGGTACAGCCACGTCTTGAATACTGCATGCAGTGCTTTTTGCCACATCTCAGAAAGCATATATTAGAATTGGAAAAGATGCAGAGAAGGGCAACAAAAAATATTAGTATCAGAGCGGTATCTGTGTTAGTCTGTATCCATAAAAACATCGAGGAGTCCAGTGGCACCTTAAAGACTAATAGATTTATTTGGGCATAAGCTTTCATGGGTAAAAAAAAACCACTTCTTCAGATGCATGGAGTGAAAATTACAGATACAGGCATAAATATATATTAGCAGTTGTATAGAGTATATCTTTGTAGCCTCTTCCCTACACCCCCTTCTACCCTTTTCCCATATCCACAGCTCCACTATACACTCTTCTGTTCTTTTTGCCATTGCTGGAACTTATTTCCATGAGGTCTGGATTTACACATTCGTTGTGGGGCCAGGACTGGAGAAAACAACATGAGCTATGGCAGCTCCTGGGAAGCCACAGTTTTTAACCTTTTACAACTCCCCTGTTAAAATTTCATTCTCATGCAGAAACAGAACAGCAGTCTGGCAGTTGCTTGAGGCTTCTTCTTGATACCCAGGCAATAGGTCACTTTTGTATTTGCCTGTAGTAATGATTTGAGTTGGATTGTAGCTACATCCGAACATGCTGTCAAATTCCCAGAAGCCTTTTCTGACTGTGAGCTGAGTAAAAGTTCTGGTGAGGGGGCATTTTGGGGATTCCCCTGTTCCTTGCTTTTAGAATGCTATTGATATGATTTCCTAATCACTACTGTCTACAGCATGGGCTGTTGAAGAAAAAGTCTGAAACAAACACACATGCATCATCATTTTGCTCATCTTGTTTGTTGCAGGATTCATGGATCTGTGAGTTGCTTGAATGTTAATTGTAAATTGCAAAGTGTAGTACTGGTGGTGCTTAAAAAGGGGAAAATCCTGACTCAAAGAGTCCAATAATGGACACTAACTTTGTACTACTACTACTAAATACATAAAAATTAATAGCTAGGTAAAGTAGCAATAGAATCAGGGTCGGAGGCAATCTGAGATGTATGAAGGTAGGTCATGGAGAAGAAAGCTGATTATATTTGGATGGATCATTGTGATTTTTTGCTGTAACTTCCTCCTAGCTCTGTATCCAAATATCAGGGACATTTCAAGAGTTGAATAATAAGATACAGGGTAAGCCAAATCTTAACTAACCAAAATGGCTGTGGTTCACACTCCTTCCCAAAAAGGTAATTTCCAAGCCACTCATTGTATTGGTTATGAACTTGCTTATATATCACTAGCTAATATGTGTTATATATGATGCATTAAATACATAATTAAATACACTTAGGCCCTTACAATTTTACATGAGGTAAGTTCACCAACTCACCTCCTTACAAGACGGCAACCTATAGCTGAAGTACTATACAATATTGTTAGAAAAGAGAATGCTGTTGTACTTGCTCAGAGACTCAGCTGAGAAAGAAGGCTAGAGAGTGGTAAGAGTCAGTGTTAATGAAGGGTTTTAAAGTATGGCAATGACAGATTTTAGCGAATTTGGGGAGACATCAGAGGAAAACAGTTATTTACAACAGGAGGAATGCGGAGAGCTAGGGTAAAGGCAAAGAGATAAGTGAGGGAAGGGGATGAAAAGGAAATGAATGATTATTAAATTAGTTAAACTTGCCCAACTACACAAATTAGTGAGCTAGAAATAGTCTTTAAGAGTGACAATGAGGAAAAAAATTGTTAGGATATGGTATTACAATATAAGTTAAATGCATTCATAATTCTCCCAGCTAGAAGAATAAATGGTACATATGTATAAATTGTTATTATTATTAACTATATATTATGACAAATGAAGATACAATCTGGGGGAAATTGCATATTCTAGTACTGTACATTTTAATTATGCTGACATTGAAAATGTAATTGTAGATTAATTGTGATACTCCAAGCTAACTTCAGGCACAGAGAAATATTTTATAGGACCCTAATTATGATAATTTAGTTAATTTTTTTTAAAATAGACAAACAAGCGTTAACAATCTCAGCAAAACAACTGAAATTCTATCAGTAAATATTTCTTATGAGACATTCTTGGACTAAAACTGGTGTGCCACACTTTGTGAGACTGGAACAGTTAGGATTCCCATTAATGTCTGTTGCTGAGGTCTTCTAACATAATGCCAGATGCAGAAAGATTTCATTGTTTTAAGAAGAGTGCTAACAGAACACCTAACATTTTCCTGAGGGCTGGTTTAAGCACAAGCAGGGCCCTCACAGATACATACATTTGGGCTTCCCTCCTGCATAATCGTTTATTCACACAAACACATCACCTCATGCTTATGATAATAATGGTACGTTCTTTTATATTTTTACAAAATGTATAAATAAAACAGCAAAACTATACTATCCTGCAGCTGCCGCCACTGACTAAGGCCCTGGATACAATATGAAGCCAGTTGAAACGGAGAAGGGAGCAGTAGGCAGCATGAAGCAGTTAGGTGAGGTGTGGGGAAGTTGGAGTGGATGGGGGAAGTAACTGATAGGTAATTTTCATTTGGGACAGAAGTAACTTCAAGAAGGAAGGGCCTAAAGAAAGTCCTTAGTTGGGGCAGCAGTAGTGGAAACCTGGGCGTATGATATGTGGGAGGGGGTTGGTATTTCAGAGGATGCAGCTGGAAGAAGCTCCCAGCCAAGAAAAGTAGCAACAGATAAAGGCCTAATCTCCTACCTCAAATATTCTCCTCCATGATACCAATTCCTCTCATATTGCAGGTTGGCTGGCATGTGGGTTTGTAGTTCAGAAGCAGGGCCTGGAAACACACAAACTCAGCATATTCATAAGGAATGAGCACACACAGAATATCTGCCTCCCTGTGAGAGGCTCACATGCCGTGACTCCCTTTCTCACCTCTAGGTGCAGATTTTTCTGTGGTGAAAAACAGCCAGAATCACATAGCATATTATAGCTACGTGAAGCATATGAGTTAGATACTGAAAGGAAATCAACTCAAAAATATTTTGAAAAAAAATTGACTGATATTACAGAAATAGATTACTATGAGATCGTTGTCGCCGAAGAAAACCAAAAGACTTTCCTATATTATTCCTTTCTCAAGGAGCGGGAATGCATTGATGATCCTGGTCTTTGCTTACAAATTCAGCATTAATATTCATTCTTTCTTTCTGGTCCTACATATTATACCTGGGGTCAGTAGAGCTCTGTGTAAGACAAAGCATGTTTTCTGTGTGTATAAAGTGTATGTGTGATGGTTTGGTGGGGTTTAACAACTTTATTGGCAAGAGTTTGAGCTGGCCACGTTATGCATAGTGATGGATTGAATCCAAAGAACAACAATAACTTAAATCCCAATGCAGCATCCTTCACCTGTCTGAAGTTATGAACAAGTAGGACTCAATTGTCTTAGTGTATATGCCCACAAAGGCATGAAAAGAAGAATAAGACACTCTCCTCCATTTGCACCCTGCATTGTCTACTCTAACCTTGGTTTAGGAGTACAGGAGTCAGCTGACACTGTGTGCCTGCTTCTCCCCATTCTCCCCATTAGGTTGAAGGAGAGTGTCCCTATGTGCAGTGACCAGCACATGAGCTGGCAAGGGAGGTATTGTAATTTGCTGTTACAGATTTGAGTAAATTAGTACCCCCAAAGGCTCCCACAGTGAGGGGAAATGAGGGACGCAACTGGCAGTCTCAGATGCACAGTTCCTTTCCTGAATTGCTCCTGGAGCTACACTTCTGCTCCATAAACAGGGTTTGGGTCAAAGTCACTCTCTACCCATAGCCATGAAGTAATGAAGCTAATATCATTGCTGAAATGTGAATCAGGTACTCAGTCTAACAAAGCATCAAATACGCAAAACAAGCAAGTTTTTTTCAGCCAAGCGAGGTTGTCTTTTTTTATGTTAGACATACTCATAAGAGCACTCTGAGTGCAAGTTCTGCTACTCGCTGTATAGGTGAAAATGCCACTTGTACTTTGTCCAATAATCTTTTCCTGTGTAGGAACTCACTGTGATTTGGTATCCATCTCACTTTAATAATGACTCTCAATTAATTTTAAGGTATCCCCATTCAATACTAAAACATTTATTTTTGCTGTCTCAATGACAAGTTTTCCTCTTCAGTGGCAGACTACAACATATAACAAAATGCTGACATCCACCTTGACTAAATTGGTCTTCAACATTGGTTCTCCACTTGTAAGGTAACTCCCTTCTCTTCATGTGCCAATATATATTTATACCTGTTTCTGTCATTTTCACTCCATGCACCTGAAGAAGTGGGTTTTTTACCCACAAAAACTTATGCCCAAATAAATTTGTTAGTCTTTAAGGTGCCGCCGGACTCCTCGTTTTTTCTGTGGATACAGACAAACACGGCTATCCGTTTGATAACAAAAAACTGGGAAGGTAAAAATAGGGGTAGTGCTTAATACATCAGTGAAGGGCCCTAATAGCAACTATCCTACTCTTTATGGTGTATGCATCACCTTGTCCCTCTCTTGACGCTTTCTTTGTAACCAAGTTATTATTGAACTAGCAATGTGGGCTGCTGCTGCTTATATAGAATCCCTCTTTTCTTTGTTAGATAGCCTTCCAATCATGGTTAAGAACGGATACCGCAGTTACATTACCCAGACTTGACCCTGTCCCACCAGCAAAAAACGCTAAACCCTTTTACTGTCTCATCATCATCATCATGTTCCCATGATGCCTCTGGCGTTTACGGCAGCAATGAAGCTCTTCCACTCCTGTCTGTTTCTGGCAAGTCTTTCAGTGGTTCCCCAGCAGTGCCCCAGGTTTTTCAGGTTTTACTGTCTAGGAGGATCTTATTTCTCTACTCTGGAAAAAAATATTCTGAACCTCTAGTCATCAACTTACAAAAAGGACTTAGTGTATGTTTCATTTTACCCAGTATCTGTATTATCACCCCTTGTTCTTTGTCACTGGATACTGTTACTTGTAGTACTTTACTGTTTATCTCTTAGAAACATAGGCTTTCATGCTTTATAACCAAGAAAAATGCTCCCTGTGATAGGGAAGGAAAGCCTGACTGCTGCTCATCCTATTCCTCCCATCCAATTTTGGGACTGCAGACATTGTGCTATTTTTGAGTTGTGAGTCAATTTTATTTCCCAGTAAATCCTCTTCCCCAAATCTTTCTCCTATATTTATTTAATCCGATCCCAGTCCCTATAAGCCCCCTGTCTCTTTTCCAGAGGCAATCTTAATTCCTCTTGATGCTTTCTTTTTATATTGAAGTAGTTGCTCTGTCACTTCCTCTGACATGGCTAGCACCTTATCACACCTCTTCCTGGTGCAAAAGTTGCATAAAACTGCTTGGGAAACAGGGTCTCAGAAAAGATGGGTGGTCTGATGGGCATCATGGCCTAAAGATAGGCCTGGGAAACAGCAACTCCTGGATTCAAATGCAAGTTCTCACAACAAGTTGCTGTGGCATTAAAACAAATCACTTAACCTCTCTGCCTCAGTTTCTTGTTTTGTACAATAGGTGTTGAGGATAAATATATATATGATGGGAAAATACTTTGCAGATGATAATTATATTTATAATTGATATTTATATTTAGAAATTGCTGTAGAAAGGCAGGCAGAAAGTGTTATAGTTGTACTGGATGAGAAACAGTTCTTCTTATACAAATAAAAGAGATAAGGGAAAATGTCATATGTGCCATTTTTTTCCTACTAGTACAGTTCACATCCTCCACTGACCAAAAATAGTCTTTTAATTATGTTAGAATGAACAAAGCAGTAACTTTTCTATATAATAATGTGATGTGGGAAGTTCAGAAATTCACTACTACATTTATATTTAATGTAAGACTTATTTCATAATATTTTAACATTCAATGTAATATTAATGAATTTTTAAAATATTTTCCCTGAAATTATACAATAAAACTTGACTAATTGCTTCCACTGCTTTAAATTCCTCATTTATACATTCCCCAAAGTGACTAAAAAGTTCCCTTTACTTAAAGATTTATTTTTACTGCAGTATTAGCTTCTGGAACATGTTTGTCATTATTCCATAAATGAGCTACATATTTACAGAGGGGTGGTCTGGTGGTTAAAGCATAGGCCTGGGCCTCGAGAGACCTCTGATCAGTTCTCAAATCTGACACAGACTCCCTTTCTGACTTTGAGCAAGTCAGGCTTACATTTAAGAATGTGCATAACTCTTTCCAGGAGTGGGGTCTTGCATCTCTCTGTGTTTCAGTTCCCCATCTGTACAATCAGAATAATGGTACTTCCTTACCTCAAAGAGGCACTGTGAGGCTAAATCAATTCATGTTTATGATGTGCTCAGATACTATAGTGATAGAGGCCATACAAGTACAAGTGAGTAGATAAGGAGATACATTAACTGTTTTGTAAAGAGTCTGTGTAGTATGTCTTCTGTAAAGTGATAGGCATCTAGTTTCTCTTGTTTTTCAGACTGTGTGTGTGGAAGATAATTTTTTTATATATTATTGGGAAACGTATATATTTATAAGGACTCAGGTCATTCTATTCAATGCTAGATGAATAGCTAATTACAAACCAAGGGAAACTCAAAATCTTGTTGCAAAGCTGGAGATGCAGCAAGTAGGGGTATACAAAATGCAAGTATTAAACTACTGTATCAACACAATTAGTCACGTTCGCTTTTTGGAGAACATGCTTAGAATATTATTTAAATAGAAAAAGATACATTTTGATTTTTCTAATTAAATCACAAAGGAGCCGTGTAGTCAGAAGTGAGATTTTGGGTGTAGTAGAGAAATTATTCCTGAAGTGTGTTGTTTTATTTCTGTCTCTCCCCACCCCCAGCCTGTATGTCACAGGTCACTTGTTGTCTACCTGGGCTAGATTCTAGCACTCTTGCTCTGTGAGCAGCCATATTACTGTGTCCAGTTTTGGGCCCCACACTACAAGAAGGATGTGGAAAAATTGAAGAGAGCCCAGCAGAGGGCAACAAAAATGATTAGGGGACTGGAACACATGACTTATGAGGAGAGGCTGAGGAACTGGGATTGTTTAGTCTACAGAAGAGAAGAATGAGGGGGGATTTGATAGCTGCTTTCAACTACCTGAAAGGGGGTTCCAAAGAGGATGGATCTAGACTATTCTCAGTGGTAGCGGATGACAGGACAAGGAGTAATGGTCTCAAGTTGCAGTGGGGGAGATTTTGGCTGGATATCAGGAAAAACTTTTTCACTAGGAGGGTGGTGAAACACTGGAATGCGTTACCTAGGGAGGTGGTGGAATCTCCTTCCTTAGAAGTTTTTAAGGTCAAACCTGGCTGGGTTGATTTAGATGGGGATCGGTCCTGCTTTGAGCAGGGGGTTGGACTAGATGACCTCCTGAGGTCCCTTCCAACCCTGATATTCTATGATTCTATGATTCTGTTAATTTCAGTGAGATACCTCTTGAAGTAGTGTGCTATTCAATGTGGGTAAGGGTGCCAGAATATGGCCTTTTATTTTCAAGGGTCACCAAGCATTAAAAAAAAAAAAATCATTGCTCCTCAATGTACCTTATTTCCTCAAATGTTCTTCAATGTACCTCGTTTCCTGAATTGTACCTTCCCATGCCTAATAAGGTTTTTGGAAGCATCAGAACCTTGCCAGTTTGACTTTGAGACCAAGCTGACATAGCAGCATTCATCCTAAAAAAACCCTGCACACCACAGGAGGTTGTCTTTTTCTTTCAATATTGGATAAGCTCAACAGTAATGCTTCAACCTCTGGGTGGCTACCTGCCTGATTCAGCAGCTCTTTACAAGGCTACCAAAAATAGTTTCAATTTCAGCAAATTAAAACAGCTTTGACCTGAATTACCTGAGGCACAGTCTCCTGACAGCCAGATGGATGAACATTCCTGGTTGGCAGAAATGACAGCTGCCGTGTTTCCCATTAAAATGTCAGCAGTTACTACAGTTTTTCCCTATAGGTAAGAAAGAAGTATGGTATCAGTCCAATATCACTATGGGACCACGGTTGGAAAAGGTTGACTTTATCAACATAGTCCCCTGTGACATGAGACATCACTAGACCTGGTCAAAACCAGGAGTCCTGAACCCTTTGGAACTTTTGGCAGGGACTGAGTTGAATCTCTGGATCTTTGGTTCAGGGTTAGATCTGTAATGGAAGGGATCTATTTTCCAGCTGTGCTAAAATGTTCCAAGAACAATTGTTCTCATAATATTTTGGCCTAAGCTGGTGATTTCTCTCAAAAACAGCTGATCTACTAAGATTTGCACTTTTGAGAATCAAAATTTCATGTCATGTTATTTTGGTGCATTGAATCAGAATTATATCCTAATTTTGTCTTACAGTTGAACTCTGCTACCTGTCTAGGCATTATACTTATCCAGAGGTGTGGATCCAAATATTACCTCCAGGGCTCCTCTTTACTGTTTATGTGTCAAAGGGGGTTCATCTTAATTAAATTACAGTGTGAGGTCCAGAGTTAGGCTGATAGAGATTTTTTTTTACAGTGGCAAGATATTAAAAATTAGGGGACATGTTAAAATGAGGATTTCAATCATTTTAATAATATGAAAATAATCACCACAGTTAACTATTGTTTTAGGGACCTATGTTATGTTCTCTTTGGACTAAATCTTGGTTTCATTGAAGTTAAGGGTTTTGTCACTGAATTCCATGATATCAGGATTTGGTCATTTATGTGTATCAGCACATAGAAGAAGGAACATTACCTGAACATTATCTGTGTGGATTTATTTATCACTGACATCTAGTGTGTACTTTTCTGTACTAACAACACCATAGCACAGGCAGAGATGTGGAATCCAAATGATGAACTTGGCAGTGATCTGCAGGGCATGACATTGGAGACCCTACAGATCACTGCCAAAATGCAGAGAAACCTTCATGTTTCCCTGGCCCCAGATGCATGCTCATGTTTCCCTGGCCCCTTAGCAATGGCAACATGGCTGCTCTGGTCGCTGTACTGCTCATGGCAGGTGGCATGAAACCTCACTCTGACACCTGTGACCAAGGTTCTAGAGGAGTTCATTAACATTAGTTCACTTTTTGTTATGCCATTTAAATAGCTGAACATTCTGAAAACAGTTATCTCTTCACCACCTAGGCATCTGAACATCCTCAAGACATTATACCAACTCCCCTTCGCCCCCCTCTCCCCCACCCCCGGTCTTCCAGCCCAATCACAAAGAGCTCCACACCTTTGGTTTTAAAGTAGAGAGTGTCTTGGCTGTGCAGAGAGGGGATGGGAAAGCTACTACTTACTTGCCTTTCCTCTTTCAGCAGCCCCTCCATCCCATTTCTGCAGGATATCTGCACATGTGCTCCCCTCTGTGCCATGAAAAAGTGGTTATAAAATATGTATAAATTCATCCCAAATATATTGAAGTAAAATCAATTCAATAAGCAAGGAAGTACAAGACATTCAAAAGGGAATGGGGATCATTCTAGTTCATCACTAAATACTATTAAATCTTAGCTCTGTTACCCAAGGTAGAAATTTCTACAAATTCACTGTCAAACTGGGACCAATCCATAAGGGCCATGTAACTTAATAGCTGCTCTTCTAAATTCCGTTTTGACCTTTCTGCTATAAAAGGCAATTCCTTAGAGTTTCCAAAGGTACACTTCATTGATCTTCGGTTAAGAGTTACAGGACAGAACAGCAAAAAATAGACCTTATTACATTCAGTTTTTTTCTTTCTTTTCAAAGCCATTATATACCCCTTTAATGTTTTTAGAAAATAGTGCAGATACCATTAAGGAAATTTCCAGTGTTAATTTCTGTTGTTCAGTATGCCTAACAATTAAGCCTTAATCCATAAGGACTGCATAAACCCATGTTATTTCTTTTCATAATAGACTTTTTTCCCCTGGATGGTTTGTCTCAGTTTTTCCGTCATCCTACCTTCCTACCGTTTTTCCTCTTTCTTTAGTCCTTTGCTAAGTGCAGGTACAACATATACCATATCACAACAGAAGAGAATTCTCTGTAGACTTCTGTTGGCTTATTTGAAACAAAAACCTGTAAATCACAATAATTCTACCGTGATACGATGTTTTTCGTTTTCTGCACCTCTGGGCAGCCCCTTTAATCTTTCCCTCTGTTTGGTGAAACCTCTAATCATTTTTGTTGCCCTTTTCTGAACCTTTTCCAATTCCAATGTATCTTTGATGAAAAGGGGGAACCACGTCTGCACACAGTATTCAAGATATGGGGTTACCATGGATTTATATAGAGGCAACATGATATTTTCTGTCCTATTATCTATCCCTTTCTTAATTGTTCCCAGCATTCTGTTTGCTTTTTTGACTGCCATTGCACACTGAGTGGATGTTTTCAGAGAACTATCCACAATGACTCCAAGATCTCTTTCTTGAGTGGTAACAGCTAATTTAGACCCCTCATTTTATATGATATATTTCCTCCAGAGATTTACCTTACTGCATGCAGTGTTTAAATGATTTCAAATGTTGCGGCGGGGGGCACATACTAGTTATCTTCCAGGATCATCTCATATCCTATCCCCAGATGATAGGAAATACAAAAGACAATGCTGTATATTGCTGTACTCAAACACACAACACTTTACTTATGCCTCTGAGGGAAATTAGCTGTGAGATCGTATAGGCTGGTATTAAAGATAGAAGCTGGATATTCATCACTGTCAGGATATCCATTACTATTACGGTTTCTGTTTTCTGTCCCTGAAGGCAAGATGTGAGCTTTTATTTTGTAAAAAAAGATGTCACTTGAAAGCAACACTTTGTAGGTCATTTGCTTGTTCTTGTTAAACTCAGTTCTATGAGGCTATGGTCACGCAAGATTGACATTGCAGCCATCAAAACAGTGGCATCTTAGTCAGCTGCAAGAAACACAGGATCTTTGATATCAGTAAACTTCCTCAGCTGGTGTAAACGGGTGTAGTTCCTCTGATTTCAGTGGAGCTATGCTAGTTTACACCAGTCGAGTGTCAGGCCCAATATCTGATCTCTTTTTTGGAAACTTGTATAACTTTCCCCTTTATGGACGACAATGTAGCACTAGATTTCTGCTAGCTGAATGCATACATTATATATATTCACATATATATATATATATAATGGACCATTTTTAACATATATAGTAGTTTAAAACTATGTGAATATATGGGCTTTGGTGCAGTATGAAGCTCATTAACATTCCAAAGCCCACAAGGACATTCTCTGTGAATTGCCACAGTGTTTTCATCTGTAATAGCTTTCAAGTCTTTCATGTAGTATTTGAATTCTAATCTGATTTATTATCATATGCAGTAACAATAATGAAGACTAGAAAAACTCTGTTGTGGGCAATCCACCAGAAAACAGATTGCAACCTAAATAAAGCAATTAATTAAATTAAAAAGAAAAATTAAAAGCATGACATTGAATCTATAAAATTCGTATTGTGGAGTGAAAGAATATATTGCAAATGACAATAGTTACATTTTATTTCACAAAATGCATTTTCTGCATTCATATACAAAACAGATGTTGCAGGATAGAGTTTTAATGCAGGGAAAATGACCTAGTCCTTTATATTATATGTGAAACCAACTTCATGCTCAATAGCACTTTGTGGTAGGAAATCACTTTTGTGGACAAAAAGAACAGTGGTTTTCATTGGGCATGATAGTTTTGTTAGATGTAAACCCAGATGAAAATACAGGACGGGGATTACATCCCATTATAAAAGTTCCAAAGAAACATATCTCTCTAAGTTTTCAAGTTAGATATATGAATTTTGGAGTAAAAGGTATAATGCTGCTTTTCAGTGGTAATTGAATTTTCTATATTCTATATAGGGTGTCCAGATTCTACAAAACTGAAGATGTATTATAAAAAGTATAATGTGCAGGGATATTTCTTTAGGCAAGGGATCTGGCAAAAACTAGCAACTAACTTAAACAACATCACATAAGCTAGCTATTCTTTACCCTAAGATGGATATGTTCCAGTTCCTGGGTGCCTTTACTCAGTAGTGGTATCAGCAGGAGATTACAAATGCAGGGTCTAATATAACAAGACTGATATAAAAATGGCAGAGTGAAAAAGCAGTTGCTTATCTACACATAACCATTTTTGGCCAAAGAGAAAAGGGATTCAAAATTGCAAACATACTCTTTGAGAATCTGAAAAATTTAACTTCCCCAGTGGAGTGTGGTGTGTTGGAGAATGATAGAGTGTACTTTGTTTGAAGTGACTGCTTGACATAAAAATAAACCTGTTGAAAGAATAAATGGATTCAGCACCAATCTTTATAAACTTTGTAGTGGTTGTGAATGTTTTTAAGACAAATATTTGGAATAGAACATACTAAACAAAAACTCCAAGGATTTAAGAGCCAGTGTATCACTATCAAACCTGTTCAGTGAAAAAACCTCTTAAACAAATAAATCTATGCATCATGTATAAACATAACTCATTCCCACACACACAGTCACATTCTTGCAATCCCTTGAGTGCCAGTGGACACACAGGGCTCCATTGTGTCTATATGGTACAGCCTTTTGTAAAGTGTAGGTCAGAGACTCTCCAACAGGAGCTCTTGGAGCACTGTGCTTGAAGTTAGGCAGGAGCCAGGCCTCTGCGCGCCCCCTTGAAGATGGTGAAATCTCCTTTCTTTTATGCAGAGCCGCTTTTACTGTGCAGAAGCTGGTGCTCGAAGCAGTACTAACAAAGTATAGTCCTTGTGATTAAGCACCACCTTATGCCCAGCCTTTCTATATTGTGTGAAAGTGTGGCAAGGTTCCATATTCCCGCCCTTTCTCCTTGTTCAGTGGCATGGGACTATAGACAATATTGTCCAAAACATGAAACCAATGATGAGTTACGATATGAGCTCCAAATGAGTATATTTCTTCTAAATACTATTCATTATATCACTTAGACTTCAAGGTAAATATCTATAACAGGAAAAGACTATTAAATACGTATTTTGATATTACATTTATTAAGAGTCGTTTACTTAAGACATTATTCTTAAAGGGACACAATCAACTTGTAAAGAATGTTTCCATCTGAATATTTTGTATATTCTAGGTCTGATCCTAGTTTAAACTCAAGCCACTTTACACTACTTTTTCAGTGCAAAAGAGACTTACTACATTTACAATTGTTTTAAGGTCCCTGATAGTGCCAGAGGGGGTGAAAAATGGCCTTAGTGAAAATGAGAATCAGGCTCTCTATTTTTAAGAGTAACCTCTAAGATTACTAGAACAGAAAGAACATGGAGAAAAATATGTCTCTCTCTCTCTCTCTCTCTCTCTCCCTCACTATTTTTTTCAGTTTGTTTACTTTGTTCATTAGACAGTACTTTATGTGCACTCACTTGCACTGCTTTGTTGATGGTCATTTGTATCAATCTTATTCACTAGCATGATGACATAACCTGTATGTACTGATCTAGGGTTAGCTCATGCACCTGTTCTTCATTTGGCTCTGAAAACAGGATGATTTCCAGTCATAGTTAGAGCTCATTGGACGTTTTCTGATGAAAAGAGGTTTTTTTTGAAAATGTCATTCATTGAACCTGAAATGTTTTGCAGAAACATTTATGGTTCAACAAACTTTTAGCGAATCAATGCAAGGTTCTATGGTAAACCTGCCAGCTCGCTGGGCTGCTGGGGAGCCTGCTTTTCTGATGTCTACAGCTCCCTGGCAGCCCTTCTGTGCCAGGGCTTCCAGGTTCCCTGCTATGGACCTGCAATCAGGCCCTGGAAATCCCACCCTTGCTGGGTTCAGCTCCAGACTCCACTACAGGGAGCCTGGAACGCCCTGAGAACCCCAGCTCTAGGTGGGACTCCCAGGGCTTCCAAGCCCCCTGTTGTGGAGCTAGGAACATGGAAGTCCTCAGCTCTTAGAGTCTGTGGGTCCAGAGAAGCTCACCCTGCAGACTCCCCCTGGGAGCCCTACTAGCTACTGACTGAACTCAACATTCTTGTCAGTTTCATCATTGCTGATAACAAGAATGTCAATTTTACTCTATAGAAATCTCTATAACTTTGAGAGGTATTTTATATAGTATGACTGGCTTTTTAAAAGGCACTTTAGCAGAAAGTTGATTTTTCTTTTAAAATTAGTGACTACAAAGTGTCTCTTAAAACTAAGAATTCACTTTCCTCAAAAAAATTTTAGTCAGCAAATAGCATTTGATATTTAATCCCCCCACTTTTTTCAATGCTATATCTATTTTTGTTTATTTGTTTTTAAATTTGAATTAATCTTGTACTAATGAAAGTGTGGTACTAATAGACATGGCATGAGCAAATCACGATATGCATGATACATATTCTTTAAGCTTTCACACACAGTTCTATCAGTATGCCTTTAATCCAATTGAATTGTGCCAAACTATATTGTAGTTTTATGATGTGTTAAAATAGGTACAAGGATGAGATATAAAGTGGTTTCCCAGTCCCCCATAACCTAGATTAGTATCTGATTTTTATAGGTGAAAGATGAGTTCAGTAACCAAGTAATCTAGCTCCAAATAACCACTATATTCATGTGGCCCTTTCTATGTTGGGTTTATATTAGAAAGACTTCTTCCTTAAAAGCTTTTTGTGTGCTGGAAGGAGAGAAGAAGCTGCAGTAATTTTTCCATATCACTTTCCTGTCAAAAGGGGTGACTGGGCAAGTGACCTTTTTTTAAGTGAAAGACTAAAGTCTCCATACCTTGTAACTATGGTCTTTTTATTGTTAATAAACCAGCTGTATCCTATGGGAGAGATAATAGAACTGATGGCTAGACAGACATGGATAGCAATGCGGTTGTGTACAAAAGTTACCACAGAAAAATGTTCTCCTATACATGCCTAGGAATGTGTTGATTTTTATTTTAAGACTTTAGATATGCTAATTCTCCACACCCCAATAATACAAAAGGCAGTGTTCCATGTTGAGTTGTGTATAACTTACTTAATAAAACTTCTAATAAGGTTGAATTCAACTCAGGTTTGCAGAAAGGTTTCTAAAATTTTGATTGATGGTGGACTGAATTTTGAGCATGCTATGTTACATATTTTAGTGGAAACCATGCAGAACTGGGGTTTTGCATCACCTGAAACCTGATTATGTGGCGTTTCACTTTAACTTTTTGTCTTTTTCTTGGAATCCAAAATTTAAGAGGAGACTGAACATATGTGAACTAAAAAAAAATCCCCCAAACCCCAAACCCATGAGCACTTACGACCTCAAAACATTAAACTGCATACAGTATAGCTCAAGTTGCACCTTGTATAACAATAAATCTCAGCTATTCTTATGACCGGAGATAAATATGTAGATATCTTGTTTCTTAAAAATTATACAGAATTGTGAAAATCTGTGGAATTTGTGCTAGTAGACATTTTACAAGTAAAATTAGCAAAAGCAATAGCACTGATTTCGTGACAGAGATGGCATTAATACTAGATTTACACTAGATTTAATTTTGTATTGGTGAGATCAGTAGATATAAATTGTTTATAAATATATTTATTTATGTATGTATTTATTTATTGGCTTTTATGTAAACCCCTTTTTAATAATTTTTCACAAAGCCGTGACCGGCTTATGATTATGCTGCTCACTTACATTTCAACCTTTACGCTTTACCTGAGCTCTTTTCAGCACTTTTTAAGTGAAAAGAGAAAATTGTGATACCTCATGTTTTCTGCTGCAAATGGATTATGAAAGTAGAATTTGAACTTTATGTAATTAACATAAAAATGCAACTATGCTAACATGACTGAAAGTCTAATTTACACCCAGAGAAGGCAGGAGAATCATAGCTAAGTCTTGACTTTTCCTTTCCCTCAATCTTTCAGATACTCTCCTAGTGGAGCACCATGGGTGTCCATGTTAGATTTAGCCTTATTTAATACCTTCATTAACAATTTAGCTGAGAGTATGAGCCACTTAAAAATAGAGGGCATGACAGTAAATTGAGAGGGGTTTAAACACTAGTGGAGTAAAAAGTAGAAAGAAACCTAGACAAATATGGGAAGACAAGAACAAAAGTGAGGTTCAGCTTGGGAAATGCAAAGATGATATATCTAGTGGAAAAATAAACCAATGGGTTTATTTGGGATGGATGGGGGGGGAATCTGCAAAACAGTAATGGTGAATCTTGAAGTGGTTGTTATTAAAACAACATCTTTTGTCAAAAGTTAATACACAGTGAAATGCAGAGCCGTCCCTTGAGTAGGGTGAATCAGGGTGACCGCTCCAGGCCCCACACTTTGGGGGACCCCACGCTTCGACATCACGGTGTCAGGTGCAGTACTTTGCACGCACCCATCCGAGTGCGCATGTGTGTTACTTGGGGCGTTCGGGGATCCCGGGGACTGATCAGGGCTGTGGGGTCCTACGGGACTGTGGTTCTCAGGTTCACCCCGCAGAGCTGGAGGCGGCGGTGATTGTTCCTGCGCGGGCCCAGTGCCTGGTTGCCCCGGAGACCGGGGGGCTGCGGCAGTGGTGGGATCAGAGGCAGTGGGGGGGTATGGGTGAGTGCGGGACTTGGGGGGGCAGAGTGCAGCCAGACAGGGGCGTCCCACAGGCCGGGACCTCCCAGCCCCATCTCGCGGGGGTTAATGCTGCCCTCCCAGGGTCCCCGGCCCAGCCCGCCGGCAGCAGGATCACAGGAAGGCCCTAGCTGCAGGAGGCTGTAAGAGGCCTCTTCGTGGCTGGTTATTTCTGTGTGGGTCAGGGGATTAGTCCGGCTCGTTGGGCCCTGGCCCTGGCCCATGAGCTCCCCGCGGAGGTGTGGAGTGGCTCGGACACTGGCCTCCAGCTAGAGAGTCCATGCACTGCTCAGTCCTGGGGCGGGGCTGACTCACCATGAGGTTTTTTTTAATTATATGAACTTCATTATAATTATACATAAGAACTACAATATAATATAACTACATTATAATTATAGAGCTGGGCGCTATCAATATTTAGCCTGCAGCTCCCCTTGAAGTTCACTGTAACCAGATTTCACCTGTATCAGAAATGTTAAGGGGGGCCCATACAGGATGGCCCTGGTGAAATGCTAGTGGTATCTTGTATAACAGGGTAAGTACCTTTTTGCATATGTAGACTTTTTAATAACTTTAGAAGTTAGAGCGGGCAACATATGGCTGAAGGCAAAAAGAAGGGGGGAAAAGACTAATACCATCTTAGTTTGAGTATGCAGACATACGACACAGTGGGAGAATGGAAGGAACAATCGTCACTATTTATGTGGCTACAGATCAGGACTATAATCTTTAATAACATTGTCCCATCTTATGCGGCTAGATGTCAAATAAGAGACAGAATAATTCTGTCAGCTGTCAAGGTTGTCTACTATGACTCGTATTCTAGACATCTCTATTTGTGTGTGTATTAATTGTCTGAATCAGTTTGTGGTGATTTTTTTTTTATATATGTTAAAGAAAAGATGTAACACTAGAAATTGGTGTCAGTGGATACTTGCCACGTTGCCTTCATAACTCTGGCTCACATCAGGTGAATAGGGCCAGGACTCTTCTCTTACCAGCACTGCTATGCATCATGCCTTTATTACACCCTACTTACGTTTTCATCTTTTTTCTGTTCCTCCTTCCATCCCTCAATCCCTGCCCTTCATCAATTCTTCCTTACTGTTTTTTCTTACTTCTCATTATATTTTCTTACTACTCCCTCCCCACTCACAGCTTCCTTTCCCCTTCTTGTTTCCTTTCTGTTTACATTTTTGTTTTCTGCACATTTTCCCTCCTCTAAATTTTAGGATTGAGCCCAGTTGCAAAGCCTTTCATTCTTTCTGATATCCTCTCAACAGTGGTGCTGAGAATTCTCTGTCCTGAGCCTATACTTGCAGCCTTGTTTCTGCACTAACCTTGTTTCTCAATCTGCACATGCTACAGACACAGAAGAAAGGTGTGTCCTGGATAGGTTGGAAATCTTAACTCTGAATTCATTTGATTCACGTAGAGTTAAATGTATCTCATAATGTTCATTTAATGTTTTGTAAAAGTTATTTTACCTTTTATAAATTGCTTAAGAAATAAAACAAAAACCTTCAGTAGAAGCATCTGAGACATTCATGTAATCTGCAAAGGACTGACATGAGAGAATAGTTCCTCTTTCTCTTCCTTTGTAAAATGCCCAAAGGTGTTAGTCCAAGTGATGGACTAAATTTAGCTTGTAAATCAAAGTCTTTTTAAAAATTAAACACAGACCTTGTTTGGTATCACAAAGCTAAAAAAAACTAGAAATTCAAGCTGAAAGAATCCATGATCTAAGAGCATGCAACAAAGAAACCATAGTGTACATCAGAGATGCCATGGCTGTCATACAAATGATGGCTAGAGACAAATTTCACACAATCAGTGAATTGGCTGCTGAGTACTTAGGGTGGGTCCTAAAAGAATTTGACAAAGCTAATTCTGTGATAGATGTCTTTGACAGATATGACAACAATAACTCTGTAAAATGTAGAAATGCAGCGCCGGACAGGATCTAAGGTTGGATGCAAGAAATATCAGGTGATGGGTGGACACCTTGTGCCTCCAGGAAAAAGTTCCTAAACATGGCATCCAACAAGTAGTCATTTGCAAAATTCTTCTGTGAATATTTGGTTCAAAATGCACCAGGGAATGTAGGAGCACACCCAACACATTTTCTTGCTAGAGGCTTTTTTCCAGAGGTGAAGCAAAGTCCACCACCAGTACAGGTGTCAACAAAGCCCAAGACTTGTACAATACTCAAGAGGAAGAGGACACAAGGATGCTTCTGCATGTTGTATGTGCCAATATGGCTTTTGGATCTCTTGGTGTCAAAGGAACCATAGTAATTAGGGCACCAGATACAGATATTTTGGTCCTTGATGTTCAATACTTTCAAAAAATGGAACACACACAGATAAGATGGATTGAGACAGGTACCGTTATTAGCACAACTGACAAGTGTCTCTTCATACCTGGGCATGCTATTTGTGATGCATTTATTCCAGATTTCCTGCTGTACGTGCATTAAGAAGATGATACTCTGTCTCATCCCTATTTGGTATTGGAAAAACATCTCTGTTTAATGCTGTCAAAACAAAGGGAGCTTACTGCTTTAGAGATTTCAATTGGGAGAGAGTAATGGACAAATCACAATTTTTGCAGCAAGGAAGCAGGCACCAGTGCTGTATGACCAGAGAGAGAGAGAGAGAGAGAAAGAGAAAGAGATCCAAAGGGACCTGTATTGCTTTCACCTCAATCTAGCCATCATAACAGAGAAGTCACTGGCCACACTCCCACCATGTAAGGACAATTTTGAAGAGCATGTCAAAAGAGCATCTTGGCGGACAAAGATTTGGATATCTTCACACACAAGTAAACAAAATATTGGCTCACCAATGCAACATGGGTAGAAAAATGTGGATGAACTCTTTCCTGTATTCTTCAAGGGCCCTATAGCATCTGAACTTCTTCTACAAGACCTTATCTGGCTCTATACCAGTAGTGATCACTGCACAATCAACTGTGTCTGTAGTCAGAACACTCTTCCGTGCACAGAACTGTGTACATTCTGAGGCAGTGAAGGCTATGGTAACCCATGTGCTCTTGACGGAGATCAGAAGGATGAATGAGATGATTATGATGATGATATGGACTGGAAATGTCACCAGTGCTATTGCATTCAATGATACCTGTACAAAGTTAGCATTAGATTTTACCCTTTAGATTGTTGTTGTGATGCTTGGACATCACAAAGAAATCCATACCTAACAGAAACAAACTAACAGAAAAAAATCCAATATTTCAAAGCAGTCATTTCAGTGTGTTGATGGTATCACTGTTTATCTCCATTTCTATGGTAACAGCACCGCTTGACTGTTCCACATTATTTCTCATGTTAAAGTAGACATAATAAGCTTTCAAATGATGGTGTGTGTGTGTGTACAGAGGACACATTAAGTCAAACAAATGGGTGGTGTCTGCCACTCACCTAATTGTTTCTTACAGATGTGCTTGGTCTAAGTGGATATCAAACAGCAAAGTGGACTGTATGGTCTGCTTTGTCCCTCGAAGCAGTACCTGCTGAAAACACTCTCAGGAAGTGTTTTCAAGAGTGTCAGACAGAGCCTTGTGAATATGCTCTGAATGTCAGCGGTGGTATTCCAAGGCTCAGCTTTCTTTGAAATACCACAAATATGTGGCATATCATGTCCTTGTCTATGCATTGTCCTGTACTTCTCATTTTGTTCCTACCAGAAAGGAGTAGTTGTATTGGTTAAGTCACATACTGTCAGGGACCACAGGTCTTGAGCCCTGGTCCACAAGGCTCTTAGGAGATAGTAAGTTCCAACCTGCCACTCGGGGATCTGATAGTAGATGCCAGGACAGAAGTTGAATCCCAGTAGAGGATTCCAGTCCTGGAATCCAACTGGCAGAATGCTGGCAGTCCTGATTGGTTCAGAGCTTCTATATAAACCCAGCGCTGGCACAGGAAGTTGTCCATGCAACTAGGTTCTCCCTGCTTGCCCTGTGCTACTTGCTCCTACTGCCTGCTGCAGATCTCCTAGTAACCCTACCCTGCCTGCCTCCTGACACCTGACTCTTGGTTTTCCCTCTGGCCTGCCTCCGACTCCTGCCTCCAACCTGACTCCTGCTCTGGCCACTACGTCAGACTGCCCATGTCCTGGTTGTGACACATACATCAGCATTTCAAGTTTTATATAATCCAATTTAGTACACTGAACAAACTGAGAGAGTCATTTCATATTATTACTAATGCTGGAGGAAGTACAGGAATCATGGAGAAAGTACAAATTCAGTATCTGTATTCTTAAAAGCAGATTTGTGAGTTTTGTACAACAAGGGCTGTGAACTCCTTGTACATGTGCATTTATCTCAGATTGTCACATAATTTGTGGTTTAGCATCTCTTATCATTCAAACTCCACAACTTTGATAAATTACCTCTTCATTGTCGTTTAATGGTGCTCCTTCCTATACAATTAGGGAGGTTGCAGGAAATTTACAAGGGTTGCTGAAGAATGTAAATGGAGGGGGTGGGATACATGTTGCAGTAGGTTTAGAGAAAAACAGAGTTGATTATTGTGATGGATGTATTTTCAAATATAGGCTTTTATATTTTTAAAGTCCTAACATTTATTAAATCCAAAAACATTTTACCAACATTAATGGGCTAATTCTCACAACACCCCTTCAGACGGACAATTATTGTCCCTGTTTTACAGATGAAGCAATGAAATGGATGTTGAATGGGTCCCAAAACTGATCCCTGAGGAACTCCACTAGTAACCTCCCTTCAGCCAGACAGTTCACCTTTCAGTATGACCTGTTGTAGTCTCCCCTTTAACCAGATCCTTATCCACCTTTCAGTGTTCATATTGATCCCCATCTTTTCCAATATAACTAATAATTCCCCATGTGGAACCATATCAAATGCCTTACTGAAATCGAGGTAAATCAGATCCACTGTGTTTCCTTTGTCTGAAAAATGTTACTTTCTCAAAGAAGGAGATCAGGTTGGTTTGACACGATCTACCTCTTGTAAAACCATGTTGTATTTTGTTCCAATTACCATTGACCTCAAGGTCCTTAACTACTTTCTCCTTCAAATTTTTTTCCAAGACCTTGCATACTACAGATGTCAAACTAACAGGCCTGTAGTTACCCGGATCACTTTTTTTCCCTTTCTTACAAATAGGAACTATGTTAGCAATTCTCCAGTCATACGGTACAACCCCTGAGTTTACAGCTTCATTAAAAATTCTTGCTAGTGGGCTTGCAATTTCATGTGCCAGTTCCTTTAATATTCTTGCATGAAGATTTTCTTGGCCCCCAGATTTAGTCCCTTTAAACTGTACAAGTTTGGCTTCTACCTCAGATGTGGTAATATCTACCTCCATATCCTCATTCCTGTTTGTCATGCTACCATTATCCCTAAGATCCTCTTTAGCCTTATTAAAGACTGAGGCAAGGTATTTGTTTAGATATTGGGCCATGCCTAGATTATCCTTGACCTCCACTCCATCCTCAGTGTTTAGCGGTCCCACTTCTTCTTTCTTTGTTTTCTTCTTATTTATATGGCTATAGAACCGTTTACTATTGGTTTTAATTCCCTTTGCAAGGTCCAACTCTACTTGACTTTTAGCCTGTCTCACTTTGTTCTGACCTCAATAAGGTAGCTGTCCTTGCCGATCCCTCCCATCTTCCACTCCTTGTAGGCTTTCTGCTTTTTCTTAATCACCTCTCTGAGATGCTTGCTCATCCAGCGAGGTCTACAACTCCTGCTTATGATTTTTTTCCCCTTTCGTGGGATACAGGATTCTGATAGTTTCTGCAGCTTTGACTTGAAGTAATTCCAGGCCTCCTTTGCCTTTAGATCCACAAATTCTTCAGTCCAATCCACTTCCCTAATTAATTTTCTTAATTTTTTAAAGTTAGCCCTTTTGAAATCAAGAACCTTAGTCACAGATCTATTTTTGTTTATCCTTCCATTTAGTTTGAACTGAATTAGCTCATGATCACTCAAACCAAGATTGTCCCTACAGCCATTTCTTCTATGAGATCTTCACTACTCACCAAAACCAAATCTAAAA
Source organism: Caretta caretta (assembly GCF_965140235.1). Taxonomy (NCBI): domain Eukaryota; kingdom Metazoa; phylum Chordata; order Testudines; family Cheloniidae; genus Caretta; species Caretta caretta. The sequence goes on along the minus strand of NC_134206.1, from coordinate 150,380,341 downwards.
TGGCATCCCCTCTTGTTGGTTCAGGAACTACTTGGTGAAGGAATCCATCAGCTATCGGATCCAGAAAAATCTGAGGCTTATTATTATTACTAGCACTTGTCCTCCAGTCTATATCTGGGAAGATAAAGTCTCTAACCGTAACCCTAATACCACACACCTCTCTCACATTCACTCACTGGCAGCTTTAACTTGATGTGGCCAATGGTTAGAAAAATCAGCATCCTTATGGTATAGTCTACAGTGGATCTGGAAGGTGTAATTTCCAGTTTGCACAGGCATACCTGTGATAGCCCTGATCAAGATAGAGTGTTTAAAAAGGGAAGTGTATGAGAGAGGCATGTGCGGCAAGGGAGGGCTAGCTGCCTCAGTATGTACCTAGGATCTTGGATGGGACTGTACTCAGGTGGCTAGCCAGATCTGGCACTGCAGCCTCAGCCACATTGCTATTTTTAGTGTGCTAGCATGAGCATATGTGCTGGAGATGGGAATTATACCTACCAGCTGCAGCGTAGATGTACTGTGCTATGCATATTTTTGAAGGCTAAAGTATTTCGTGAGTATTTTTTTCTATATTGAACACAATGTGTTAACGATAGTGAGTCATCACATTTTCTTTCTCTATTAATTCCCCCCCACCCCCCATTTTAGGTTTATTTCCCAGTAGATAGGTGTTCATATCACAAAATTGTTATTTTCTACTAGCATCAATTGACACCCTTTTTGTCACTTGACTAGGAGTGAGAAAATGAGTTGAATAAGCATAGAAATTGAACTATTCTTGCACTCATAGCTGATCTTTTGATGTCAGGGTTGATGCAAATTGGCATGGCACTGTGGGGAAACTTGCACTGCTGCCTTACCAGCTTTGTGTTATCAGTTTTGTATCTTTCATGAGAGAAGGGATTTTAACCAAGACACACAAGTTATTCAGCTCCCAAAATGTGCTATGGGATTTTTATCATTTACAAAGCCATAAGATATCAGTAAAAAGGACCTTGTTTTGGCAGCTTAATAAAACCTCTTTAATTATAATCATCCACAGATCAAACTGTAGTGCCCATAGTAGGCAGGAGATCAAGTCAGCATGCTTAAAACTAAGATTTCCTGAATTAGTGAACAACTAGCAGTACAGAAACTATAGCATGCTAATAAAAGAATATTGGGTGAAATCTTGGTCCCACAGAAGTCAGTGGCAGAACTCCCATTGAGTTTAATAGGGCCATAGTTTCACCCATTCTCCATTTTGTTAAAAATACATCTTTGGGCTCAGCCTGATGCTATAAAATGTGGTAAATATTACGAAGGGACTCAGAGAATCAGCTGTTGTGCTTATATACACAGCTGTAGCTTTTTGGTGAAGTTAGACAACAATTGTCCTCTTCTTGGCATGCACGGGACCAAGTTGTTGAACGTGTAGAGATGGCTGTTCTTATCTGGAAAATGTCCCCCGTAGATGAGGCAGTACAAAATGTGGCATCTTTTGGGGTTCAAGAGATGGGCTGAACATTGAATTATAATTTCATTTAGTTTGAGTGAAACAGTTTGCTAGCATAGCAATATTGATCACATTTGTGTTACCCCAGGAAAGAAAATCTGTGTTTATATTCAGCTTTCTGTGTCATTTGATCACAACCTGAACTTTAACCACTTGATCAAAATGAGTCATTTTCCTGTTTCCATGTGGGACGAGGGAGGAAATAAAACACTATACCATACCACACACATCAGTCTTAAGTCATAATGGTCTATGTTGATTTAAGTGCTTTTATTACTATTTATAAATTAGTCAGCAAATGTGCAGCAGTAAAGAACTTAAAGTAAAGGACAAAATATTTTCAAGTGCTAAGTGAATTATTTAGATTATATCTTAGATAAAGCTAGACCTCCCAATAAACTGTCAGTATTGTACTAAGGTCATGATTCACGAAGATATAATGAGCTTTGTTTATGTTGCTAGACATTTGAATTTCTTTTAGTGTCCCTGTGTTTCTTAATATATTTTGGCAGATGAAACAATATGTTCATGACAGTTGGAAAAAAACATTGTGCGGAAAAATCTTTAATTATTGATATTGTTTTTTTGTACCTTGTTTGGATCATCTGGACTTCTTGATAAGTGATTTAGTTAATAGTTTTTAATCCATAGGAGGTTGTAAGAAGGACAAAGAAACCTTTAAGCATTGTGTTGATCTGAGCTGGCATTGTCTTCTGTTCCCTGCAGTAATGATGGTCAGCAGATATTCCTTTTATTCTAAATAAAGTAAATCATGCTAGTTAATAAAATTTTCATACACAGACAGCTGGGTCAAACAGGAACTCCCTGCAGAGAGAAGATTGAATTTCCCTATGGTATTTCTTTTTAAAAAGACAAGTAATGTGTGGGACGGACACTTTTATTAATGACATGAAGCGTTACTAGCTGGTATTCTGTGTTTTAGTTTTTTAACCTGGGAATATTTATTTTCATTGTGTGCATTATCCAATGAAGCATCTTAATTCCTGCTGAAGAGAAAGATTCAGAAAACTAGAATACAGGTTTTTTTATGACTGGGCAATGCTTTTAAAAAGGCTCTTCTCTTATTCTGACAAATCTTCTAATGCATATGAGCATGTACCATGTTTCTGTTTTGTGTATGAGAGACATATGTTCTGACAGAGTGAAAGTGACCCCTCTATTGACAGTTTCAGTGGGACTTCAATTGTGTTTAGGCCTCACTTGCGCTGGCCCACTGCACAGGGATGAACTCACCCATGGGGCCTGATATTCAAAAATATCTGTGCATCAATGTGTGTATTTTGATCACAGTTGCATGCATAATTACTCAGTTTGTATTCACAGTATGTATGCAGGTGGGAAGTTAGTCTCCTAACTTTTTGGCTATTTGCACATGCAAGTGCTCAGTTTACACAAACATGGTACCCAGTTGCATTTGTGTGCTTTTTAAAAATTGGGCTCACAAACTTCACCTAAAAAAGCAACGATGGCGCTCTGGTCATGTTCCCCCATTCTTGCCAATGAATAACTAAACATCAAATTAAACACTGAAAGATGCTATTCATGCAAAGCTTTAGTATGGATAGGTTGGTGGGAAGTATATGATGATACGGTATGTTAGGATACAAGATTCCCTTCATGTTAATTTAGCATACTCTTTGAGAAGGTTATACAAAAAAAGATTTGATTTTGTACAGGCTGCCCTTGTAATACACTATATTCATTAATTTGTAATGTAACAAATGTTGGTATCTGAGAGGTTAATAAGTTATGTTTAGCAAACTACTCCTCATGCATGATTGATATTTAACTGCAAATTGATCTGATTTCAGCCTGGTGTGGCTATACAACAGTTTTTTCTTGCCATCAAATATTCCTTTTTCCCCATGCTAGAATTAAGAGGGGAAAAAAGTAGAAAAGAAATCTTAAATTACAGGTTGCTAGCAGATGTATATGACATCTTAAATTAGAATCATAGACTATCAGGGTTGGAAGAGACCTCAGGAGGTCATTTAGTCCAACCCCCTCCTTGAAGCAGGACCAATCCCCAATTTTTGCCCCAAATCCTTAAATGGCCCCCTCAAGGATTGAACTCACAACCCTGGCTTTAGCAGGCCAATGCTCAAACCACTGAGCTATTTTGATTGTACTTTAAATTGTTTTTACTGTTGAGTCTGGTGTTATGTTTATGGGTACTACACAGATGACTTTCAAATACTACGTATGTTACTGAAGACTAGTTTAAAAATTAGACCTATTTCTAGTAACAGGGCATATAGATAGAAGATATACATGTGCCAATCTGAGTGAATAAAGGCTTAATTCAATCCGTGGGAGCCTTTGTTTTGACTTTGGGCATTAGATTATGAGATTAAATGTATTCTTGTATAGAAAAAATGTACAATAGAAAATCTAATGCAAACTTGCCTATGGAGCTACTGCTATATCTCCATGAGATACATATTTCACCTTCTTCTTAGCATATGTGCAATGTGCCTCAGATAGCACGTGACCAGCATTCATCTCTGAATTTGGTCCACTGGTTGGATCATTAGCTTCCTCGGGCTGGGTACTGACGGGCAGTGTGATGTGATCTGTGATCCATGCCCTACCAACACCAGATTCCACCAAACAGCATTTGTTAGTATATGTTTAAAATAACTCAAGTACAGTTGTCACTAACACAATCATTACAATTGAATTAAATTGCCCGTTAATAATAATAAGAACAGACACTATTTGTATTGCGGTAGCTCCTAGGATCCAGGACATTATTGTGTTTTGCCCTATATGAACACAGAACAAACTCAGTCCCTGCCCCCAAATTGTACTACTCATACATACCTCAGACTTCTCACCTACACCACAAACTCCCTGCCAAATTATAAATATCCACAGTGCACTCACCCATTTATTCTAAGTCAAACCCAAGTGCACATTGACTGGCCTCTTCTGCATTAAGATATATGTTCTCCATGGACATATATGAATTGGTAAAGTGCTGGTTGCACATGAGAAAGCATGAAGTCTGAGTTAAGTTTAGAGTCATTGGATGAAGAGGGCTGATGTTGGGGAAGAACTGGGAACTTTGTGGACTAGCTAGGATGGGCCCGCTGTCTCTACGTTGAGACACTAGAATTTGAAGGGCTATCTCTGCATTGCTGCCTCCACTCTCCAGTACGTTGAGGCAGCTGCGTGAGGGGGTGCCCTTGTTGTCCAGCTATACCAAAAGAAGAACAGGAGACACTTGATATGGATTTAATCAGGCCACAACTTTATTATTACATGTCTGGGAATACCAGGCATATAACAGTGTACAGTGCAGGTAACCCCGTTTATGCTGTAATTACCTGGGGGCTTCCACCAGCTCCCCCTCTTTTCCATCCAAGTCCCTCCAGCAAATCTATTGCCGGGACCCTGCCATCCCCAGGGGCCTTTTACCAGCTCCCCCAATTTTGCCAAACAGGTCTATCCATCAAATCCATTGCCAGGACCTTATCGTCACCCCCTTTATAGGAGGGTAAGTTGGGATATAAGAAAGGAGGGTTGGCTCCCTGCCATTCCAAACATAGGGGCCCCAAACCCCACATCATTCTGTTCCTTTAACCAGCAACTCCTTTTTAAGTCCTTTACCAGGCCATTTATCTGGTCACTGGATGCATTCTCTATGGAAAAAAGAAAAGGAGTACTTGTGGCACCTTAGAGACTAACCAATTTATTTGAGCATGAGCTTTCGTGAGCCACAGCTCACTTCATCAGATGTGTACCGTGGAAACTGCAGCAGACTTTATATACACACAGAGAATATGAAACAATACCTCCTCCCACCCCACTGTCCTGCTGGTAATAGCTTATCTAAAGTGATCAGCAGGTGGGCCATTTCCAGCACAAATCCAGGTTTTCTCACCCTCCACCCCCCCACACAAATTCACTCTCCTGCTGGTGCTAGCCCATCCAAAGTGACAACTCTTTACATAATCAAGTCGGGCTATTTCCTGCATAGATCCAGGTTCTCTCACTTCCCCCCCACCCCCATACACACACAAACTCACTCTCCTGCTGGTCTAAACTGACCACTCTCCAAGTTTAAATCCAAGTTAAACCAGAATATCTGGGGGGGGGGGTAGGAAAAAACAAGAGGAAACAGGCTACCTTGCATAATGACTTAGCCACTCCCAGTCTCTATTTAAGCCTAAATTAATAGTATCCAATTTGAGGTCCCAGACATCTACCAATGGCCTTTTGTATAGCAGGCTGAAAAACATGTTACCCCCCAAGTTGGTTGTGGAGAAAAAATAGTTATAATGAATGAGGGAAATACCTATGTTTGTGTTAAAAATGTGGAAAGAGAAGGACTTAAGTCCAGTTTTAAGTGCAATTCTGAACATAGCCATAGCAGGGAGCTTCTAGGGTGTTTTCATAATATAGATAGATAAATATAGGTTTTGTATATTTATAAAATATAAGTGTGTAGTGTTTCAGTATCATATGGTTCATATAAATTCATGCTGGGCAAATAATGTACTAGAATTTGACCTATTTTTCTGCTTAATCATTCTTATAACCCTGTTTACAAAACAGTTGGATAGCCATATCATGTCCTGAAAATGCCAGAACATTTTCTGAGAAATCAAGTACATTCAACTAGTACAATTGATTAACTGTTAAATATCTCCTGTGTTGCAGTTTAAAGTGTGTATAGCACAGTTAAAAACATTCTCTTGGAAACTCATAATCAAAACCACTTATCCTCTAGTATCTCTAGACTTAATTTTGAAACTAAATCTGCTAAACCTAGGCATTTCTGTTCATTTTAGGAGCTTGACATATATAAAACCTATGGTAGGCTGTTTCAAAGAATAAAAATGCCTCAGAGGAGATCAAAACAAGCCTTGTTATCTGTGAGGCTATATATATAATGGGTTACTTGTCCATGAGCTAACAAAACCACACAGTGTTTTGGAGATTAAGGTGAGGGGGAAATTATTCAGGATGAACTATCCAAGTTTAGCATTTTTTAAGTGTTTGACCTGTCTGGCCCACTGTTACCACTGGATTTTAAAAGTATGGAAGTCATAAAGTCAGGACTACCTATCATGTTCAGGGTTTTTTTATTGCCCACCTGTTAGATGTACTACCCAAGGCCAGATTCTACAGTACAAGATCTCCTAATAAAAGGATGTTTTAGAATGTGTTTAGGGATTAATTGCTTTCTTTCAACAAGGGAAACTGAACTCCTACTGAATCCCTCATTGTTATCAATGATGGTACTTAGTATGTAATTGAATAATAAACACGTGGTATGCAAGTAAATAAGGCTATTTTCCTTGTAAAAGAAATTACTATCATACATTTTAAAATGAAAGTCAGGAAAAAAGTTGGATGGGAAAATGGTTTTGTTCTGGCTTTGGCAATTATTTTCAGGTCAATATTAATGTAAACTGGGGTCAGTGATTATTTCTTCTTGACAAATGTTTAAAAAAATTAAATTGCCATTCTGTTTCCATAAGCTTTTCATTCTTTTGATGTTAAGATAGCCTTCATATACTCTGGAAGCTAATTAACAGTATATTTCCTTGGGATGGAGACAGGAATCTTTTCTGTAGAGGATTTTCAATGTGATAATGTTGCTCATCTTGGCAGGAGCATACCTGGATACCTTATTCTTCTCCTATCTTCTGTCTTATGTGTGTTTCAGAATCCATGAATTATTCATATTCTCGTAGATTATTTCCCTGGCTTCTCTTTGTGAGACTCACAATATTGGTGTTTCTAGGGAAATACAGTTTTAGGGATGTTACAGTTCTCTTCTCTGGAAATTTTCCTGTGGCGTAGTTTAACCCTTTTCAAGGGTTAAGAGAATATTCTTTATTATTATTATTATTATTATTATTAATAATAATAGGAAATTGTACTTAACATTTTTCTATTGTACCACTTCTCAGCTACCTTTTAAAATCTCTTCATGGGTCCATTTTTAGTTTTTCTATGTGATATGATCTATGTATTAAATCTTTCCAAAGGATAATCCTTAACTCCTCTGCCCCCTTCCTCCAAGGTTATATGTATTACTGTAATTGCAGTAAGTACAATTCAGTTGGTCTAGTGTCCAGTGACTGAAATCAGTTTTAAATCCCCTGCTGCATGCATCATGTATCCCTAAAATGCCATGTTTATCTCTGTTGTAATGAATCCCAAGTGTATATTTTAAATGCACGTACACAGTTTTAGGCAGTAAATCAAATTACATATAATAAATTGCCTTAAATATACAAGTGTGTACATAGGAAAAAATCATTTATTTTGAAAAGGTAAAACTGTTGAGGGATTAAATATAGATTGTTGATAATGCAGAGTATCAAAGTTTATTTGGATTTTTATTGTTCTGATGTAGAACATAACAAATTCTTTGAATATTAACTTATGTCCTTAGCAAGAAAAGTGTTTAGATATCTTTCACCTTGTAATGTGTGCATGACCATGATGTAAAATACTACTTACAATGAATGGTAAGTATTTGGTTACTTCAATTGCAAACTATTTAACTGAAAGAAAAAACCTCAGAAGAGAGAGAATTCAGGTAGTGGGTTGCATTGTCCTCTAAAGCTGGTCAAAATTTTCTGCTGAAACAGTTGTCCATCAGGAAATGCTGATTCAATAAAGTCAAAACACTTCACAGGATGTATCAATTTTTGTCTACATTTTTCATGAAAACATTGAAGTGCTTCATTTAGACAAAGTTGAAGTGTGGTGTTCCGACTTACAATATATATATATATATATATATAATATGTAACAATTTTCTTGAATTTTCTTTTTAGGAAAGATGGAAATTTTGACTTTTCATTCTGATTTGGGATGAAAGGAAATTTCAAAATATCAGAATTTTCCTGGGAACAGAAATTTTGAGTTTCAACCAGCTATAATACACTCTTTTCTTTAAGTTGAGAACAATAAATGGGATACATTTGCTTCTACAAAAGTGTTTTGTTTTCTGCTCCAACCCATCAAAGACTAACCAAATTACCCCAGTTAGAGCCATATGCATCAGGGAGCTAGTTACAGCTCCCTGATTCTGGGAGCCTTTCTGCACTATCTCTAGCCCCAACAGTCATTAGTGTGTCTATGTGGCTGCTTTAAGTTATGCTAGTAGTATAGGGTCCTCAACAGACCCACAGTAGTGGAAGATGGGTGTAATAGACCTCTGCCAGGACCGCTCCCTCATCTGATGCACCTCATGCATGGTAGAGAGCAACTTGCTGGAGAAATTGCTGCCGGACATTTGTGGCTATAATCTAGTCCATTTACTCCACCAAGCAGCGCAATGGGGCTCAATCTTTTATGAAACTCTGACCCTCAGAACAGCCAAAAGTGCTTGAAAGACTGACTAGAATAAAATCAGTGCAAAAGCCTACAACCTGTCAAATTACAGAGGATAAGTTGAATAATTTACATTGGAAACAAAAATACTTCAGTGTTTTGACTGTACCAGGTATTAATACATATATAGTATTCTCACATTCAAAGGAACAATACACAAATTTAAATGCCATTACTAGAATCTGAGGAAGGGTAGGTGTGCATCATAATAATAGAATTATTCAAACATGCATCATAATCAATAGAATTATCTATGCGTTTTAGAGGCTAACAGCAGCTTTTTTGGCACACTTTGGTTAATTAATCCTATTATGTGTGTCCACTGTGTCTGTGATGATCATGAAAACTGGGCATGGTTTGATCACAGTTTTAGCGCTATGTGCCAGTTGTTCATATCCTATCATCTGAAATATGCACATCCAAAACAAATTTCTTGAGCATAACTTATTCCAAATCATTATTGGAAGAAGCAACGCACACAACACTTCATAGATCCATAGTCAACAGGAAGCTATAGGACTACATATGATTTTACACTTACTTCAGCCAACTCAAAAATGCAAATGCAAAATCAAGCTGTCAGTGGCATTATGTTGATTTGTGACACTCCCTGGAGGACACTGTGTTCATAAAACAATGCATCGATTCCACCCATATAAAGTTCTGTAGAATGGAAGCTTTGTTTCCATTTATGGAAATAGTTTGTTTTCTATAAAACATAGAAATGTAGGGACTAGACGGGACCTCAATAGGTCATTTGGTCCAGTCCCTAGCACCGCAGCAGGACTAATATTATCTAGACCATCCCTGACAGGTGTTTGTCTCTCCAATGATGGAGATTCCACAGCCACTCTAGGTGGTTTGTTCCAGCGCTTAACTATCCTTATGGTTAAGAAGCTGTTTCTAATGTCTAATTTAAATGCCCCTTGCTGCATTTTAAGCCTATTACTTCCTGTCCTGTCCTCAGGTTCCCAATTTATCACCCTTCTCTTTATCACAACCTTTGACATACTTGATAACTGTTTTCATGTCCCCCCTCAGCCTTCTCTTCTCCAGACTAAACAAACCAATGACTGATAGATCATGTTTTCTAGATCATTAATCATTTTTGTTGTTCTCCTCTGGACTTTCTCCAGTTTCTCCATCTTTCCTGAAGTGTAGTGTCCAGAACTCCGGTTGAGGCCTTATTACTGCTGAGTAGCGTGGATTAAGTACTTCATGTCTTGCTTATAGCATGTCTGCTAATACATCCCAGAATAATGTTCACTTCTTTTGCAACAGTATTACATTGTTGACTCATATTTAGTTTGTGATCCACGATAGCCCCCAGATCCTTTTCTGCAGTCCTCCTTCCTAAGCCATCACTTCCCATTTTGTATTTGTGCAATGGATTATTCCTTCCTAAATTCAGTAGTTTGCATTTGTCCATGTTGAGTTTCATCCTATTTTTTTCAGACAGTTTCTCCTGTTTTTCAAGATCATTTTGAATTCTAATCCTCTCCTCCAAAGCATTTGCAACCTCTGCCAGCTTGGTTTCATCTGCAAACTTTGCAAATGTACTCTCTATATCATTATCCAAATCATTTATGAAGATATTAAATAGAACATGTGTCTAAACACTGCAAAGAGATTATTATGGAATATCATCAGTTCCACTAGAACACCTGTCGAAACACAGCTCATTGTATCCAAAGTGCGTAAAAAATGTCAAACTATTACTTACTATGAAGGAATAAATTGTAACAAATAAAAATGATTCAAAGGATCTGGTTGCAGAAATATATAAGGCAATGCAACAATGCTAGAATTAGAAGAGAATTGGAGATTAATTAAGCAAACAAAATAGGACAATAGAGAAAAATATGTTTAGCAATTTATGTTGCCATAAAAAGAAACTTTTATCAACTTCTCTATAAATGGCATATGTTGGCAGTGAAGTGAAAAAAAAAAGATGATTTAAAATCTTTTCAAAATGCACTGGAAGAAATGCAGCAAGAGATTAATTCCAGGGCTACTTCTGGATAGAAATACTGACAAAAATCCAAATATTTAAAGGATATGTGGAAATTATGGGACCAAATATTGGTTTTAACTGGAACTCATAATGAAGAGAAAATATAATATATGGAATACTAAATAATCATATCCATCTTCATTTAGGGATGGAGTAGAGGTTGAACTAGAATAAAAAGTACACCAAACCTTTACCAAGAACTCAAATTTGAGCTTCCACAGGTAATTCCAGTATTTTTCAAGTTTTCTCCTGTCTGTGCTTCCTGGTTCGGGCTAAGACCAGAAACAAATGTTCCTTTAATCTTTCTAGAGAGCCTTTACTCTCAAGATTGATAGCAGAGGTTTGTAGGCTCAGGAGGTAAAGGTCAGATAAACAATCCAACTTTTGGATACTTAACCCAATCGCCAGACTTTTTGAGTGTTTTTGAGTGTTCCCAGTCACTAGTTTCATGGAGGTTAAGTGGAGCTAAACAGTCACCTGAACTTTTCAGACTTGCAAAAAGAAAAGGAGTACTTGTGGCACCTTAGAGACTAACCAATTTATTTGAGCATGAGCTTTCGTGAGTTACAGCTCACTTCATCGGATGCATACCGTGGAAACTGCAGTAGACATTATATACACACAGAGACCATGAAACAATACCCCCTCCCACCCCACTGTCCTGCTGGTAATAGCTTATCTAAAGTGATCATCAAGTTGGGCCATTTCCAGCACAAATCCAGGTTTTCTCACCCTCCGCCCCTCCTCACACAAACTCACTCTCCTGCTGGTAATAGCCCATCCAAAGTGACCACTCTCTTCACAATGTGTATGATAATCAAGGTGGGTCATTTCCAGCACAAATCCAGGTTCTCTCACCCCCTCACCCCTCTCCAAAAACCACACACACAAACTCACTCTCCTGCTGGTAATAGCTTATCAAAAGTGACCACTCTCCCTACAATGTGCATGATAATCAAGTTGGGCCATTTCCAGCACAAATCCAGATTTTCTCACCCCCCCCACCCCCATACACACACAAACTCACTCTCCTGCTGGTAATAGCTTATCTAAAGTGATCATTAAGTTGGGCCATTTCCAGCACAAATCCAGGTTTTCTCACCCTCCGCCCCGCCAACCCCCCCCCCACACACACACACAAAATCAATCTCCTGCTGGTAATAGCTTATCCAAAGTGACCACTCTCCCTACAATGTGCATGATAATCAAGGTGGGCCATTTCCAGCACAAATCCAGGTTTTCTCACCCTCCGCCCCGCCAACCCCCCCCCCCCCCCCACACACACACACACAAACTCAATCTCCTGCTGGTAATAGCTTATCCAAAGTGACCACTCTCCCTACAATGTGCATGATAATCAAGGTGGGCCATTTCCAGCATAAATCCAGGTTTTCTCACCCCCCACCCCCATACACACACAAACTCACTCTCCTGCTGGTAGCTGTAGCTCACGAAAGCTCATGCTCAAATAAATTGGTTATTCTCTAAGGTGCCACAAGTACTCCTTTTCTTTTTGCAAAGACAGACTAACATGGCTGTTACTCTGAAACTTTTCAGACTTGGTAAATAGAAGCAGAGATCACCCTTTAACGGAAAATCTTACTAGATGTTAGGCTGAAGCTTGACAGTTTCTTTAATATAGCTACTTTAAAAAAAATCTATAGTGAAATAAATCATTTCAGATAACAAAATCTGAAAAATACAAATGGTTTATTTAAACTAAAATCCTATGATACTATATATATAACATTGAGATATGTACATTTCACTCTGCATTTACAAAAAATTGAGAGATGGGGGAAGAAAAGAAGGAGGGGAAACAATTCATTTACTTGTACACCTGTTATCTACAGCATAACCAGTGTAATCTTGTGGCAATTCATTCTTGACCATATCTTGCCTTTAAAATATAGCTTATCACAGGCCTAAGCCAATGCCCATTAAAGTCAATGGGAATCTTTCCATTGACTTGATCTGGCACTGTATCAGGCCTCAACTGTACCAATGTAATCGGGGGTAGGAAGGAAATGTGCAATGATCAGATACAAATCTGAATCAGAATTTTCTTATAGTTTTGGGGTTTGGAACCTGAATTTCAGCTCAGGCCCAACTTTAGTTAAGGATTTTTTTTTAATCACAAATTCAAGCTCTGTACTGTAGATTTCCATTCGCTAATTTGAAACTTTGATGCTGAATAGAAAGTGCAGCCAAGAAGAGAAAGTATAAATAATTATCTCAAAGTAAATTTTACAGTTGGAATGACTGACAGCCCAGTAAACTGAACATAGTATTACATTTTATTATTCTTCAGAAGAGCTTGCTGTACTAATTTTATTGATATATTTATTCCACCTCCAAATTCATAGCTCAATAGTGGCATTATTACCTCCTCCTTGTTTCCTGCTGATATGTTCTCTTTATTTTTTTAAAAGTAAAGCAGATGACTGCTTCTAAGATAAAATATACATTTAACATCTCAGGGAAGAAAAAGGAAACTTTAGCAGTTTGGCAACTTCAAAGCATCTTTAGATATTGACTTGACTTCATCGTTCATTCTCCTTTTTATCACTTTTCATTGTGGCTTCCATATACTATGCATTTGCAATCATCACACAATAAAGCTTTGTTTGTATTGTACCAGTAATATCAATGCCTTTGTTTCTGTTTTAACTGATTTTTGAGTTAGAGTATATAAATGTTATATTTTTACAATATATATATTAATAATGCATCATATTTTTAATGTTTTTCTTTGTAATTGAAAGAAATTGTAAGCAACTTTTGAGTAACTGGGAACAAATTAAAATGCGATGATACGAAAAGGAATATTTCGACAGAATATCAGAAAAAACTTGACAGAAATATTGCGGAAGAGATTCCCAAGGGAAGAGAATCCCATCACTTGTAGCATGTAATTTGATAGGACAAGATATAAGGGATGATCCTGCATTGGTGTGGTGTGGATTAGATGACCCACTGTAATAAGATCTTTTCATTATTGTTCTCTGTAAAACTAATCTTGCAGTCCCTATGCAAGCAAATCTCCACGATATCAATGGGAATTTTTCCTGGGTCCAGATGTAGGATCAAGCACTGGGATCTATGATAAGTTCTGTACGGTAAATGTTCACATCATGTGCTCACCTGGGAAATAACACTTTTGCATCTTTTGTACTTTATCTAACTAATAATCAAGATGTAAAAATATTAATTTGAGTTTAAGCTGCACAGTTCAAACTTGAAGAGAGTCAGAAAATGTACCTTTCTAAACACTTATTTTTCTAAGTTTGATATTGGATTTAGTGCCCCGTAAGGAAACTGCACTCTGAGATTAATAATAAATAGGGAACTCAGCAGACTGAGTGCATAGTTGAATAATCAATGAAACATTTCAAAAGCTTATTGAAAAAGGATATAAAAGAATTATAAAATGGCTGGCCAGTCTGTTAGTTAAATGCCCATGCTTTAAAACACACAGTTTTGCTCTGGCATGTTCTAAATCTTGAGCAGGATCAGAGTAGAAAATGGAAAGATAATCCAAACTCTATTTTTAAGTGAGCCTATCCAGTCTCCTGCCTGTGTGTGTCAGGAACATTTTGGTGAACCCTACTGAAAATGACACACACATTCTGTATGCATACACACACTGTCAGAGGGCTTCCTTTAAAATGACTAAGCTAGCACAAAAGGAAAATGCTCTTAGAGTTTGGCTCATTGGCACTTCCCCACTTAAAAATGTACAATAATTAAATACGACAGTCCTTACCAGCTTACATAGCAATGCTGTCAGCTGGAAGAGGGTGAGAGCATCCCCGTGACAATGGAGAAGTGATGATTTGAGGGGGAATGAAAGGGAGCTGATATATGAAATCCCCAAACCAGAGCAATGTATCATAGCACAGTCAATGAGGAAAATGAGGGTGAAAATAACCTTGTATAGTCACATATCTACTTTTAAAATGTAAGAATCTGTTTTTCTTTTTTAAGTTAGGGCTTGTTCTAAATGTAGGACACGTTCCAGGTGCACTGCAGCATTACCATTAAAACTAAGCCATATCTTTAATCTGCCTTTCTCTTGAATCCCTGCAATATGCACACCAGACAGAGAAGCTAAGTAAATGTGTTCCCACATCACCTTCCCCAATAAGTAGGTAGCATCTGTTGCTTTTCATTTTGAAGGATGTAGTCAGCTCCAAAAGGTAAATCTTCCTTATAGTGGTTTATCCCTATTTCTTTCTGCCTCTCTTTCAAAGTTTAAAAGGGTTGATAAGTGTTCTCCTTATCACTAAAAATAGCTTTACTGTCATAGTGTTAGGTTTCAGAGTAGCAGCCGTGTTAGTCTGTATCCGCAAAAAGAAGAGGAGTACTTGTGGCACCTAAATTTCTTAGTCTCTACCATGCCACAAGTACTCCTGTTCTTTTTGTCATAGTGTTGTAGCACTGAGGCTGACTAAGTCAATCAAATGTTCTCCTGGATATGATCTGTCTCAACTTTAGTCAGAATAATTATGAGATATTCAAATTATTGTGGCAACAGCAGTGTTAATGACAAATAGTTAGAAAGTTTCTGAATTCAACAATCAAAATGTACAACAAAGTCTAACTTCACATATTTAACAAAAGTTTTAATTTTGATAGAAAAAACTGTATAGAACACTTCAGGAAAGCCTGACTGCTATTTTTCTTCCTCTTCCCTGAATCACCATTGCTCAATATTGGATTCTTCAACCAAGAGAGACGAAGACACTATTCCAACTTCAGTCCAAAAAGGAGTTGTTGTGTAATTTTCATTGAAATAAGCTGTTTTGTTGAAATGTAGTGGTTTCGACCAAGTTTTCAACAGGAAGTTGTGTGTGTGTGTGTGTGTGAAGTGTCAGACTCCTGATTCGAAAACCTGACCTTTTGACTCAGAAAATGGTAGTTTCACCATAATTCCATTCTATGAAAGAGCTTTTGTTTTCATTCCAGTATAGACTGAAAACAAATTTCAAAACGTTGGGAGTTGCAGTGCAATGGAAGTGTCATCCTCTGGCCAGTTGTATCAATAAGGAATCAAAAATTACATAGGGGAGTGGTGTCTCCCCCACCACCACTTGAGGTCAACACTGAAAGATAGTAGAGTCAATCTACTAGCGTTGGTTAAAATCTGTGTAATGTACACCCTAGATTGGAGCAGAAAGTGAGCTGTCAATGCGTAAAGATTGTTTTGTAGCCTTGAGGAAAGGGGATCCTTTGGATGTTAATGTCCCTAAGTGCCCGGTATATTTACTTCAGTGAGTATTATCCAGAAGCAGTTTTCTTGATAGTTGCAGTAGTCCAGCCATCAATCTGCTTAAAAGGGCATAATTTAATATTCTGAGACGTCTATAAGGAAGATTGTTTCTAGTTAAAATGACATGCATGTGCGTTTTAATTTCCATTTACTAGTTGATGTCCATATAATTCAAGGTAAGGACAGAACAACATTTTTGTGATTTGTACAGTACTGCAAGTTGTACTGGATACACAAAATGAAAGGAAAAAAGCAGAGGATATACTGAATTTAAAGAAGTGCTTAAGGGATTTCAATATGTTGGGAGATATATGATTATTCCATTAATGAGACTAATCTGAGTATTCTGAGTTTGTGTTAATCCAGATCGCCAAACATTTTTTTAGCTAAGTGCTCAAATGGTGAGCTAGTCCTCTTTCCAATGAACTAATGGGATTTTTGCTTGAAATCAATGTTACCTATAAAAGCTGCAAAGAGTCCTGTGGCACTTTATAGACTAACAGACATATTGGAGCATAAGCTTTCGTGAGTGAATACCCACTTCGTCAGATGCATACCTATAGATACATTTAGGCAGTAATGCAGCCCTGGCTATACATAGTTTGATGATATTTTTAATTTCTGAATAATTTATATCCTCAAATACAAAGTTGTGTTGTGGTAATTTCACTCACCACTTATTTCAACAAAGATCACATGAGAGATTCCTGAGCCAAAACATTTTGGTGTTATCTTATTGTATTAATCCTGATCGTCTGATTGTTCATTCAAACATTGTGAAGTTTAGGTCAGTTTAAACTTACTATAGTCAATGCTTAACATTACATTGAAATACTTCAGTGACAAACTAGTGATAGATGAACCTGTCGCTGTTTTCAGTGTTGAGTCCTAAGCTGTAAAAGTCAATGGTAAGGCTCCCTTTGACATCAGGTCGATTTTGGATCAAGCCTCAAGTTTTAGCTGTTTAGTCTCGTCTGTTTCTCAGGCTGCCTGGGATTATTTGGGGGAATATCTAACCCTCTCTCTCTTTTTTCTGTGTGCAAATGCTGCATATTTAATGATGTACATGTGATCCAAGACACATAATTGGTTGCATTATATACTAGTAACAATATAAGCCATAATATATAGATGTAGAGGGCTCGCTCTATTAGAAAATATCAGTAGCTTTTCAAACCAGGAAAAAAATGTGAAAAATCCTGATTTCCAACTGCATGAAAGTATAACCATCCCAGTGGAAAGTTGGTTTGTCTGCAATTGCTATGGCAGTCCTACCTACATCAGTTACAACAGGTGAATATAGACAGATAGGGGAGTACGAGTAAACAGTTAAACAAATTGGTCGGCATCATAGATCTCTGCATACTATTGGCCTAACACTTGTCAATTTTTTTGCAGATGCCATGGCAAAAGAGAGTTTTGAGGAGGAATTTGAAGGTGGATAACGAGGTAGTTTTGCAGATCTTTACAGGGGATGCCTTCCAAGCATGTGGGCAGCAGGGGAGAAAGCACAAAGGTGTTTGAAAATTTAACAGGTGGGCACTGAAAGCTGGCATCCTGGGCTGCTTAGAGGTGAGCACCAACAGCTCACTAATGAATAAGAGATGATAGGGAGGGTGGGGATTGAATATGAAGGGTCTTCAAAATGAATACAAACAGCTTATGTTTGGTGCAATAGAAAATGGGGAGCCAGTAGCAGGATTCAAAGATTTCTTCCTCCCCTATGTGAAAATATTTTGTGGTTTTAACACTATAACTGATGGTAAAGGCATACATTGTTTAAGGAGAGATTTTTCAAAACCTGTGCTCCTACCTCCCTTATTTGTTTTTGAGAAAATCACCCTATGAGATTACTGATTTAGGGTGTTCAACTTGTCACCTTAAGGGTGACTGATTTTCACAAGTAAAGTGCACCCATCCTTTGAATATCAGCCCCCTTTATGGTGTCACGGGTTGGACACCTATACACTGAGGCAACCCCTTGAAATGTATGCCGAAGTATCCAGAACTACCAAAATGTTTGCACTTCGTTGGCCCTCTCACCAGAAAGTACAAGACTGAAGTATCCTCTCAAACTTTAGAAATTTGTTGAGAACATGGTAGCAGGATCTTTCACTGACACATTCCTTGTTGAATTTATTCTGCCTTGTCAGCCCCTAGAATGTGCCACCCTTTGCTATACAATACATTAAAATGAAACAAATGTGAAGTATTTCAGAATGACGCAATGTAGTAACCTATATTTCATAGCTTTGGTATCCTTTTCTCCTGAACACATCATCTGTGAAGTATGTGTTTTGAATGTTTTTAAACAATATTTTATTGAACTTTCAGCTACTCGTGATTCCAATAAAGCCAGCTGCACTTAAATCCCAATCCTACATTCATAAGCATTTACAAGATAAGGAACTAAATAAGGGAAGAATAACCTGCGGTTATGACAAACGGAAGTAAGAAAATGCAAACACATTTATTTTTAACTTTGAGTATAGTTTTGATGTAGAAACTTGTAATTGAACAGTTGGATGAAGCAATAGAATTCCGTTGGAAATCTTGACATCGTGTGACCTATTTAGTCGTGAAGGTTTATGAGTCCATGTACAGCTAGAGTTTCATCTTGTTACAAACAAAAGGAATCTCAGATTGCCTTTCCTACCCTTAGACATCCCTGTTATTTTAGGTCAATGAAAAAAGTAGGTACGGGGGAAGGCCTGAAAGGTTTCTGCAGATCATGAGCAATTTATCAAGTCATTTTATCAAGTCTACATCTACTACTGGTTACTCAGATGTTCCAAGAACATTTTACTGACCCTACATGATATAACACGGAAAAATACAAATATTTTATATTTTTAATAAATAAATGCAATACCGTCTAAGGCACTAGTCCTTCAATGACTTACAATGTGTAAGTTACACATCTGTTACACTTTGAATACAGGGAGACGATGCACATGCTTAACATTTAAGCAAATGCATAGATCTTTGCAGAAAAAAGGACCTATGTGTGTCATTGGAATAATACTGATCTAGAATCTGACTTTAGAAAAGAAAGAATCTAATTACTTTCAATTCCAAAACAAATAAAATATTTGTTCACTGTTCTTAATGTTCTCTTTTTAATGTGGAGCCTTCTGCCTGTTCTGTGGTGAAGCTGCATTTTGTTTTCATTAATTCCCAGACAGCCTTCCAATTCTTTTTTTCATCAACATTTGTATTGGCTGGAGCAGGGATCTCCAGGAAATATTATTCTGAGAGCTATAAGTGTTGAAACAAAGTGATCTATTAGTGATATTAAAGCTCAAAGTGACTATAAAATTGCAATCACCTTCTCTAAGTTGTTTTATCTTTGTATCTTAATTGTACTGTATATGCGGGGCAGCCTCCGCAGCAGGCAGGTTTAGTGAGACATTACTACTTTCTGCATTCTAAAGACTCCACACAGATATAAAAGAGGACTAAAATGAGTTTGTTTTTATAGAGAATATCATTAGAAATGGCAAAGGGGCAAGAGCATTATTTGGTCACTGCTGTATGCATTACTTCTCTATCCTTTATAATGACTGCACCACTGGCCAAAGGGAAAGGAATGGTGCTCTATGGGTTGGGTGGAGGAGAGAGGTCAGAAGCTGCTGTAAAAGGGGGGAATGGGTCAGCATGATAGCACTGACTTATCCCCTGGGACTGGAAGGGGAGAAGGATTGAAAAGGGGCAAGCCAGGGCAGGATAAGCCCTTTTCCATGGAGCAGGCGAAGCAGCACCCAGCCTCTCTCCTCTTCAGATGGTAAAATACCAGATTTGGTCAGGATCTGCTGTGGGCATTGTGCTCGCGGCTCCTTTCTAGGGGGCCTGAAAATGATTTTTTTCCCACTCCACCAGATTGGCCTAGGTGAAGTGTGGGGGGGGATTCGCCTTCCCCACAGTGGATTCAGGGAAGGCTTTGTTAATGTGAGCCTTGAAGGAAGTTAGGCTATAAGTCACAACTCATGTAAGTGTGGGGTGGATGTCTAGTGCAGGGATGTCCATAGGGAAGCGATACAGTGACCAGGTAAATGGCTTGGTAAAGGACTTTAAAAGGAGGTGTTGGTTAAAGGAGTAGAAGGGTGGAGGGATTTCGTGGCTCCTATGACTGACACATCAGGCAGCCAATCCCCCTTTCCTATAGCCCACCTTAAGCCTCCTATGGGTGGGGGGGATGGTAAGGCCCCAGCAAGGGGTTGGCTGAGGGACCTAGATGGAAAAAGTGGGGAGGGGCTGACAGAAGCCCTGTGGGTAGTTATTGAATGAACATGGGGTTACCTGCACTGTGCACTTTTATCTGCTGGGTAGTCCAAGACATTTTATAATAAAGCTGCAACCTGATTAAAACCATATCAAGTGCCTCCTGTCCTTCTTTCAGTGTAGCCAGACAAAGATTTGCTTTTTCAAAACGTTTATGGGGATTAAATTGTAGATGACTTTCCAGGCAATGTGGGATTGTTTAAATTGCTTATGCTGTACTACAGATTTGGGTGTAACATAGATCTGCAAGCGATTAGCCCCTCAGAAGTTAACTACTTTTGTAGGTGAGGTGAAATATTTGATGAATAAAAATTAAATGAAATAAATGATTGGAAAAACTATAGAATGATAGCCATAAATTATTTAAACCTGAACTGCATTTTAGTATATATTCAAGGGATCTAGGGCCTGAACCAAGGCCAACTGAAGTTAATGAAAGAACACACATTGATTCGTAGATGCTTAAGGTTAGAAGGGACCATTACAATCAGTCTGACTTGTTGCATGACACAGGCTATGCCATTTCACCCAGAATTCCTCCATCAAACCCATAACTTCTAGTTTAGTCACAACCATATCTTTTAGAAAGGCATCCAATTTTGATTTAAAGACTTCTATTGATGGAGAAACCACTACATCACTAGGTAAGTTAAGTTGTTCCAAGAGTTTATTACCCTCACTTTAAAAAATACATCTTATTTCTAGTCTGAATTTGTCCAGCTTGAGCATTTAGCTATTGGATATTGTTATGTCTTTGACAGCTAAATTAAAGAGATGCCTGCTATCACGAATCTCTTCCCCAAGTAAGTACTTATAGACTGTGATCAAATTATCTTTTAACCATCTCTTGGATAAACTAAATAGATTGACCTGTTTTAGGCTCTCAGTGTAAAGCAGGTTTTCCAGACTTTAAATCATTCTTTGATTTCAGTGAGCTTTGGACTGGAGCCCTGTAGCGTGTAGATTTAATTTCCTAGGCCCTGACCCCACAGATTGCTCTGTTTCGGCAGACCACTGTACCTGTATGGAGCAGAAGTCAGTAGGGCTCTGTGTGGGTGTACGAGACCTGAGCAGCTTGCTGGATTGAGGCTTCTTTCATGGATATGCTTCAAAAGGTTCAGCTAAGCACTTGAAATATTAATGCTTATCTGGATTTCTTGGGCCTGCAAAATTAGGCTGACACTCTTACGAAAATAGTTTCTCAAGATAACTGGTGGTAATTGTACATAGAAATACTACAAGAACAGCCTTTTTTGCACTGTTTCACCATTTCTGATCCCAGTTTCAGATGGATCTATGAAAAGGAAGCTGCTTCAACAACATTTTCATTTGAGCTTTGGGTGAAGGCTCACATCATATTTTAACTTGCTGCTTTAGATGAACTAGTAAGCAGAGTCATAAAATCCTAAATGGAGTAACGCCCTTCTCTTCCTGCTACTTTGGGTCTCAGTTTATCTATATGCAGGGTTTTGTAATTCTCTGAATAAAAAATTACATGTGACCATTTAATTTATTGCACTTAATTTCAAAATCCAGTGATAAGCAAGAGATTTGTGGTAAGATACTGCATTTTACTTAGGCAGTGTGCTCCAGGATGGATGCTACTGATGATGATATTAAACCAAAGATACATTTGTAACATAAATCTAGGAATCAATATCTCGGTGTCATCATTTTAAGCTGGAATATCTTACTGGTATTCTATTTAAATAAAAGCAACCAAACAAAAAAACTACCAATCAATTAATCTAACTATTTTTCTCTGATTCTGAGCTCAAATATTTAATACCCCATTTGAGTTTTTCTATATTTGATAAGTTTCTCTATTTTGACCCCATGTAAAGGAACAACATAGAACATGTTGTGTAGTTGTTGTGTGACCATTCCATACCAAGAGGTATATATAATTTCAAGAATGAAGTGGAAATGCCCATTAACACTTGAGAAGTGAGCTATTTTAAACAACACTCATTGGTATGTGCTATTCAACTTAGAAAATGACCCATTAGACTTACATGCAAAATGGCATTAGGAACTTGTATGGCTTAATAGCAAAGCTTAGTTCTGAACTTCTTAGTTGTCTTATAATCACATAGGCTGGAAACTTAGCGACAGTGAGAATATGAATAATGTACTACACAAACTACCCAACTAACCTGTCACAGAGTTTGAGTTTTGTTCTTTTTAGGCAGATGATACTGACGGTTTCTTTGGCAGATTTTGTGCCCTTTTTTCCAAACAAACATTTTCTGAAGAGAAATGCAAGAGGCAGAGAAATTAGGCCTCGCTTCTACTCATATGGAGTACGATGATACAACCTTATTGACTGCAGTGGCAAAGGATCAGGGTCTCAATGAATATGAAGTCTGTGGAATTCACTCTTATTTCATCCATTTCCTCACATTTTAACTTCTGAAGATAATTAGTGCCCATTGAATAAGGATTCATTATTTTACCTAAAGCTCCAGTTATGAAGTATGCAAGCATTTCAAAAAGCCTGTTGTCTTGTACCAGTAAAATAACTATACCTGTTGTCTGAAAAGAAAAAGAAAAAAATGAATGGGAGGGGAAAATGCTTTAATCACAGTTGCTTTACTCAAAATAAAATTAGTACTAATACAGCTTAGCATTCTGTCTTATTCTTAAACCTTTCCCTCACTTTGTTTCAGATCCAGTGTCTGTATTGATTTTTGTTTGTGTAAATATAGCTGAGCTGATGGCTACTTTGTAGTGCACATTTCAAATGATATGGCAGTTTGTTTTATCATGTTGAACATGTTTGATGCTTCTTTCTGTGAAAAGACTCCGAACTTTATTTCTTCAGATAATCTTTGGCTTCTAACAGACATTCTGATGCAAACTGTAATACACATTTGATTTGGGCAGAGGGGGGAAGACATGTAATCGAGCATCATAACTGTTATGTTTGGAAACCTCATGTCGACTGGTCTGTGTCAAATGACTATCAGGATGTCTGAGGTACACTAATCTTTGTGGTCAGTTTAATTGGATTAAATCTTATTAGTGAGACGTATATTAGGAAGGATTTAATTTTAACTGCAGCCAGCTATACCTCTCTTTGAGTAGTGATCACATCAGTTCTCACAAACTAAGCAATACTGGACCCAATCAGTTCCTAGATGAGAGAACTTCTTACAAAACCCAGAAGCCATAGGCAGCAGTATTATTGATTCAGTAATTTATGATTCGGTACTGAACTGCTCCAGCATGGATCAGCACCGTGCTAGTGGAAATGTGCTTCTGACTGGTTTTAGTCATTGACACTATGGATATTTTTATTTTCATTATGGAAAAGGAGGCATAGGACTTTTAACTCTGATGTCCTGGACAACATTCCAATTTCTGGTTACTTGTGTTCTGAAAAGAGTTGTGGGGCAAGCTCAGGAACACAGAATGAACAAGGGTGGCAGGAGAGAGAGGAAGCAACAGAATCAGGAAATGGGAAGGGAAAATAATCTTTTTTTAAAAAGAGAAAATTGAGATTTTTTGTTGCCAAAGAATCACCGGGGAGGGGGCGGTGGCGGTGTTAGAGGATCAATGAAAACATCATGGCAAGGAGGAAAGAGATCAGAGATATACTGGAATAAAGATAGGAAAGAGAAGAAGGGGGGGAGGAAAAGAAGGGAATGAAAAGGTATAAAAAAGGAATGAAAGCAAAAAAAAATGAGTACCCACAATTATAAGGTTAGTACATTTTATTTATTTGTATTTACCTGGTCACAATCTACAGCTCCTTTTCAAGGGAAGAATGAGCGCGGAAACACTTTCAAACATAACTCTTGGGTTTTTTAAAACATTTTTCATTTATGACATTTTAAAATAATCTGAAACACTAGGTATGTGCACTTATAAAAGACTAGCCAGATAACTGTTTCTTTTGCAAATTGTGTTACCCTGTTTCCTTAGACAACTGCACAAAATACAGTTGCAGAGGGCATCATATTACAGCTCAAAAACTTTTGGGAAATCTGCTTATGTATTGCCAAATGAGGGCTGAAATGCCATTTGAAATCTCATAATTGATTCTGTGTATAAGAACATTGGAACAGATTTTTAAAGGCATTTAGGAACCTAAAGATGCTGCAGATAGCCATCTAGTGGAATTTTCAGAAGTGCCTGGTGATTAGCTCCCATTGAGTTCAATAGGAATTAGGCACTGAGGTATTTTTGAAAAATTCCACTCGATGCCTATCTATGTCTTTAGGAACTTAAATATATTTGAAAATTTGGCCCCTTTATTCTTAACAGATAATCAGGTTTCAGTAAACATAACTCTTGAAGACAGATGTACAAACTCTTTTCCAGGTTTTAACTGAAACCTGGAACCTTTGAAATGCGTGGCATTAAAAGTAAACTATTTAAAATCCAATCAGTGCTCAAGGAAGGATGCCCAGCAATGTTCTAATTAAAAATGAAATCCTAACTGAATGTAGGATACAAAAACTGAGAAGAATGTTCACTTATATGGGTCATATATGACTGCAGCTCTGCTAACGGCTGTTAGCTCTGCATTTGATTCTGCAAGCTAAAATGGAAAAGTTTTATAAATGGAAAAAGTGAAGCTGAACATTTGTAATTCTTGCCATATAACTTGCATAGTTGTATTTTCAAAGCATTTTACAAACATTAATTTAGAGCAAAAATAGTGTACAGGTTATAATAAAACAATGACTGTCGTTTATAAGATTATAAGAAATAATTGCCTTTGGTGGGTAATAATATCTTTACTCTGTGGCTTCCTAATGTATTTGTCTACGGATATCTTTTTGGGGTTTATAGCTGCAAACGTATCTTGGCAAGTCTGGGTTTTCTGCAGGAGTGGGTTTATTCGGAGATACAGATTTAATAGCATTTCTTCCACTTCATCATCACAACTGTCTGTGACAGTTACACCAGCTTCAGTACAATATACGTCTCTATCTCATAATAGATATATAATTCCTATGTTCAAAGCTTAACTTCACCATGTGCACTCTTCAGAGGTGGCTTTTGGAAGGGTTAGTGGATTCCATTGCACCCACAGAAATCATGAAACGAAGGGTAGAAAACAGGCAAACATGCACTTCAAACCTGAGTGGCTCTAGGAACCTGCCTGCAAGGTTGAAATGCCTGGAGCAGGGGGCTGGGCCCATCCCTGTGGATCAGTATCCACTGCTGCTGGGTAAGTGGAGGGTCTCCAACCTCCCCTCCAGGATCTCCTCTCTGCCCTGGGCTGGGATTAGAGCTGCGGTTTGAGGACAGAGGACGCTGTTACAGGTGGTCAGTGCCCCCTCAGCAATTTAGTGTAGTGTGCCCATTGAATTGGGAGGCTGTATTTATCCCTGGCACTCTTCCAGGGCAGAATGCACCTTTTCTTTCTCAGCCAATGAGCCAATCACCAAACCAATACAATAGCTGTCTCTGAACATCCTTGAGAAACCTAACCAGAAATTGTTTAACTACACTTCATTAAAGTGGAGTTATATTGTAATTTAGCAAATATCTGGGGTGTCATAAATATAAAGGGAAGGGTAACCACCTTTCTGTATACAGTGCTATAAAATCCCTCCTGGCCAGATGCAACATCCTGTTACCTGTAAAGGGTTAAGAAGCTCAGCTAACCTGGCTGGCACCTGACCCAAAGGACCAATAAGGGGACAAGATACTTTCAAATCTCGTTCTTTGTTTAAAACGCTTGGTGGTGGCAGCATACTGTTCAAGGACAAGGCAAAGTTTGTACCTTGGGGAAGTTTTTAACCTAAGCTGGTAAGAATAAGCTTAGGGGGTCTTTGATGCACGTCCCCACATCTGTACCCTAGAGTTCAGAGTGGGGAAGGAACCCTGACATGGGGTAATAGAATGTTAGCAAATCTTTGACTCCTTAGCTAAAGTGTTTTCATCACTTCCTCTCTCCTGCTAAAATTCCATGTATGAATTGAGTTTGTAAGTTTTCTTTCCTTTCATTCATATACAGTTGATATATTCAGGGAGCTTACAGTGTGAACAACATTAAAAACTTGTCAATAAGATAACATGTAGCATATCTGTGTATGCAAACTTGTCAAGAAGTTAACATGTAGCATATCTATATACAGCAGTGAAACTACAGAAATGGTAAAAAAAAAATTAATATAGGTGTATATAATATCCATGTGGCTGAATGAGTGCAGTGTTGGTTGTCTAACTCAGTAAGATATTTTACTGTTCTACTGCATAGACAAACAACATATTAGAGTGTATGGATACCTTTCTGGTATGCTCAGTTATAGTAGAATCAATATTTTGAGTTTTAAATTTAGAAGCACATCAACATGCACAAATAGAATGACTGCTTGTTGATGCATGGAGCACAATTTTTGGGATGTGAAAGATTCCTTTAGGGATCCTTTAGGGACTAAAATATTATAACATTAGCTATCTTTTTTTTTTCCTTTTGATTTTTAAGGCAGAGAGTGGAAGTGAAAAAAAGTGAAACAATTATATTAACTTGTACTTCTGAGGTGAGTGCTGCTAGGTTGATCTCTGGAAGAAACTACAACCCCTGTGTCACTGAGCATCCAGACTCACTCTGGTGTTTGGATTCTGGCTCAGTGGTGTAAAGAGGGGACAACAGGTCTATGGCAGCCTCCGCTTCTCCATAACTTTGCCTAGGCATATGCATTGGAGGGCTTGGCAAGATGGTCGCAGGGACCCGACAGGCATAAAAGCTCTGGGGTAGCTACCAAGATTTCCAAGCAGCCCTGCATAGGGGTGGCCTGCTTGCCTCGTGTGATGGTGGGCCTAGAAAAGGTGGGTCAAACAAGCCCCGCTCATTATTTACATCCGACCTCAACTGGTTTTAGAATTGCTTGCTGGAATATTCAGAGTTTGACCCCTGGATACGACTTGAACTTGAATTCGGATTTGAAGAAAATGGTGGTGTTGAGTAACAAACTTGAATGTTTCAGAATTGATATTTCAGCTCTTTTGGAAACTCGACTTCATATACAGGCTTAAGGAGGGACTACACCATTTACTGGCATGGCAAACCTGAAGAAGTAAGAAAGTATGGTGTAGGTTTTGCTATCAGAAATGAACTTATGTCATTGTGTGAAGCTCCAATTGCAGTGTCCTTGTGTATCATGACACTTTGAATTAGTTTACAGAAGGGATTCATCAACCTCGTCAGTGTCTATGCTCCAACTCTTCAGGCTAGTGATGAGGAGAAGGATAGTTTTTACCAACAAGTAGAAGAGTTGATCGGCAGGATTCCATAGAAGGAACCCATCCTAGTACTTGGAGACTTCAATGTAGGTGTTGGGAACAATGCTGAGATGTGACCTGGGATTCTGAGTGGGCATGGCATTGGATGTATGAATGACAATGGTCAGAGTTCTTGATTCAGTGCTAGTGAAGGCTTATCGGTGACAACCACCTTCTTTGCTGGTAACATCAGAAGAAGAACATCATGGAGATACCAGAGGTCCAAGCACTGGTACCAGCTGGACTTGGTCCTGACAAGACGTACATATGTGAAATATATCTTACATACAAAATCCTTTGAAAGCACAGACCATGATACAGACCACTCTCTTGTCTGCTGAAAAGTGAAATGTCAAGCTAAGAAGATCCACCATAATAAAACTGCCATATAATCTCGTATTGACTTTCGCCAAATCAATGATCCTGTCAAGAAATAGCTTTTTAATGAAGTAGCAAAAACAGCTGGAATGAATGGAACTGCTTCAGATGCATGGGAAGTTCTAAAGACAAGTATGTACAATGCAGCAATCAAGAGTTTTGGAAAAAGTACTAAGAAGAATGTTGACTGGTTCATAGACCATTTGGAGATACTACTGCCACTCATTGAGACAAAACATCTCTGATCACCTACAAGTCTACTCCTACTACTGTTCACTCAACAACCTAAGAGAAGCTTGTCATTCAAATAGCTTCCCGGAGGTGTGCTCAAGAATTTTGGCTGGGTTTCCGCAACAGCATCCAATAGGCAACTGATGCAGGTGACAGTAGATAGTTGTATGCAGGCATTAGAAAGGCCATTGGATTGACAAAGAACAAGACAGCTCAACTGAAAGATCTTTGAATGGCAATATTATAACTGATAAAGGGAAGCAACTGGAGAAGTTGATTGAGCATGATGGAATGATATACTCAAGGGAGTCTAGTAGACCAACGTATGTTAGACAAATTGCCTGGGTTTGAAGTTATGACTTCACTGGATGTCAAACCTACACTAGAGTAACTTGAACAAAGCATCAAAAAGATTCCCAACAACAAAGCTTCAGAATCTGACTCCTTACCTGCTGAAATCTACAAATGTGCAAACAAGACTTGCTGCAAAAATTGCATGAGGTATTGCTACTCTGTTGGAAGGAAGAAACTGTTCGGCAAGATTTTAAGGATGCTTGTTACATAAGAACCACAGAGCTATATCTCTTCTTAAGATCATGGGGGAAATCTTAAACCATATTTTTTATCTCAACTTCAAACTTTAGCTGAGAGAACCTATCCTGAGAGCCAGTGTGGATTCCTCTTGGGAAGGTCCACCATAGACATGGTCTTCTCTGTAAGACAACAGCAGAAAAAGTACAGAGAGAAGCATATTCCACTATACGTGGCTTTTATAGATTAAACAAAAGCCTTTGACATGGTTAGCCAGTCAGGGGTTTACATTGTTCTGAAGAAGCTTGGTTGTCCATCTATATTGCTAAATCTTGTGAAATCCTTACACAATGTCATGAAGGAAACTTTAATGTATAAAAACTAAGAGTTTTACTTGTTTAACACCAACAATGGAGTGAAGCAGGGCTGCATCTTGGCTCCTACATCTTTAATTTTTACTTATCATTCTGGCTTCAACATGCTTTCTGTGATGTTTGAGAAAGTGTCTATCATAGCGCTAGACGTGATGGAGATCTCTTTAACATTGCAAGGTTAAGCGCTTAGACGAATGTGAAGGAGATCATCATAGGGGACCTGTTTCTTGCAGATGATGCAGCCCTTGTGGCTCATAGTGTTCATCTAATCATCTAATTACCATTTTTTCTAATTCATGCAAAATCTTTGGGGAAGCAATAAACTTGAAGACTGTTATGCACCAAGGATCTTCAGATCCAGCTCCAGATATCACCTTGGATGGTATTTGTCTAGAGGACATTGACCAATTTTGCTACCTTGGCTCTACGGTTACCAACAATGTAGATCTTGATGCTGACTTACTAGATGAATCAGCAAAGAAGCCAGGAACTTTGGTCTTTTGCAAGACAGATCCTGGAACAATAACAAATTGTCAACTAAAGTGAAAATCTGTACTTCAGACATGTTTTATCTACTCTTTGGTATGGCTCAGAAACATAGATTTAACACCAAATATACAAAAGACTAAAAAATTTTTTCATATCAGATGTTTGCGTTAAATTCTTTGAATAAGATGGTAAGACAGGGTGACAAATGTGGAAGTGTTAAATTGTGCTGGTATGTCATTCATGGGAATGTTGATTAGTAAGAAAGATTTAGGTGGTTTAGACATGTCAAGCGAATGCAGAATACAGAATCCCGAAGAGTGTGCTGTACTCTGAAGCTTGGGAAAAGCTCTGGTATCACTTGAGTGACTCTATAAAGGAGGCAGTCAGAGACAAATGATGGAAACTAGAACAAAAAGCAGATTAAAATTATTCTTATTTATACTAAAAAAGTTTAAAATAGCCTTGTCCATGTTTTGTCGGAAAATATGCACATGATATTCATAATACTGTTTATGCCTAACAAGACCTCCCGATTACAATGAGAGTGATGGAGTTTGGTCCTCCACAGTGTAGCAGCAATGAGAGTCAATTTAGGGCCCACCATCAATCCTGATGTGAAATTCTGCCTCCAATGAAGTCAATAGGAGTTTTGCCATTGACTTCAGTGGAGCCAGGATTTTATGTTGGAACTTGTCCTTTTTGAAAACTTTTATTTTTTGCTTGCTTTGGGTCTAGTTTCTTCCTCATTCCAGATTATCAAAGATCATCTTTACCTGAAAGGACATTTATATATTCCTCTCTTAGACCTAATCAGTAGCTGTAACAGCGTGCAAGCCGAGAAGGATGTAATAAGTTTCATTTTAGAAAGCTGATCCTCTCACTGAAAAGCTAGTAAGAGCTATTTATGTTCCATGAGTAAACTCTTGTTCTCCACAAGAGCTTCCAGCCTCATCTCCTCAATAGCCTAACTACTGATGATATAAGGAACAAGAGATCAATATAAGGATTTAAATTCTTATACTGAGTCACCTAGCTGGCCTCTACTTTAGATGATTAGTTATAGCACCTCCTTTAAAAATGACTTTGTTTACACATCTAAAGACATAGCTACATTATATGTAGCTATTATTTATCAATCGGTATTATAATTTCTAAGTGTTGTGGCACAGGGTAAACTAGGCACTCCCAAGGCTATGTCCATTCAGTACTGAGATGTTTATTTCATGCAAAAATGTGTCACAAATGGTATATAAACAAACTGTACCTTTAAAATTTGTCAAATGATATTTTACCATAAATAAGTCCCTGTAGTAGGTAAACAAGCCTTTGGGGGAAAGGCTGTCTAGACAAAGACCCTCCACAGGAAATTGCTGCTGGAAAATGCCTCTCTAGGCAAACTCCTGCTAGCTCTATCTCTTCCTGAGAGCCAATACTGAAGCTTTTATAATTGCAAGGAGGATGCAAGCCGCAGATAAATAATGCCCTCCTATTTTACCCTATTTAGGCCCAGCAAGATTCCTTATAAAATTGGACCTCCCTAGCCCAGCAGATTCCTACTCAAGAACAACCTCTTTTAAAATGATGGATGGATCATGCTTTATTTGATTTTTACCTCCTCTTACATATTAAATAGATTTTTTAAGTATCTTAAATGAAATAAAAAATGTGAAAAAAACATTTATTTGGAACCATCAGTTTGTCTAACCAAGTGAGCTTAATTTTATTACTCTCATCCACGGCTCTTTTCCTCTTGCTTTTCACATTCATTTGTCACATCTTGCCAAAAATGAGTATTTAGGCCCTTCAGGGTAGGGATCATGTCTCCCTGTGTTTGTACAGTGTCTAACTTAATGGGACACTATTGCTGATTGAGGCTTCTATGTGTTACAATGATACAAATAAAAAATAAAAATAACTAGCTCTAAAATGCTCAAAATTTTAATGTTATGTTAATAATTATGAGTAACAAATATTTGTTTTAGGTGCATCCAAGATGTATTTGGCACTGTACAAACAATGAAACAGGAAAAGTTTCTGTGTTGGGTATGTGCAGTCTGAAAAGACAAAGAGATGAAGAGTAGGAGAAAGGCTGCGTGTGCTATATACAAACGAAGAGGTCAAGGTGTTGCTTAGGCATGTCTAGCTGTCATAATTTATTAAACTATATCGAGAGACTGCTATCCTTCAGTTCTGCTTGACTGCTCCAATCTGAAAAGCAGATGGGATTATAGAAAATTACCTTGCTCTTCAAACATTTAAAAGAACGGGGTTCTTGCAAACTTCTGTATGTTTCTACAAGCTCACAAGAACACAGCAGTTTGGCACAGTTGGTGAACGCCACTGTATGCTTACAAATACCCATGAAGGGAACCGGTGCCCAGAGTGTGTTCACAGTTGGGCTTCCTGATCTACAATTTTAAATTATGTAAACTTTTAGTCTTACTTCTGGGGAAAGAGCAATTCGGAACATTAATGAGATTCTTAAATTATGCCAAATTTGGGACCAGTCACCTTTAACAAAAACAGCTCAAGTGTTCTTCCTTTTAAACTGTGTTGTACATTTCCTGGGAAAAGTGAATCTTTAGAAATGGATGTTTCCACATTCGTGAACTGCCTAAATTGTAGAGCTAATGGGCTAGATCTCTGGGTTTGGCCAAGCTATTCTCAGTGCAGGACAAAATGGGGTAAAAGCTGTAAATTGTAGTCTGACTGAAGGCCCGCAATAGGCTGCTCCACCAGCCAGAGGGTGCAACAGGACTCTGACCATGCCTATGATATGCCCTCTATGCTGGGAGAAGCGGGATGTGTCCCTGTGGCAGGAGGATGTACAAATAGTTTGTGGGCTCTTTTGTGCTGTCAGACTGGAACAAACAGCCAGAGCCACAACTACCAGAATTTGGCCCACTTCCTAGTCAAGTTCCCAGGCTTATAAGCAGCTCTTAAAATGATCTAAAATTTCTGTACTCTGACCAAAACCCATTAATCTCAATAAATAAATAACTAAAACATATCTATATTGTACAAATGTTCCTGATTTATAAAAGAAACACTTTCTCCGGTATTTTAAAGAGCAAACAGTTTAAGTAATGAACTGCTGTCTAGCTGGAGAATCTTGAGTGTATTGTAATGTAGTGCTTAAAACTCAGATTGAAGATTGTTTTAAAGGAATTAAAGCTTTTTTCTTTTAAGAAGTTTTTGGTTGTACCAACCTTGCATTTCTTAAGCAAGTATACAGATTAGGTTCAGTGAATACACAGTTTTCAAATGACTAGCAAACATTTGTGTCCTGTTTATATAAAAAAAATACTACTTTGTTGGCTTGAGGTAGTTGTCAAAAGTAGGAATAAATTACTACTAGGCATAAGTGTAACAATACCTGCTGCTATGGATTTAAGGGGGAAATGCTGGAAGCTTTGACATAATTTAAGGGAAGTTAATATTGAGTCACTGGATAGGATTTCTTAAGGGATTCAAGTGTACTTCCAACAAGATTGTAAAAGTTGTAGTAATAATCTCTCTTTTTCTTTCTCTGTCTCTCTCAGACACACATT
The DNA here is from genome assembly GCF_965140235.1 of Caretta caretta. Lineage (NCBI taxonomy): Eukaryota > Metazoa > Chordata > Testudines > Cheloniidae > Caretta > Caretta caretta. The sequence goes on along the minus strand of NC_134206.1, from coordinate 150,347,103 downwards.
CATATATACCACGGTATTAGTATTTAAATTAAGAGCAGACAAAAATAGTTTTTCAAAATGTTATTCCATTGTCCTAGTTCCTGCAGAGTACTATTGCTTTGCTGCTTCTGTCAGCCATACAAAAATCATCTATGAAACAGGAGGTCCCCAGCTATTGCTGCGGAAAGTCAGATTACTGATTAGAACAGAGAACGTAATCAGGTAGATTGAGACTGTGTAGGAAGGAACCATTGCTTTGAGAGGGGAGGGTTTGCAATACACACTGGATGTATATCCATGGAGAGTATCTCACTATTGTTTAGGACAGCAAAATTGAATGTAACACTCCTGTGGACTTCTAGAAAGATTGTGCCTCTTTTTTGTGCCTGTAAAGATGGACATAGATTATGTGGTTGCATGACCTGCACTTGGCTAGGAGTCTCCCTCCAGGTTTTTTTGTACTGAGTAGAATGTGTTACCGAGAAGTACCAACTGGGAAATCAACAAAAAGCTTTCCTATGAAGGTAGCAAGACCCTGCAGTATTTGAAATGTCTGGTGACTCATCTGGTGAGTAAAAGCTGTGGATAAATACCACAAATATTCAGAAGAATAAACATTAACAATATAATCCCTAAAGATAGCAGTTAGGTCAGTTTGCTATCTCTTGGGATATTTTTGAAATACTACATCACTATTTGTCTACATGCATAGTATTTTGTAGGACTTAGAATAAAAGGATTTCTAAATTGAAGGCAGAACTGTGCTTCTGAAAGCTATCAGTCAATGCAGAACATTGAGAACTAACTTTTAAATGCAACTTTTTGTTTGACGGTTGTGTTTTGCATAACTTTTTCAGGTGCTTCAAAAATGATGTTCAGATCATATCAGCTATGTATAAAAACAGATTGAAAACTTGGAATAGTCACATTTGCACACACTATCTATAAGTCTCATTAGAATAAAGAATAAATATCTCACTAGGAAATTGATAGTGCAAATATGTACATAACAGTGATACCAAAGTTATTGCGTAGGTATGGCTAACCGAGATTTTACTTTGTGCATGTAAATACATTTTGATCTTTCTTTTAAAGGTGAGGCCTTCATAAAAACAGAAAGATGTTAAAGTTCACTAAAGACAAATTCGGACATGGTCAAATGAGCTACCCTACTTATTATACAGATTTAGCTCAGAAACTGGGCCACTGGGTCAAAACAACCTTGCATTCGGCCGAAGATAATCACTTAGATTTAGTCTGCAAAAGATTGACTGTGAAAGGTAACTATAGTAACTTCAAATCTTTCACTAAATAAATGAAAGGATATTTTAACATCTGCTATATAATACAATATTTAACTTTTAAAATGCGTACCTGCTTCTGTTTTTGGAATGCTTTCCATAGAATTAATCCTCCCATATGTCTCCTACTAAGAAGGGACAGAGATCTAGTATAGTGTATTTCTGAAGCATAAAGCAATATTAAATTTCATGCTTGCAGGAAAAATAGGAAAATCTTTATGGAAGTTATTTTTCAGTGCTTCAAACCTAAAACAAAGTTAGTAACAGACTTTTCAAATTGGACTTTGTTTTATTTTCCCAGTTTTCTCCTTATCAAACTTGGAGGTAAAAAGTGAAAGTTGCGATAGTTTAAATATCTTTAATAATCCATTATTGCTAACTTTGTAAGCCTTATCCCTGGTGACTGGCTAAATTCTATTTCTCATTATTAAAAGCCTTTTATTAATCTCTTTTAAAATACTTTTTTAAAATTTCTATATTTGTGTTTTATTCATAAAACAGATTTCTCTGGAAACTACAGAGGCCAGTTAATGGTTTATGAGTTTAAGCTGAGCTGAATATAGCTAAGCTCTGTCTTGCTTGACATTTCATCAAAAGCTGTGTTGATTTGCAATGTTTATGGATCTATTTATTGAACCTTCACAGCTTGAACTATGCCACCGAGCTTGTTGACACTGCTGAGTTTCTCTTTCAGTGCTTTTGCAATCTCAGAAGAAAAGTTTAGAGCAAATGTTATAACAAACTTAGCCACAATTGATAAAATATGTGATTATGACAATAAAGTTGATCTCATTGTCGTTTCCCACAGTAGATTAGAAAGAAATCTGGGTACTTTCATAACCTCTGATCTGAGCAGGTGAGAGCACATTCTTCCCTGACATATTAACTTCCATGTTTGAACGTAGCACTTAATATGGTTTAATTAGCTGATTAAGAGAATAAATCTATTCAGGTTATGAAACTAATGACTTATTTTTGTAAATATGTAGCCTGATTATTTTACACTATGAAATCACATGACTACCTGGCATCATCTATAGATCTTAGACTGTGAGGAAGTATATTGAATAACCAAACAGTTACAAAGTGAATCAGGAAATTTGTAAGTATCATAAAAGTATCTATTCAGGTTCACCACCAAACACAATATGAGCTCATCCATGCTCTCGGATGCTTCTGAACATCTTGTCAGCATGCATCTTATTTTTAGCAATTAAAAATAAGATGTATATTACTATAACATCTACTACTCTTATGAGAGCAATTCAGCACATTACTATGGTCCCAGACACTGCTCTTTATATAACCTGAACTGAAATAGATGGGTTTCAGAGGAACAGCCGTGTTAGTCTGTATTCGCAAAAAGAAAAGGAGTACTTGTGGCACCTTAGAGACTAACCAATTTATTTGAGCATGAGCTTTCGTGAGCTACAGCTCACTCTAAGGTGCCACAAGTACTCCTTTTCTTTTTGAAATAGATGGAGTTATTGTAGTTACCTAGTGTCACTATGAAAGCAAAATAAAACACATGAGGCTGTTTACTTAAATGAATAAAATGTCTTGTGCAGTCCAAGACAATTAATTTTGCTTCAGTTCCTTTTTACCATCCTCCTTCAATTGTGATGTAAAATGGCATAGTTGCTCATTCAGCTTTTAGCACAACCTGAGATACTTTACAGATGGTAATTTTTAAACCTCTACAAAATATTTTTTTTTTTTTGGACAATGAATGCAAAAATAGAAACTGATTTTACATTTCAGAATAACAGTAGCACTTAGTGATTGCTAAAGTCAAATCATGTTTAAAGGGTACATTTTAAAAATACTTTCAGAGAAGAATCATATTTTATGAAGGGCTTGTTTAGTATTAATCTATTTGCAAATTCCATTCTTTGATTTAAAAATAGTTTGTTTAGGTAAGCAGGATTAAAAAATATATAATATACAGAGGATACCACCACATTGAGTAACATTCAGACCACCTAATTTAATTACTCAAATGCATGGAGAATCAAATTCACTTTGGTCAGCTAAGGACTGTAACTTTCACAAACTCCAGCAAGGGAGTCCCACTGAAGTTAATGGGACTTTACATGGGTGAATGGCTCTCTTCACATGAATCTAATTTCAGAGGCCTAAGACTGTATTTATGTTTATTTGGATGCATTTTTTGCCTCTGCCATGTGAATTTTTAAATCGAAGGATGATTTAAAACATAGTTGTGGTTTACTATTTCCTACCTGTTGTTCTGTTGTAAATAATTTTCCTGTATCAATTATTAGCTTGTGTGTGTAAGTTTTGTTTCTATGGCACTAGCAGAAGTTTCTGGTCTATTTTTATTTAAATCATGAAAATTTCACTAAGAACAAAGAGAGACACATTGATCCTCTTTTTATTATCAATGGGCACTGAGTATTAGCAATGTATATAACTCAGTTCAGTATAGCTAAATATTTCTTAATTTAGCACACATTAGCCAGTAGGGCTATATTTTTTCATCTAACTTAATGCCACTTTCATCTGGTCTGCCTAAAGTTTGCTTTTATTAGTTAAGCCACATGAACATAATTAAAAGTTCTGAGATTAAGGATAGTATTGAGGTTCTGAGCAAATTATTTATAGATTACAGCAAAAAATATTTTACATATATTTATTTGCCATTTTAAAGGACTTTATTATAATGAATTATAATCTTGTGACATAACTGAAGAGAATAATATAGTAGATCGTATTTGTTACACTCCACATCATGCAGAACTTTGAAACACTTTGGCACCATGTCTTGTGGTCTGAGTTTACAATTGGTGCTTTCTTTAAGAGGCAGGTAAGAAATACCCTTCAGATTCATTATATTTTAGCATGGGTAACTAGAGGAATTGCCCTGTACTGAAACACATTAGAAAAGGAATTAATTTTAAGCATTCTGGAATAGGTTCCTCATTGCAATCTTTCTTAAACTTAATGAAACAAGTAATTTTTACAAATAGCTTGTACTCCATCATAAATTACAGTGGGGCATCCAAAGTGGCTATAACCCACACAAACACAATTTAAGATAAGGATTATATTTCTCTTTCTACTCATTACAGAGCATCAATCCCTATACCCAAGTTGTAAGTAGAAATGCAGACACTGAAATCTGGGTGGGAAAATATTTAAAAATATTATTAAAACTAATATTAAAAATATATACATAATACATAGGTTCTGAAAAGAGTGTCTGTACATCTGGGTATAGTGCTTAGACTATCCACAAATATTAAGTTAGTTTTTAAAAGTCATATGATACATAGAGTACATAATCAGCAATAATCACCAAATTTAGGTGAATAGGTTTAACAATACAATTTAGATATTAGAATCCAAATACTCTGGTACATCACTCATGAAAAAGTTGTACAGAAATTTGGTTGTGGAAAGCAAAGTACACCAATGAGTGGAGATTGCCCCTCGATAATTGAGAATTAGGCAGGTTGTCCATTTAGAAAATACAATCCATGAGGAAAGTATTTCAATTACTTTCCTGACTGCGCTTCTCATCAGCACTCAAGCTCATCCTTGCTGGTATTGCTGATGTCCGGTGATGCTTTCTGTGTAGATGTTCCTCCACCACCTTATGGCATCGAGTTGCCACGTCAGCTGAGCATTGCGTTGACTGATTCCGCATTCTCTCAGCACTTGCTCATTACTGGGGTCCCATGCACCCAAGGCTCCGACGATCAGTGCATGTGTCTAAACCTGGTGACCCTTAACTCTCAAGGTTTCAGCCAGAGGGGCATATTTCTCTACCTTTCGAGCTCAGGCATCATGGAAGGCCAGTACATGAGTTATCACCCTTGAACCAGCTTCTGAGAGGGTTGTAACCAGAAGGTCACATCAGCAGACACCATATATCTATTATTTTATCATTAGAGAAGTAATGGGGGGAATGGAGATCTTCTGTAGAATATTTTCTCTCAAAGGCAGATTCTCTCTATCTACAAAACAAATACAAACAGCAGAATGTGCTCTTTCCAGAAAGAGGACTAGGTTTCACTTCACTTTTATGACTCTTTAATGAAAAAGACAGTGTAATTGACAATGGATCATTTTGAAACCTTAGAGTCCTTATTGAGTCAGAAGAAACAAGTTTTACTTCAGAAAGTTTATTTCATTTTCTTTGAATCAAATTTAATCACTCTGACAAAATCATGGGGTACCACAATCTTTCTTTCTCAGAAGATTGTTCAAGAAAGAGTGAGTCTATAGGTTTCTTGAGAAACATGGACATCAGAACGAATTGTAAGGATTCTGGGGACAGTTTTCATTCTACACACACACACATTATGGAGGGACAGGAAAGGAAAATAAACTCATAAATCATAGCCACAATTTCTGTGACTTTCCTGGAAGAAATGATTATCTGTATGAGGTAACTTTCCAGGACCACAATCTTACAACCACCAAACCTACAGGCCGAAAGGAGGTGAGTGGGATGGGAAGGGGGCATAAATTCTATTTTACAAAATATTTAGAATATAAACTCTTCTAGGCATGGGCCGTTCTTTCTATGTGTTTGTACAGTGTCTAGAAAAGTAGGCCTTTAATTCCTTTGGATATTACTGCAAAACACATTAACAGAGGTGCAGATCCAAAACATTGACACTTAATAGTTTAATTCTAGATGTTGCTCAAGTAAATGGGCATTATGCATAAAAGGAAATGAGGCTATTGCCCAAATATATAAAATGAATGTATAGATAGCAGAATAAAACCACATGGGGAAGATACCTATCAATCCCACTAGTGACCAGATAGCTGAAACCTGGATATTTTTACTTTTATTTTGTGTTTTGCTCACCTTCATCTAAATCCTCCTGAATAAAGTTTGATATGACTGAAATAAAGGCATTTAGAGAAGAGAAGCACTGCCAATGGGGCTAATCAGTCCAAAAACCCAGGAACGAAGTACCTATAACAATTGGCAAACCCTAGAAAGAATAACTCTCCTTGATATTCTTGGGGACTGCCCAGGTCTGAACATTGTTCACCTTCCTGAGGTCCATTCAAAGTCCCTCAAGGGACAAGACCTAAGGACTGCTGATCAAAGCTGCACTTCTCAAGCTTTGCATATAGGCCTTGTCATTCGAGCTGGTCCAGGATTGGCCAGACATGTCGAGTGTGCTGTTCAGTGCTCATCGAGAAGAAAATATCATTGAGAGACTCTAATGTATTGGCCTAGGATGTCCTGAAATATTCATGAAGTGATGGAATATTATTGGGGTGTTTGTAAGACCAAATGCCTTTAACAAATATTCATAGTGGCATACTGTGTTCAAATGACCATTTCCAGTCATCCTCCGCATAAATCCCCATCAGGTTGCATGTTCCTCTCAGATTGAGCTTGGTAAACACCTGGGCTGATTGTATGCAGTCCAACAATTCCAGAATTAGTGGGAGAGGTTACTAGTTTCTGATGGTTACCTTGTTGAGGGCCCAGTAAACCACACACCAGCACTGGGTCCAATCTTTCTTTTTAATGAAAAAAAAAACTGGCAAAGGAGGTGGAGAGACTGATAAATCTCTGGGCCAGATGCTCCTGGAGATAGGCTTGCAGAGCAGCCTGTTCTGGCTCAGGCGTGGCATAGATGCTGCTGAAAGGTATCTTGGCTCCAGGCTGCAGCTAAATGGGACAATGATAGTCACAGTATGATGGTAGGACATTCATAATGTTCTTCTCAAAAACATCTGTGTAGTAATGGTACTTTGAGGGAAGAGTAGGAGTATGGACCACAGCCTGGACCTGAGGACTACTCAGTCGCAACCTGGACTTAGGCTGGAGTGCTGCATCTTGCAGCTGGGACTTGTCTGGTGGTGTGCACAGGCAAACATACTGACAGACTTCAGAAATCTACTTTCTGCTTATGACAAAGGACACAATTCCTTCCATAAGGCCAGCCACAAGATGCTGAGAATTATGGGGAAGTGTGACACAGGGATTGCTCTGAACTATAGGATTTCCTCATGCTCCTGAGTAACAATGTCCCGTGAGTGCCCACTATGGGAGTATTTGTTGCTGTTTCCCTGGGATGTGCAGGCAAACCTGGACGTGCAAGTGCGGTGAGGACTCACTGTGCCTTGGACATGCTTTGGTAAGAAATGGGGAGGAGTCAGCAGGATGGATATCCAGGGCTTGCCGAAGCAGCCCCCTTTATTGTGCCTGGTCTTGATCATTTTACAACTTTTTCTGTGCGAGAGCAAGAATGTGGCCAGATTCTCCACAGTAGAAACAAAGGCAATGGTGTCAGTGGCACTCCCTCTCCTTGGGAGTCAGGGGACAACGGGATGTGTTGATTTGCATAGGTTCTGGGACTGGGCTAGAAATGGGGCCTGAGGGGTATTGGCTAGATGTCAGCACACCACTCTTCCTTTCTTTTCCTCACTCGTGCAGCCTATTGTCAATAGATATGGTGAGGTCGATGAAGACATCTAGGTTGATCAGGGTTCTAAGAGCCAAGAACCAAATTCATAGTTCAGAGCTGGAATCAGAGTCAAGAGACAAGCCGAGGGTCAGAGTCAGGAGTCAAGCCAAGGGTCAGAGACAGTCAGGAATCTGGCTGAGGGTCAATACTAGGTATCAGGGTCAGTGTATTGGGGTTCTGGCAATTGACTCTGAGTCAGAATCCAAATTGGAGTTCAGAAGCAGTGTAGTTGTGGCAGCTAGCTAGGGATCAGCATTGTTGCCTGGACACTTCCTAGTACACCCCATAGGCATATACAGGATCTAGGATCCAATCAGGGATCTCTAAGTCAACTGTCAGTTGGATCACTAGCGGTGGGACTTGCAGTGGTGTGCAAACTCTGCACAAACCAGATTAGGGGTCGTGGGGAGTGGGTACATTGCAGCTGCTGCTATGTGTCAATATGGGGATGCTGGTTAGATGATTAGATTCCTTTTCTCCTACCAGGATCATGTCTCCTGTACTGATTTTGCTGGAAGATGAGCCTGTTTAGTTTAACAGAGTCATCTTTTGTTATCCAGGCATGCTCTTGTAATTGGATTCCTCTTGATGAAGTGTCCACCACATCAGAGAGGGCTTTACTCATCATTGAATTACTGACCTTATAATTGAAAACTCCATACTCTGTTTCCACTTAGCTTCTAATCATGTCATTAGAGGACTGGGATGAAAGGAAACCTAAGGAAAAATATTTTAGCAAGATGTCATAAGATCAGTAATGGATGTATTTCTAATAGTGATATTCTTTGAAAATTTAAATTTCTTTTAATTGCTGAATTCTTTCCGAAGTGCCTATGACCAGACTTTCACCATTTGGTCCTGATTTTGATCTTAATTACATCAGTGTAAATCAGGAGGAGTAACTCCAGTTGAAAGCAACCTCCTCCTGCCATCATCATTAGAAATTTTGCATGAGGGGAGAAGAACCAGCCCAATTTTCATTTGCTTGCATGGTGTGCAAGTGATTAAACATTTCTGAAACGTTTTTGTAGACAAAAAATATGGTTTTCTGAAGACATACCATGCAAAGATCCTTAAGGCAAGCATGTTAGTATATGACAAACCCATCATGGGACTGTGTAAACAAGTCTGTATGAAGTAAAAAATCACCCTGAATCATCTCCAATAGCTATATGCAAACTTTTTATGTTAGAACATATTTTATGAATTCTTTTCATTTATCATTGATTTTGAGTGTCTTTGAAATTCTGAGTTCCAGCCAAATTTTGAAGCAGAGGTGCCCAGACATTAGAAGATAGGATAAAGAGCTGAAACACTCCCTTCAAGTTCTGTGATTGCCCATTGCTGCTAATTTCATCAATTAATAAAATTGGTAAAAGTGCACATTATTTTATTATCTTTTCATAGCAGACATAATACAAATCAGTATTATATAACTGATCAATAGTTTCTCTTTTTTTCCATTTTGCATTTAAATATTGTCTCAGAGCAATTTTTATTGTGTCTGATGTGGTGGACACTTCATCAAGAGGAATCCAATTACAAGACCATGCCTGGATAACAAAAGATGACTCTGTTAAACTAAACAGGCTTTATGCCAAGTTGCAGTTACAGCCTCACTTAAGTTTCAATAATAAATGCTTCAGTATTTCCAATAATCAATATTTTAAAATGTTTTATACTCATAAAAATTTAAACTGATCTCCCCAAAAGGAATGGACAGAACAAATAATCTCTTACGTACACTCTTTCAAAACAGTTTTAAAATATTTTAAGCTGTTTCAAAAAATGATGCAAAACCTATTTTACCTTGTTTTATATAACTTGTCTAAAAGTTCACTTTCAGCTTCTTTCAAGTTTTTTGGTGTTAGGATACTTTTCCAGCCCCAGTTTCCAAATAATATATTTAATAATGTATTACTTTGGACGTTGGGGAATTTACTACTTTGGCTTAGTATATAGTGTGCAAGTTCTGCTGAAAAGAGCTTTATTATGATCTTCTTTAATACGATCATGTTAATGGCTTAGTTCTCATCGAAACCTACAGTAGGTAGGAAACGTTGTTTAAAATAAAATAACTTAATGTTTTTTATGGGTTATTATTATTATTTACTTGAGTTATTGCAGTACCTATAGGCTGCAACAGAGATTGGAACCCCACTGTGCTGGACCCTGTACAAACATTTTTATATTTGAAAGGATGTTGCATGGTTCAGCACAGCAGCACATGGAATCAAATCTATTACCAAGTGCTGTCTGGGCATCATCTCTTAATTTTTGTTTCTAGCAGCTTGTCCCTTGCCTGCCTAATTGCATTATAATGGTTTTATGTAGCACCAGATGCTAAAGGATAACATTTTCTTTCCTAGACAGAAATTCATTTTGTATTAGGTTTGGAATACCTGTTTTGCAACTGTTTTTGTGTTAACCAATGCCACAGACAAACCACAGGTACTGAAACTTTGAGAATTAAAAAAAAAGAAAAATAGAAAGGAAGCTTCTGTGTCATCTTAAAATTATTGAGAATCAGAAATACACAAAGTACATTATATGTTTAAATATTGGAATTTAATGAGCACCTTCCTTCAGAAATAGTTTAGCTTCAACAGCTAAAATAATGTTCACATATTTTTCTTACTATTGGTTGCTATAGCACATTAGTTTATTTCTTTTCTATTCAATTCTCTTGCTTAGTAAGTTGCTTTTGACAAATGAGTAACACGCATAACTGAAGCTATGTAACAGACTAATTTGTTATGTTGCGTGGAATAAAGTTTTATGAGAAGGAAACAGTCTGTCTTTATGGCTAATTGTAGGGACAATCATATCTCATGAAGACTGTGATAAGATTATAATGTGAGCATCCTCAGTCATCCTTGCCAGAATCATATTTAAAAAAAAAAAAACCCTCAAAGGTGGGAGTGCTGCTGCACTTCCAATTACTATGCAGATTTATTATTATTGAATAAGATTACTTCCTTGCACATGTGGTTTTCTTGTAAATGCCTTTTTTGGGAACAGAGCAACGTAATAACTACTTACTAAATACCTTAATAGAATTTCTGAATTTGAAGATGAAAAACAGATTTCTAGTTTAATGGGAAAGAAGACTTGTAGTTATAGCTGCATTATTTAAGTAGGTAGGAGAAAATTCTTCTTAATTACTTTAAAACTCATTATATATAGTAGGCAAAGTATAATTTATTGGAGTTTATTTTGCTGTCTTTCTGCTTAAATAATGCACTGAAATAGTTCAGAATTCAGAACTTGACAGGTACCAGAATGACTTCTTGCTCTGCATCTAGGGACAGCTGTCCATTGTGGGACCAGCAACATCACTCTGGTCAGAGTGAGTGCTGGAAGGAAGGCTAATCCAAGAAAAAAACTTAATGAGTGAGTCACAGAGGGCAGTGAAGGAGTTGGGAAAATGATTCTGCCCTTGAGCCCGACAGAAGGATGAGGTGTCCTATTTAGAAAACCAGTTGGATAATCAGAGAAGCCCAATCCCGAAGGCAGTACAGTTCAAATGAAAGCTTTGAAGAGCTCTGCATCAAAAGGAAAGCCTTGCCCAGGGAAGTAAAGGATGCACCAGAACAAGTCACTGCCAGTGACTATCAGTCTTTCTGCAATGAGGTCCTACTCCATTGTGAGTGAGTGCTCTTGTGTCTGTATGATTCCCAGATGCTGCTTTCTGTTCAGAGAGGAACACAGATAGGATCTCTATCAATTCCTCTGGGAAACCTTTGGTGTCTGGAGGTTTTTAGATTAGCAGGATGTTCAGACTACTCTTGTCTCAGGATTCACGAATTTAAGTTTCAATTGAGCTTTTCCTGCATTTGAGTTTGTGAGGGAACAGAGTAGGCATTCTGACTTCTGAGTTGTCATCCCTCGGACTCGATCTGTTGTGAACAGACCATTGTGGAAGGCAAGATAAGCTAGTGCCAGGCCTTTGGTGACAATCAGACCAGGTTCTATGATCCTGACCAAGTCAGATGAGTCTGCAATAAAACCGAATGGTAAAATGCTTATTGACTCTGCATTGATCAGCACGTTGGCTTTTGTGTCTTTGTGAGGTAGCTGTTTGCAGCACGTTGGATGCAGCCATCTGGTGATCTTTGCAGGCAATGGCTGGTGTTTCCTCTGTTTATTTAATCCTGTTAATGACTTGTGTGGACTAGCATATTCCAATGGATATTTGTCCTTATTGACCATCGTGGTGCATCAAATGTCAAGAGAGCACAAGACTGCTCAAATCCAAAAGGGACTGAGTAAAATGATCTCTTGGTGATGATCTTGACCATGCACTTAGCATTCCTAGAGGATGCTAAGTGCATCCTTGACATGCTAAAGCACTGTTCTCTGAGAAGAGGCAACACTTCTCTTCAGAGTAGTGCAAAATGAGTTTTGAAGTGGGCATTGTTTTAAAAAAACATTTTGTTAGGTCAAGAGGGTAGTGAGAGGGGTAGCCTGAGGTGATGGAGGTACACTGCCGTGGAAGAGAGGCCCCTCTCTTCATCATGGGGCAAGGAGTGAGAGTGGGGAGCTACTTTGCATGTCAGGGCATCCTGCTGAGCCCCCAATATCACCTCCTTTCACTTGAGCTCTGGGAGCTAGGGGAAAAAGACATTTGTAGGCTATGTTGAATTATCATCTTAGAGAGGATGAAAAACACACACACACACAGAATCCCAGGTTTGGAGCGGTTATGATGATAACTGCTAGGTATTGTAGGCTATATAATAATACATGTTCATTATATCATTACTACTAGAGCTGGTCAAATTTTTTTGAATTTGAAAACTTGAATGAAAAAAAAAAGGAAAATGAGCATTTTTCACCCAGTTCTAATTACTGCATTCCTGTAGCTTAAAATAACTACATTTAGACAACTTTAAAGTAAAAGTAAAGAAAAAGGGAATCCAATAGGAAATTCTTTTTCAAAAGCACCGGAGTAAGAAGCCCAAGTCCCATTTGCAAAAAGGACTAAGGAGACTGAGAGCTTGTCTGTGCAGGGCAGCAACAGGGTCTACACAGGCCAGTTGGTGCACAACTCAGAGAAGACAACGGGACTTTTAGGCTATGATGTGTGTAAGTCCTTTTTGAAAACAGAACTTTAGTGCTTTTGAAACTTTTATCCCAGACCAGTAGTTGGAAGGAAGAAAAATATTATGCAGATGTGACTCTATGGGAATGAAATTAATGCTACTGAATGAAAACCAGACAGTAACATTGATTGAAAACTCTTTGTTAGGAAAATGTAATTGATGAATTAATTTTTATTGTCCAAAGCATGGCATAAAGGGTGATAGATAAATCAGATTTAATTTCAGTTGTAACACTCTGTGGGCTACAGTGTGGCATTTACATCTCCATTGCCTTCAGTAGGAGTTAGACGCTACATTTACTGCCTGCACTCTGCAGGCCTGTGTGATAGGGAGATGAGGCCATGACCCTGGCTTCTGGTTCCCGCGGAGGAACAGGAGCAAGCAATCCTAAACTCCGCAAAGCTCCTGGACTACTATCGAGAGAGGTCCTTATGTAAGAGAGGGGATGGTTTCTTGTGCTGCTCTCTGGTCTTGTGCAGCCACACAAAGTGCTCTCACAATCTGGCTTTAAGGTGCTATTATTAATGATAATTAGTGGTAAGGAATAGTTTGGAGTTTTATGTTGACAGTGCTCCTTTAATGAACATTGAATTGTTATGTCCCCTTTCACTGTTTCACTTTGTTAAGGGTTATGTAGTGATTCTACCATGATGTAGAAGAATCAGAATGGTAAACTTTAAAGCATTCCAGTTCTAATGATAGTATTGGGAAGATGCACAAAATAAAAGAGGCTGATTAATAGAAAGATAAATAACAGCAGTGGTGAATCTTTCCCAGAGTTTTCTTCAGTATAACTACAATTTGATTGATGGGAAAAGTAGCCTAATTATGACAGTGTTACTCAGCTGTAAGTTCTGAGATGATGTTTTGAAAGACAAGGAATCTTGACTGTTCCTTCTGACTTCTCAATAACTGTATTTGTATAATAACATAGCCATTTTGAATTTCTGGGGGATCATGTCTGAAAGGACATGGAATTTCAGTGGTGTTTTAGAGACAGTCCACTACATCAGTGTGCTCAAACACAAACCATGACACAGATTGTTGAAGACTGCAACTTCCTGGACGTCTTTGTGTCTCGAACATTGTTGATAAGAAAGCTGTGGCTTGGCTTGACCAGAATACATATCCAAATAAATGTCTGAAAGCACATTTTTAGGTATAGTATAATGCTTCTCTGGGTGACAAAATACAACATGGCTATCGTTTTCAAGTAGTAAAGCAGAATAACTATGTACAACTATGATGCAATATATTAAGGGAACAATTTGTACTTACGGGGCCAACATTTTGTTTGCCTCTAAATCAGGCTGTTTGTTTGATGCATTGCTAAATACTTACTCCGTGCCTAACAGCACCTACTGTGTTATTTGTCATCTAGGGTGTAATGACACTTGTGCCTCGGGAGATGACAAGTTTACTAGCAGCTGAATTGGTGTAATGCTGCATGGATATAATTCATAAAATTCTGTGTGGAAAAGGCAAAAATATTGAACCTGGTGATATTTAGGGTTGCCAACCCTCCAGGATTGGCCTGGAGTCTACAGGAATTAAAAATTAATCTTTAACTAAAGATTATGTCATGTGTTGAAATCTCCAGGAACACATCCAACCAAAACTGGCAACCCTAGTGGTATTCTAAACAAAAAGAGCTCTCAGCCATACTTGTAGCCCTTTCTATCACTTTACACTGAGTCAACAAACATTCTAGGCTTCAGAGTGATGTTTGGAGTTATAGTGAGTGCTGGTTGTGTTGTTGTGTGGGTGGCTTTTTGTTCTGCTGGGAGATTTGTGTTGATTTGTGATCATGGCAAGTGAGGGGTGTGTATATTTGGGGTTATTGTGTTTGCAGGTTGTGTTGTTGTGTGGGTAGTTTTTGTTGTGCTAGGAGATTTGTGTTGATTTGTGCAGGCCAGAGTTGGATACTTGGATGTGGCAGTTGGGCAAATAATCCACCATCTGTGCAATCTCCCTCATACAACCAGTGAAACTCCTGTGCAAATTAGCTATACAGTCAGGGTAGTGATTGGCTGAGTTACTTCTGATATCACAGTGGTCTAGGACTCTTGGCAATTGCATAGATACATGCCTTATAGTAGTTGAACACCACTCAGGTGTAATTCATAAAGTCAAAAGAGCTGAGATCTTTAGATGGTAACACTTAGCAAATCTCAGTGATGCTTCATCTTGGTGATATTCTGCACCACAAAGAGCTCCCAGCCATGCTTGTAGCTGTTTCCATTGCTCAGCTCTGACTCTGCAGACTTCATAGCCTTCAGAGTGACAGGGTGACATGCCTGGAATCTTATTATATAGACCACCAGTGAAAGATTGACCCATTTATGTGCAAATATCAGATGCCAGCTCGATATCCCATCAAATCCCACAGCTGGGTAAATTGATTTAGGTCTGTAACTGGAAATATGGGACTGTTCTATTAATCCAACACAAAGGGCATAACAGTACCAGAGTATCTCAGCCTTAGAAAATCTGTGAATGCTCCATCCTTCCTGAGATTTTCCATACCTGTAAGGTTCTCCCAAAATCAGTGTTACTCTGCCTGTTTCCTTCTGAAATGCAATGACCCTCGAAAAAACCATGCACACACAAAAAGCGCACATACTAGACAGTGTAAGAGTTATCTGAAATTACAATTTGGTGATTTATAGAACTTATTTATACTTAGGGAGCTGAGACATAAATGTCAGAAACTGGTAAATGTTGTATTTGAGGACTCTTAGGATATGTCTACATTGGAGTTGGGAGGTATGATTCCCAGTGCCGATATACTCACTAGCTCAGCTCAAGGTAGCATGCTAAAACAGTAGCAGTGTGGGTGTTGCAGCATGTGTGGCAGCAAGAGCTAACCACCCAAGTCTAAGCCCACTTGACCCCTTGGGTCCACACTCCGATGGCTAGCCTGAGTTTCTGCCATTGCTGCAGTGTCCATGCTGATATTTTTAGTGGGGTAGCTTGAGCTGAGCTAGAATGAGTCTGCCTATCTGCACTGGGAATCGAACCTTCCAGCTGCAGTGTAGACATACTCTTAGCAGATTAAGACAGTTTGTGTGGTGTCTATAGATTGGAAGCTATTTCATATTTCTTGTAGTAGGAGATGCTCTTTCTTTTTAAATGTATTGATGGATTGATTTTTCTGCCAGATTCTAGTTCAGAGACAAATTTCTTTCATCTGTACAATTCACTCATGCTTAGAAAATATATGAAAAAAATGATTATCCTGAATATCCATGGCTTCAGAATTTCCACCCACTGAGTCTGGACATTTATCAATTTATCTAGACAAGGGTTTAAGGCCAGATTTTTAAAGGTATTTAGGTGTTGCTCTGTTCAGCATATAAATGCCTAAGTGCACAAACAGAGTTAGGTGCCAAAGTCCAATGTTTGGGTGCCACGGACACTCACAAAACCATCAGTCTATTGCACCTATCCCTCTAGGCACCTAAGTTTTCACAAATGGGCATGCATAATGCTGCCTAAATCCTGAAGTTGCCCCATAGGTAATGAGTGACTTGAAGCCCTCGCTCATGACTAAAGGCTGGCTATGTCCTCAAACTAGGCCTTCTCCTGTCTATCTTGCCTGTGTGGCCCAGTCCCATAGGCATGCTCAGAACGTGCCTACACTACACATAAGACAGTCAGGGGCATGCAGGTTGGTAACTTGTGGGGCAGGAGAGCTAGCACGTGTCTGCCCCAGAATACCCAACAGCCCAGTGGTTAGGGCACTTACCTGGGATGGGGGAGACCCAGGTTCCCCTCTCTGCCTGATTTGGAGCAGCCACTTCAACCCAGAACTTGCACAAGTCAGGTGGGTGTCCTATCCACTAGGCTATTGGATATTCTGGAGTGTATTCCACATGTGAGGAGGGGTCCCAGAGCTTGGGCTCCAGCCTGAGCCCAAATGTCTATGCCGCAATTGAACAGCCCCTTAGTCCAGGCCCTGCAATCCTGAGTCAGCTGACATGGGACGGCCCCAGGAGTTTAATTGGATTGTAGACAAACCATAGGAACATAAGAACATAAGAACGACATACTGAGTCAGACCAAAGGTCCATCAAGCCCAGTATCTTGTCCTCTGACAGTGGCCAATGACAGGTGCTCCAAAGGGAATGAACAGACAGGGTTATCATCAAGTGATCCATCCCCTGTCACCCAATCACAGCTTCTGGCAAATCATTCCTGCCCATCCTGGCTAACAGCCATTGATGGACGTATCTTCCAATCTATCAATCAATCTAGCTCCCATTTGAATCCCGTTGTAGTATTGGCCTTCACAACACCCTCTGGCAAGGAGTTCCAGAGGTTGACAGTGCGTTGCATGAAAAAATACTTTCTTGTGTTTGTTTTATACCTGCTACCTATTAATTTCATTGAGTGGCCCCTTGTTCTTGTATTATGAGATGGAGTAAATAACACTTCCTCGTTTACTTTCTCCACACCACTCATGATTTTATATAACTTTATCATATTCCCCCTTAGTTGCCTCTTTTCCAAGCTGAAAAGTCCCAGTCTTATTAATCTCTCCTCATATGGAAGCCGTTCTATACCCCTAATCATTTTTGTTGCCCTTTTCTGAACCTTTTCCAATTCCAATATATCTGTTTTGAAATGGGGCAACCACATCTGCACGCAGTATTCAAGACGTGGGCGTACCATGGATTTATATAGAGGCAATATGATATTTTCTGTCTTATTATCTATCCCTTTCTTAATGATTCCCAACATTCTGTTCACTTTTTTGACTGCCACTGCACACTGAGTGGATGATTTCAGAGAACTATCCTCAGTGACTCTAAGGTCTCTTTCTTGAGTGGTGACAGCTAATTTAGACCCATCATTGTATATGTATAGTTAGGATTATGTTTTCCAATGTGCATTGCTTTGCATTTATCAAGTCTCATTGAAAGTTAATGGTACTTAGGCTCTTAAGTGCCCAAATCACCTTTGAAAAAAAGATTTAGACTCCTAAGTCCATTAGGTGTTGCAATGCTGAGTGGAATAAAGCCTAAACACTTTAAAAAATCTAGACCTTAACATACATGTATGTATACATATATATATATACATCGGGCCCTAGCTAGAACGCACATCTCTATAGTACGAATTCACATATAACGCGGTCGTGGCCATGGATCCCAAATTTAATTACTTTAATTGCAATTCATTTTAACGTGGTCCCCGCTATTAACGTGGTCCCCGCGTTAATGCGGTACTGCGCATGGATCCCAAATCCCATGTTCTAGCACGGATCTGCTGTATATGATTCTGCATGGATATCTCCACACAATTTACATTTTAAAAGTTGTATGTTTTCTTTGAGAAAAGGACTCTTGTGGAGGCATTGTTATTTTTTCATGTAATCAGAGTACATCAGTGATCTCAATGTGTACATTGTGCAAAAAACCCAAACTAAACCAAACAAAAAAACCCCACTACAAATACATATATAAGTATAGAACAGATAGACAAAGCTAGTCAGTGGTTCATTCCACAGGTTGATTTGAGACTGCAATGGAAATAAAGACCGTGGACTATGCATAAAATATTCTGTTTGGGAGTGATCGTATTCATTAAATCATTTGGAATGAGTAAAGGTCTGTTTGTACGTTGACTGTGAATTCAAAAATAGTCATGAATGCAAAGCCTTTAATCTTGGCAGAGTTAAGTACTAAGATGTCCTAGAAATTGATTAGATTTAGAGGTAATGAACTTAAATGTGAAGGTCAATTAGTGTACGTAGATTGTTTTTAAGTTATTTAGACAAGAGTTAGGTTTTGCATATTTTATTCCATTCACTGAGCAATTAATATGCAGACAGAAGGAACCTCAAAAAGAATTTAAATAATACTTAGCATTGCTTATGAAACACTGTACCTCTGTAGGCTTATTAGGCTTAATTTTATGTCATGAATAGAAATGTTGTGACACGGGTTTTACCACAGCTGATTAATAGTTTTTAACACTTTTCTAGACAATGCAGTTGGGACAATGAAATTCTTTTGTGGTATCTTATAACAGAAATATTTAATATATTATGTATCAAAATAGAGTCTACTATGGCAGCAAATATCAAAAAGTGATACACTGGTCTATTTCACATTTAGATGGAAGTGTTTCTAAAATTTGTTTTTGCTTTGTATATGAAGACATACGAAAAACACGTTGGTGTAATACAGGTTCTTTTCTTTTAAATAGTGGGAATATAATGTGGATTAGATATGAAGGGGCAGATAATAGCACCAAGTTATAAACTTTCCAAAAATCTCAGTTCACAATGCTCATTAGAGACTTTTTTAGAGTGTAACAGCCAAATTTTCTGAAGATTCTATGTGCATGAAATATGTTCCAGTGTGGGAATGCAGGGGCTGAATAGCACAGTCCCTGCAATTGGCCACTGTGGTATCAAGCACTGGAACTGAGAGCAGGTAGCTTGCCACCCTGTCCTCTGAATGCTTCCTCCCTCCAAACCCCTGCCACTGCTAGAGCTCTGACAGTGTGGTGGACGAGGACATGAAGTATCCTGACTGAAATGCAAAGAGGTCAGGACCTGGGTGGGTGGCATCAGGCCTGTGGTGAGAAATTGGGGATCCCCATATACAAGGTTCACTGGGGTACCATTTCCTTCCATTGTACTTGATTTACACCAACGTGATCATAAAATCATAGAGTTTTCCTTTGATCTGCCAGCTGCCACATCTGATGGAGAAGGCCTGGCCGCTGCGGGCCACACCCTCCACTGGGGGGGGTTGGGGAGGGGAGGAGAGCCCTCAGGCCTGCAGACTGAGCCCTGCCAGGAGGGCAGTTTCTTGCCAGGTAGATAGCGGGGCGCTGTTGGGAAGTTTCTTGCCCCAAAGGAAGCGAGCAGCCACCACAGGCTTGGCTAGATGCCATCCGCTGCCAATATGTGGAAAACATGAAACAGAAGCCAAACCAGGGCAAGGCATTCGAGGTGACATGCAAGTGGCATGCCAGCAATCACTTCCTCCCCCGGGGCAGCTTCACCCAATTTTCCGACTGGAGGTTCATCCACAGGGCCCAGCTCAGCTGCATCCCACTGAACGGAGCCATGAGAATCAGTACAAGCAATGCAGGAAGTGCAGCTACACCCCCAACGAGATGCTACCCTGCATCCTTTGTAGCTGAAAGCCCCATTCAAGAGCTTGTCAATGGCGACACAATGCCATCCAAGATTGCCTGGCCAGAGCCATCCCACCACCCATGGGGAAGGTTGTCATAAACTCCGCCATCCCCGGAACCAACAGCCAACTCTGACTGGACATAGTTATCACCAACAAGGACTGGAAGAAGATCATCATGGTGGACGTCACAGTGCCATTCGAGAACAGGACCCTGGCCTTCCACGATGCCCAAGCTTGAAAGGTAGAGCAATACGCCACTCTAGACGAAACCTTCAGAGCTAAGGATTACCAGGTTCAGACACATGCACTGATAGTTGACGCCTTAGGCACATGAGACCCCAGTAACGAGCAAGTGCTGTGAGAATGCGGAATCGGTCTACGCTACACTTGGCTGTTGTGGCAACTCATGGTGTCAGACACCATCCGGTGGTTGAGGGATATCTACATAGAACACATCACCGGACATTGGCAATTCCAGGAGGGATGAGCTGGAGTGCCTATGAGAAGTGCAGTCAGGAAAGTAACTGAAATACTTTCCTCATGGATTGTATTTTCTAAATGGACAACGTGCCTAATTCTTAATTACTGAGGGACAACCTCCACGCATTGATATATTTTGCTTTTCACAGCCAAATCTCTGTACAGCTTCTCATGAGTGATGTACTCGAGTATTTGGATTCTAATATCTAAACCAGGGGTGGGCAAACTACAGCCCGTGGGCCACATCCGTCCTCTGGGACCGTCCTGCCTAGCCCCTGAGCTCCCGGCTGGGGAGGCTCGTCCCGGTCCCTCCCCCGCAGGGATGCCACCACTCTGGCCCACTGCTCCTCCCAGGCAGCTTGGGTGGCGTGGCTGGCTCCGGCGGGGCTGCGAGCTCCTGCTGCTTTGAGCAGCATGGTAAGGGGGTGGGGAGTGGGGGGTTGATAAGGGGCAGGGGTCCCAGGAGGGGGCGGTCAGGGGACAGGGAGCGGGGGGGGGGTTGGATGGGGGCGGGTCCCAGGGGGCCTGTTAGGGGGCAGGGGTGTGGAGAGGGGTCAAGAGGACACTCAGGGGACAGGGAGCAAGGGGGATTGGATAGGGGGTGGAGTCCCAGGGGGGCAGTTAGAGGCAGGGGTCCCAGGAGGGGGCAGTCAGGGGACAAGGAGCAGGGGAGGTTGGATGGGTCGGGAGTTCTGAGGGGGGTAGTCAGGGGATGGGAAGTGGAAAGGGGCGGATAGGGGGCGGGGGCCAGGTTGTTTGGGGAGACACAGCCTTCCCTATCCAGCCCTCCATACAGTTTTGCAACTCCGATGTGGCCTTCTGGCCAAAAAGTTTGCCCACCTCTGATCTAAACGCTATTGTTAAATCTATTTACCTAAATTCGGATTATTCCTGATTATGTACTCTATGTATCATATGACTTTTAAAAAAAAATTTTGTATTTGTGGATAATTTAAGCACTATACCCAGATGTACAGGCACTCTTTTCACAACCTATGTATTCTATATATATTTTTATTATTAGCTTTAATAAACATTTTAAATCTGTTCTTAAGTTATTACTTATAAATGTGCTGAGCTTGGGGCCCTGGTACAATTGTGTTCCCTTTTCATCAGTCTTGCATGGGCTGGAGGCAATAATTGGTTTAGGAGACTTTGGGGAAAGACTGGAAGCTGAGAGGGAGCCAGGGACTAGGAGCCTGGTCTCGAGCAATACTGGGTTGCAGAGGCAGGAGGGAGATTGGAACTGGGAGCCAATGGGATTGAGCCAGGAGCTGGACAGAGAGACTGGGACAAGGAGGACTGATTAATTCCCATCATGCTATCCGTCCTGTCCACTGAGTGTGGCAGGAGTCCTGTGGAAAAATAGTATGTAACTGTGTAATTAAAGGTTGTATCTTAATGCATATACACAAGGGGGCTGAATTCTAGCATTTCCTAACTTTAGAGTGCTTGACTTTGCAACCTTAACATTTTCTTAACATTTTTTGTGTGTAATATACAAGAATGTAGCTTTAAATAGAGGTCAGTTATTATTTTTCTAAATAAATAAACCAGAAAGTGGTAAACAAATAACAATAAACATAAGTCACCTTTAGGTGCCCAATAAATCTAGCAGTATTACAGGCTGGCAATGCAAATCTGAAACACCCCCGTCTGTTAGCAGGTGTTATTCCTATTGAGAACAAGTTACGTGAGTTCTGCTGTCTCACTGATAAAGGTGGCTCATTACCCTCTCCATGGACAAAAGTGAAATGGAAGTAGGTCTCTGAGGAAAGAATGGAGGCTATAAGCTGAGTAGTCCTCTTATTGGAGGCCTTGGAGAGTCAAGCCATCAGCTTGAATTGGCTATGTTATCTTACTGATAACTTCTGTCAGTAAAGCCAAACTCCAGAAAAGGGGTGAAGTTCTGAGTCTACAAAATGTGTAGCCTTGTCTTTTAGAAGGGTGGGAAATACAGCTAATCACACATAGGTAGTTTTAAAAATTAAACTAAAAAATCTAACCTCTCTTTGTGTTGGCTCTACTAGAAGAGATTATGGTGGTGTTACTTATGAATGTCTGTTGCACAAATTATTTTTTTGTGGATACATGTTTATTTTTGTTTTAGGAAGATTAGACTTGTATAGTTATTTAAAAAAGAAAAGACTATTTATACTGATTACAGTACAGATCTTTGACTTGGCTTGGCTTGGGCTGAGGTATCCTTGGAGCAGAATCTGGAGACTGATTTGGCCTTTTTGTAAACTAGACCAACCTCAGATCTGCTCTAAATCATGAAGACAATAACTGCCTAATAAATGACTGGAGTGCAAGAGGCTCTTGCCAGGCCTCCTCTTGCAACCAGCGTGCTCCCTATTCCAGAGGAATCCCTGGCTGCTACTTGGAAACACCTTTCTATTGCACAAAGGAGACCATGCAGGAATTGAGGATCTGTCCGATAGTTAATAAACAAGTTTTGTCTGCTAAATAACATAAAATCAAAGCATATAATTTAGACCTAAAGTAAGGTAACATATATTTGAATATATTTTACTTTATTTACTAATCAGAAAAAATATAATTTTCTGTAATGGATTATTTTTTAAATTTAGTAGATTTGCAGAATGTTCATGTATTTGTCTAAAATGAAGCTACCTCGATCTTGTCAAAAATAAACCAAGGCCCAAACATACTTTCAGTGAGATTAATAGAAGCTTTTCCAGTGACTGGGATAGGAGGAGGATCATGCTAAATTTGTGTATAATGATTAATCTTAAATGCATGTGTGGATGGCAGTCTAGGTTAAATTTCCTACTGGTATACCTGGAAGTTATGACTTTCAATTTACGTTACATGATAGTAACAGATCCAATGTCACCCAGACCCTGTGTTTTAGCTGATGTTAAAATTACATAATATACTACCTTTTTGAAATCATGGGATACATTCACTGATGGTTTATGTTAGCAAAATTAGTGGCAGACTACCCTGGAGATCAAAACTCCTATTGAGAGATTGGATTGCAATGACATAAAATTGTATTGACGAACTCATCAGGAGGAGGATGAGAGCAGGGGCTCAGGCAGCACCAAAGGTAGCTAACGTTGCCCAACAGTGGGGTTTGGCCGGAAAATCAGCAGAGGGAGACAGTCTCTAAAGAAATTCCTGCAGCTGGCCTTTGGACACCTGCCTAATAAACACTACCTTCCCTCGTCTGGCCCAACAAAAGCAGAGACTGAGACACCTTCCTGTGCAATGAATTTCCCCTTCGAGATACAGCAGAGAAGATGGTGTGAGTAGGCAATTTTTATACCAATGGGTGCCAGTATTGCTGAGTTTAGCCCTCTGTGTTTGATAACATCAACCTGGGAAGATGTGAATTGTATCACTGTTGATGATATGGATGCATTGACTTCTATTTGATTTCCATTCTTTTCACTTTATTATATATTTTGGAGGCAACAAGGGCATGTTTTAAGTTGACTGCTATTGATTTTTAAGTGCCCCCCAGGCTTTTATTCTTGATTCATGAGACCAGTTTGGGGAAAAGAATAAAATAGGAGATGTCATTTTTAATTTGATCATACAAATACCATTTTAATATAGGTAAATTAAATTTTATTACAGTTAGCAGGCTTTAGAATGTAATTGTTCCATCTGCACAGTAGTTGAAAGTCGCTCCTTCAAATGCTGACGCTCTAGTTTATAGGAAGATACTTTCCACTTCAGTGCTTTTGCTCAATATTTGAAACAAATTGGATGTAGATTACTGATTTGGCTGTAAACACAAATGGAGCAGTGACCAAAATTGACAGTCTGCCTTCAAAATTCCTTAGAAATCACTTTGCCTGTCTGATAAAACTGTAACCAGGAATAAAAGAGGCTGTTTTAATATGTTGTCTGAGTTACATGAAGTATTGCATTACCTTAAAAGGCTGAGCAAACTAATTCTAACATTTATAATGTTCGCTGTGTTTTTTCTTTCACATCCTTGATGTAACTCTTAGTTGATTTAATGGACTAAATGGATTTGTTTTAAAAATGGGGGCATGAGCAAAATTAGCTCACTGTGTGTGTTTGTATATATATAAACATTTGCTAGTACTGATAAGTCAGCACTTTGTACTTTAAAAAATTATGTACACTGTAAGCATTCTGTAATACATTTTACCCAATTATCACTGGGATGGAATGTGTAACTGGGGTGACATCATGGCCCTTAAAGGTTCTGTGGCTTTTTGACAAGAACAGGGACATAAACCTCCTTATCCTGGCTGAAATCCATCTGGAATAACTACATTCTGTCTCCCTAAATTATCCCTCTCTTTTCTAATGGATATGAAATTATTCGTCATGTCTTCTAAAAACTGCTAGCACTTCTGGCACAAAAAGACTGCTGCATTCAATCCCAGTGATGGATGAATAATCTCTATCTCAGATTTGAGAGAGTGTAGGATGAAAAATGCTATACAAATTTAAAATGTTGGTAATAATAGTTAATCAGTAATTAGAACAGAAGGGTGGGGGGGAGGCTAAACCCTTCAAATGAAACTCTAAAATAGCATTTGAAGTGTGACGTTTTAATGTAAATTGAAACTTCTGCTTTCTTTGGATCTTCTCAACTCTTATACGCTACAAAGGTCATGCACTTCCTCGGATGTTAAATTAGAGATGTATTGTTAAACAAAACAAAAGCAGCAACAATGAAAACAAACAAACCTAATATGTTGCCTGGAGTTGAGAAGAGGATAATGAGGTTAATGTCCCCGCTCTGGCTTTTTGACAAAACTTCATGCAAATTTGGTACATATTAACTATCTTCATTCACAGAAGGTAAATGGAACGCACCATACTCAAATCAGATGCATAATTAGTATCCTGCATGGCTAGCACTGAATTACTGAAGATTCACATGCGCATAGAATTCAGAGTAGCAGCCATGTTAGTCTGTATTCGCAAAAAGAAAAGGAGAACTTGTGCACCTTAGAGACTAACACATTTATTTGAGCGTAAGCTTTTGTGAGCCACTGAATGCATCCAATGAAGTGAGCTGTAGCTCACAAAAGCTTATGCTCAAATAAATTTGTTAGTCTCTAAGGTGCCACAAGTACTCCTTTTCTTTATGCGCATAGGGCTTGAACTAGGAAAGAAAAAGCAGTTACTCTTCCATATCTTGTCTACAAATCAAGCTCTGTCAAAAAGAGATGCCAAAAGATTGTGTAGATGTTCAAAAGATAGTCTTGTGCTCACTTTACCTCTTATGGGGCCTGTTACACTTTGGAAGAAATTGATGTTTTACTGTGGCCACCTTTCAATGGTGCTTGGATATCCTGCTGATGCGCTCGGGGTTTGGTTCCTCTAAAGATGATCCACTGGGATCTCATACACTTTAAGGTTAACCATCATAATAATCTAGTCTGATTTCCTATACATCATAGGCCACTGAACCTCATCCACTCACTCCTGCTTCCTCCCTTTGGCTTGTTGGCTCCACAGGACAGAGTGTTTTTTGGGGGATGGGGGAAAGGTGCACTGTCCCAGGTGCAGCCCCTTGTGCATGAGATGTCACTCAGAGTAGGTTTTACAGTCAGTGTCTGATCCTCTCCTTTTTCCAAGTGCCCTGCATTCAAACCCAATTCCTGCTCCCTTCTTCTGCCTCCCCCAAACTAAAAAGAGACCATTCCTAGTTCCCTAGGCCTCCACATCCCAGAAGATGTACTTCTCCATGGAACAGATGGGCTGTTGGTCAATGCCATAATCAAGAACTATTCTAGAATGTGCAGTGGGGACAGATTCCTTTTAATTGATAAATAAATCTCAACCCTACCCTTTTTTTTTCAGTGTCCAAGACTAATTTTGCAACAAATGAGCAATTGATTTTCCTTCCTAATGCAGTTAGAATGTGAAGTATAAATGAAGGCTTTACACTTAAAGTCTTATGATGGCATGGTAAGCTCTCAAGCAATCTTCAGGATGAAGTATTACACACATAGTTCCTATTAAATGTTTCATTGACCTGGCCTAGGTATAGCCAAGTTATTTTAAATGAAAATCCAAATACCCAAATTTGCGCGAAGTTTTTTAACCCATGTTCAATAGTGATCTTGACCCCAAATTCAATTCCCCTTTGTACAATACTTGTTTGGTGAGACTATGATACTTCTACAGACAATGGAGCTTAAAGGCAGGGCTCTATTTTTTCTTTTGCAGCAGGAAGTTATGAAAGGGACCTGTTAGCTATGAAAATGTAAGCTTTCTTTGTAATCTGTATGATCAGAAATTGGATTATTCCTATGTTTTTTTATCCCAGGTTTCATTTTGTTTGCAGTCAAGAGATTGGCAGCTGATTTCAGAGCTTTGAGCAAAAAAAAGCTAAACTGCTCTTTCTAGGTTGTGATTTTCTTTTGGAACCAAATTTATCATTATAAACTTGTGCACTTTGCAGCTATTGTGTTAGGCTGACAGGTTGTTTCTTCTGAGATTTTGAAGTAATAAAAACTCTTTTTTTATAATTTGAAGGGTACATTAAATACAAGTACTTTAAAAGCAGGCAAAACATTTCAAAGGTTTAGCTGTATGTCGTTAACATTATTATAACATCATTAAAAAGTTTAGAATTCTATTGTGTCTTTACTTAGTTTTGTTTCTTGAACTCAAATAAGAGAGAAATCAATTTTAAGGAAAGAAGCTGTTGATTTTGCACATCATTCTAGACTCTGTTTGCATCTTGCTTAAATGTGCTTTGGTACTTAATTCTTCTGGTACTTACTGGAATTGTGTTTAAGGTGGAGGGCTGGGACAGAGGAGATGTGTTTTATTTCTGGGCTCTCCCACAAACATCATGTGTGACCTTGGGCAAGTCATCTAACCTCTGTGTCTCATTGGTAAAACTTGTGTAATACTTCCTTATCTCCTTTCACTCACCTTTTGTCTGCTTCTTCAAGTTAAATTGTAAATATTTCAGAACAGGGACTTTCTCTCATGATGTGCGTGTTCACAATCTCATCAATGAGCCTTGATCTCAGTCCTAGGTACAAGTATAATATAAATAATACCAGATCTAAAGTGTAACTAATTTCTGAAAAATACATTACATATATGATCAATATAATACTTTTTAAAAAATCAAGCGTTACTGATTTACTTTGTTGTGTTCTCAAATGTGGTCATATTAGGTATAATTAGAAAGAGCTCACTAAGCTGAGACACAATTGCTGTTAGGGGACTAAGAAGGCCAAAATTGAATTTATATTCATATCTGAATTGTATTGCCTGGTAAAAGAACAGGATTTTTGTAATTTCTGCAAAGGGTTGGACATTCTGTCCACTGCAAAAATTAAATAGTAACACTAGCTGTTTTGTGATGAGGTAGAAAAGGTAGCTGAGTTGGTTTTATTTTGTTTCTTGTTGTTTAACAATACTGTGAGGTTGAATATTTTCACAGACATGTTGTGAGTAAGACAAAAACTGTCTGCAGGGAGATCCTGTTGCCCCGGTGAATACAGGAATGGGTACCATGCTGGGGATTGTTTTAAGCCTGTATACAATCAATACTAGAAATAACCCCAAAAGAATATAGGAAATACATATATACATATATAGGAAAAAAGCAAATATGAATTGATGGAGGGTGGAATTAAAGAGGCCTGGTGGCTGAGCAGAATTGGGCACAGGTAATAAGTGTAGGTGCAAATATGGCTTTGAATTCACATAACTATTCAGGGGACACCATCATAGGGCCTAATCACATAAGCCACACTATCAGAGGCTCCTTCACCTGCACATCTACCAATGTGATATATGCCATCATGTGCAGGCAATGCCCCGCTGCCATGTACATTGGTCAAACTGGACAGTCTCCACGTAAAAGAATAAATGGACACAAATCAGACATCAAGAATTATAACATTCAAAAACCAGTTGGAGAACACTTCAATCTCTTTGGTCACTTGATTACTGACCTAAAAGTGGCAATTCTTCAACAAAAAGCTTCAAAAACAGACTCCAAGGAGAGACTGCTGAATTGGAATTAATTTGCAAACTGGATACAATTAACTTAGACTTGAATAAAGACTGGGAGTGGATGGGTCATTACACAAAGTAAAACTATTTCCCCATGTTTATCCCCCCCCCCCCACCACCACCACTGTTCCTCAGACATTCTTGTGAACTGCTGGAAATGGCCCACCTTGATTATCACTACAAAAGGTCCTCCGCCTTCCCCCAGCCCCCCTCCTCCCCCCCCCCCCCCCGCTCTCCTGCTGGTAATAGCTCACCTTAAGTGATCACTCTTGTTACAATCTGTATGGTAACACCCATTGTTTCATGTTCTCTGTGTATATAAAATCTCCCCACTTTATTTTCTACTGCATGCGTCTGATGAAGTGAGCTGTAGTTCACGAAAGCTTATGCTCAAATAAATTTGTTAGTCTTTAAGGTGCCACAAGTACTCCTTTACTTTTATAGACTTTCCCAGTGGACACTTCAGCCCTTTGTGCAGGTTAGACCCCGGCAGCAGTTCTCAAACTGTGGGTCGGAACCCCATTTTAATGGGGTTGCCAGGGTTGGCTTAGACTTTCTGGGAGCCAAAGCCTGAGCCCCACTGCCCGGGGCCGAAGCCCTTGGACTTCAGCTTTGCCCCCCCTCCCAGAGCGGTATGGCTTGGCGTAGGGCATCAGTGCTCGAGTGGGCTCAGGCTCTGGTCCCCGCTCCTGGGGTCGTGTAATAATTTTTGTTGTCAGAAGGGGGTCACGGTGCAATGAAGTTTGAGCTACAGGTGTGTCCTGACTTACAATTCAGCTGCAGCCAACCCTGTGGACTATTTTGGCAGCTGAAATAGCCAGAGCATAGAAATGGTCCAGGTCCTCCCCAGAATCTTCTGCAGGAGGCAGTGCACAGCTGGCTATAAGGACTTTGTATCTACCACGGACGTCTCCTGCCCTGGGAGCTCTTCCTAGGGGACTGCAGCATGGTTGTCAGTTTGGTTCATTGTATAGTAAATGACATCTGCATTCCTTGCATCCTCTTCAGTGAGGCTATGGGATAAATGCAGGGAGAAAGAGATTAGAAAAAGGATATTCCACTAATTCACTGGTAAATGACTTAACATCCATACTGTCTACACCATGAAATTGACTAACTTTGATGTGGACCATAGTGAGGAAATAAAAGTGACACCAAAATTATTTAATATCACAAAAGGCTATCCCTGCTTCAAATGAAATGATGGCATATGGTCACCTGCCATGCATTTTGCAGCACAAAAACGGGCAAAGTAACTGATGGCTACTATGCCTCCACAAACGAATTGGGCAATCTGTAGCATTTTACCTGAGTTGGATTTTAAAAGCTGCAGCTTTGTTACAATTTTAATTATCAAAAACGGTGGTGCTGATCTGAACTTTTAAACAATTTAAAGTTATTTCCCCTCATCCACCTTGCTTTTTTCCTCTTCACACTTACCATCAATTCCTACAGGGCCTGGAGTGCTGTATTTAAAAATAAAGCATAACAACCTCTCTAAGGGCTATGCCAAACAAATTCTGCCAGGACATGAGTCTGTACACCCACCTTCCCATTACTGGCAGTAAAGAGTCAGTACAGTGTAGATCCTTAGCCCTGGTCTACACTAGGACTTTAGATCGAATTTAGCAGCGTTAAATCGATTTAAACCTGCACCCGTCCACACAATGAAGCCCTTTATTTCGACTTAAAGGGCTCTTAAAATCGATTTCCTTACTCCACCCCTGACAAGTGGATTAGCGCTTAAATCGACGTTGCCGGCTCGAATTTGGGGTACTGTGGACACAATTCGATGGTATTGGCCTCCGGGAGCTATCCCAGAGTGCTCCATTCTGACCGCTCTGGACAGCGCTCTCAACTCAGATGCACTGGCCAGGTAGACAGGAAAAGAACCGCGAACTTTTGAATCTCATTTCCTGTTTGGCCAGCGTGGCAAGCTGCAGGTGACCATGCAGAGCTCATCAGCAGAGGTGACCATGATGGAGTCCCAGAATCGCAAAAGAGCTCCAGCATGGACTGAACGGGAGGTACGGGATCTGATCGCTGTTTGGGGAGAGGAATCCGTGCTATCAGAACTCCGTTCCAGTTTTCGAAATGCCAAAACCTTTCTGAAAATCTCCCAGGGCATGAAGGACAGAGGCCATAACAGGGACCCGAAGCAGTGCCGCGTGAAACTGAAGGAGCTGAGGCAAGCCTACCAGAAAACCAGAGAGGCGAACGGCCGCTCTGGGTCAGAGCCCCAAACATGCCGCTTCTATGATGAGCTGCATGCCATTTTAGGGGGTTCAGCCACCACTACCCCAGCCGTGTTGTTTGACTCCTTCAATGGAGATGGAGGCAATACAGAAGTAGGTTTTGGGGACGAAGAAGATGATGATGAGGAGGTTGTAGATAGCTCACAGCAAGCAAGCGGAGAAACCGGTTTTCCCGACAGCCAGGAACTGTTTCTCACCCTAGACCTGGAGCCAGTACCCCCCGAACCCACCCAAGGCTGCCTCCTGGACTCAGCAGGCGGAGAAGGGACCTCTGGTGAGTGTACCTTTTAAAATGCTATACATGGTTTAAAAGCAAGCATGTGAAAGGATTACTTTGCCCTGGCATTTGCGGTTCTGCCTTTGCAAAAGGTTTCTGGGGAGGGCAGCCTTATTTCGTCCTTCATGGTAGGACACTTTACCACTCCAGGCCAGCAACACGTACTGGGGAATCACTGTAGAACAAAGCATTGCAGTGTATGTTTGCTGGCATTCAACCAAAATCCGTTCACGCGGTGGGAGGAGGCAAAATGCGACCTTGTAACGAAAGCACATGTGCTATGTATGTAATGTTAACTTTCAAGGTTTACCCTGAAAGAGTGTAGCCACTGTTTTATAAAATGTGTCTTTTTAAATACCGCTGTCCCTTTTTTTTTCTCCACCAGCTGCATGTGTTTCAATGATCACAGGATCTTCTCCTTCCCAGAGGCTAGTGAAGCTTAGAAAGAAAAAAAAACGCACTCGCGATGAAATGTTCTCCGAGCTCATGCTGTCCTCCCACACTGACAGAGCACAGACGAATGCGTGGAGGCAAATAATGTCAGAGTGCAGGAAAGCACAAAATGACCGGGAGGAGAGGTGGAGGGCTGAAGAGAGTAAGTGGCGGGCTGAAGAGAGTAAGTGGCGGGCTGAAGACAGGGCTGAAGCTCAAATGTGGCGGCAGCGTGATGAGAGGAGGCAGGATTCAATGCTGAGGCTGCTGCAGGACCAAACCAGTATGCTCCAGTGTATGGTTGAGCTGCAGCAAAGGCAGCTGGAGCACAGACTGCCACTGCAGCCCCTCTGTAACCAACCGCCCTCCTCCCCAAGTTCCATAGCCTCCACACCCAGACGCCCAAGAACACGGTGGGGAGGCCTCCGGCCAACCAGCCATTCCCCCACAGAGGATTGCCCAAAAAAAAGAAGGCTGTCATTCAATAAATTTTAAAGTTGTAAACTTTTAAAGTGCTGTGCTTAAAGTGCTGTGTGGCATTTTCCTTCCCTCCTCCACCACCCCTCCTGGGATACCTTGGTAGTCATCCCCCTATTTGTGTGATGAATGAATAACGAATGCATGACTGTGAAGCAGCAATGACTTTATTGGCTCTGCAAGCAATGATTAAAGGGAGGAGGGGAGGGTGGTTAGCTTACAGGGAAGTAGAGTGAACCAAGGGGCGGGGGGGGTTCATCAAGGAGAAACAAACAGAACTTTCACACTGTAGCCTGGCCAGTCATGAAACTGTTTTTCAAAGCTTCTCTGATGCGTACCGCGCCCTCCTGTGCTCTTCTAACCGCCCTGGTGTCTGGCTGCGCGTAACCAGCAGCCAGGCGATTTGCCTCAACCTCCCACCCCGCCATAAACGTCTCCCCCTTACTCTCACAGATATTGTGGAGCACACAGCAAGCAGTAATAACAGTGGGAATATTGGTTTCGCTGAGGTCTAAGCGAGTCAATAAACTGCGCCAGCGCGCCTTTAAACGTCCAAATGCACATTCTACCACCATTCTGCACTTGCTCAGCCTGTAGTTGAACAGCTCCTGACCACTGTCCAGGCTGCCTGTGTACGGCTTCATGAGCCATGGCATTAAGGGGTAGGCTGGGTCCCCAAGGATACATATAGGCATTTCAACATCCCCAACAGTTATTTTCTGGTCTGGGAATAAAGTCCCTTCCTGCAGCTTTTGAAACAGACCAGAGTTCCTGAAGATGCGAGCATCATGCACCTTTCCCGGCCATCCCACGTTGATGTTGGTGAAACGTCCCTTGTGATCCACCAGAGCTTGCAGCACTATCGAAAAGTACCCCTTGCGGTTTATGTACTCGGCGGCTTGGTGCTCCGGTGCCAAGATAGGGATATGGGTTCCATCTATAGCCCCACCACAGTTAGGGAATCCCATTGCAGCAAAGCCATCCACTATGACCTGCACATTTCCCAGGGTCACTACCCTTGATATCAGCAGATCTTTGATTGCGTGGGCTACTTGCATCACAGCAGCCCCCACAGTAGATTTGCCCACTCCAAATTGATTCCCAACTGACCGGTAGCTGTCTGGCGTTGCAAGCTTCCACAGGGCTATCGCCACTCGCTTCTCAACTGTGAGGGCTGCTCTCATCTTGGTATTCATGCGCTTCAGGACAGGGGAAAGCAAGTCACAAAGTTCCATGAAAGTGCCCTTACGCATGCGAAAGTTTCGTAGCCACTGGGAATCGTCCCAGACCTGCAACACTATGCGGTCCCACCAGTCTGTGCTTGTTTCCCGAGCCCAGAATCGGCGTTCCACAGCATGAACCTGCCCCATTAGCACCATGATGCATGCATTGTCAGGGCCCATGCTTTCAGAGAAATCTGTGTCCATGTCCTGATCACTCACGGGACCGCGCTGAC
The DNA here is from genome assembly GCF_965140235.1 of Caretta caretta. Taxonomy (NCBI): domain Eukaryota; kingdom Metazoa; phylum Chordata; order Testudines; family Cheloniidae; genus Caretta; species Caretta caretta. The sequence goes on along the minus strand of NC_134206.1, from coordinate 150,313,719 downwards.
GTCGCCTCCTCGCCCGGTATCGCGTTGCCATGTTCTGGTGCTGCATATACTGCTGGATAATGCGTGTGGTGGTTAATGTGCTCCTAATTGCCAAAGTGAGCTGAGCGGGCTCCATGCTTGCCGTGGTATGGCGTCCGCACAGAAAAAAGGCGCGGAACGATTGTCTGCCGTTGCTCTGACGGAGGGAGGGGCGACTGACGACACGGCTTACAGGGTTGGCTTCAGGGAGCTAAAATCAACAAAGGGGGTGCCTGTACATCAAGGAGTATTTCAGGCAGGACTGCACGGAGGGTTCCAATAAGAAATGGTGCACCTAAGTTATCGTTGTTATTGGAACAAGGAGGTTAGCCTGGCCTCTGATTGATACATGGCTAGATTTACCTCGCTGCACCTTCTCTGTGAGTGACTGCAGTGTGACCTAGAGGAATGAGTCCCCTAGACAGGGGAGGAGGCAAATGAGTACAAAACAAATCTGGTCTATTTCTTGTTTTGACCCACTCCATCTATCTTTTACATCTTTGGCTGGCAGCAGACGGTGCAGAAGGACTGCATGCCATCCACATCTCATGGCTGCTCGGCAGAAGATGGTACAGTACGCCTGCTAGCCATCCCCATCTCTTGCCTGCCTGGCAGAAGATGGTGCAATACGACTGCTAGCAATCCTCATCTCTTGCCTGCCTGGCAGAAGATGGTACAGTACGACTGCTAGCAGTCCGTATCGCCTGCCTGCTCACCATAAGACGGTTCAATAGGACTGACTGCAGGACTAAAGAGAATGACCTGGTCAAGTCACTCCAAATGTAGTCCCTGCGCCCATGTCTGCCCAGGCGCTCCCAGCCGACGCGGCCAGGAGCACCTCGGACACGATGAGGACGACTACCAGTCGTATTGCACCGTCTGCTGCCAGAAGGCAAGGGGTTACTGCTACTGTGCAGCAAAGCCGTACCGCGTCTGCCAGCACCCAGGAGACATAGGGTGACGGTTACCTGAGCGGGCTCCATGCTTGCTGTGGTATGGCGTCTGCACAGGTAACTCAGGAAAAAAGGCGCGAAATGATTGTCTGCCCTTGCTTTCACGGGGGGAGGGAGGGAACGGGAGGCTGACGATATGTACCCAGAACCACCCGCGACAATGTTTTAGCCCCATCAGGCATTGGGATCTCAACCCAGAATTCCAATGGGCAGCGGAGACTGCGGGAACTGTGGGATAGCTACCCACAGTGCAACGCTCCGGAAGTCGACGCTTGCCTCGGTACTGTGGAAGCGCTCCGCCGAGTTAATGCACTTAATGCACTTAGAGCATTTTCTGTGGGGACACACACACTCGAATTTATAAAACCGATTTCTAAAAAACCGACTTCTATAAATTCGACCTTATTCCGTAGTGTAGACATACCCTTAGAGTAAATATTTCCATCTCTTATATCAGGAGACAACACTAGTAAGTATTCCACAGTTGAAGAAAAAAGCTGCAGTAGTAAATGGAATATTTAACCCCCCTACACACACATGAAATAAACAGTGGAGGAAAAATCATAATTGGAGACAGATATATGACAGTTTCCCATCATCAGCTCTGACCCTCCAAGTGAGAATATATCCAGACAATTAGCAGGCTAACTCTGACTAAACTTTCCCTCTAGCAAAAACAGCTAAATCTAAAAAGGCTAATTATAAAAAAATAAGAAACCTTGATCTCAGACTCTGCCATAGACTCTTGAAAACCTGCTGTACTTTGAATGTCTGGCTTTAACTAAGTTCACCTGGTTGGAAGTTTATCATTAAAACCTTAAAGACCAAGAATTGTTACGTTTGTGCCTGCAATCTTTCATCTGTCATTTTGTATCTCAGTTGGATATGGGACCGAGCACTCCGAGAGTACTGGAAGAAAATGATTCTTCATGAGTTTCAGTGACTTGCTCTCTGCATATTGTATGCACGATGTTTGATTTTGTTAGGAATAACATTATTAAATAATCTACAGGCACAGGCTTAACGAATGTAGTCTAGTTTCTTGGAACAGGCCCGTAAACCTTTGAGAGTAGTTTAAGAAATGATCTATCTTCCCATGCACAGATTAAATGAAGGTGTCTTCTAAACTGATGAAACTCAAAATTGTCATTGCTGAAAAACCTAAGGGGAGGGCGGGTGCAGCTTCTCTTTCTCATTTATCTGAGCACCGAGAAGTACGAAATTGAAGTCAGGGAGGAAGAAAAATACAAGACAGAATACCTCCCCTCTGGAAATTGTCTTGTGACATCCAGTATCTTTTACAGTGGAAGCCAAAGTGTAACAATAAAGCAATAATACCATGAGAAGTTCTTTTCCCCCAGTGGTCTCTCATCACTAATATTTTAAGCTGCCCTCATTTCAGTGTTTCTTGAGGATATCTTTTCAGCTGGAAGTTCTACTAATAGTTACTAAAGAAAAAGACTGCTTATAAGAAAGACATGGTATCTAGGAGCTCCCATAAACATTGAAAGTCAATGAGTGTTAGATGCCTAACTCCCGTGGGTGCTCTTGGAAATCTCACGTGGAGTAACATTTGGTAGACTTGCACATGTATTTTAAAAGCAATCAGTTTAAAATAGTTTAAAAGGTATTGAATTAAGTGCTTCTCAATTTAAGTTGTACAAATCAGCCTGTGTCTGGCACAGGGAGTGTGGAATAACCATTTTTTCACTTTACAGTCGATAATAAATATTTCCATTATTATCTCTGTCTGCTAGTAAATATATTAGGTAATTCTTATTTACAAATCTTTAATGGCTAATCTCTGACAGAGCATCCCTAGCTGTAAAAAAAAAAAAAAAAAAAGCGGGGGTGAGGTGTGGGGAGGGAAGGCAGCAACAACACTTACCACATATACACTCCTACATACTGTAAGGAAAATTAATTATTCAGGGCTTTCTTCTACCTCCTTTGCACATATTGAATAATATCGTACTCCATAAATAATCCCATTGATGTCAATGGGATTACTATAGTCATTATGAGTAAAGGATCTACAATCTGATCCTGAGTAATAAGTGTTTTCACATTTACTTGTACTTGTTCCTTGATTTCCCACTCCCTCTTTCATTCCCAACAGAAATTGAAATGTGAACACCCAAGCTGATTTATTCTCCCCACCAACCCCCAGTCCCTTTTTTGCTTTCCATCCCCACTGGCTCCATACTCTGCCAAGACAGAGATGCCACTGTGCATAATAAGACCGTTAACATGGCAGATGCACTTAGGGAATTCTAGACAATGTGTTAATAAAAGGCCTGCTGAAGAATAACAGAAAATTAGAATGGTGGGGATGAATTCACTAGGGGGACTTAGGCACCTAAATCCAACTACTGTCATTCCCAAAATTCCTGCTCAGCTGTCCTTAATGCTGTAGATGCCTAAATTGCCTAGGCATCCAAGTTTCTGCCAGTAAAGTCTCATGGACTTTACTTTACACCTACATTTCTTCTGGTAGGTATATGCAAAGCAGCTGAAGTCCTAATGGCTTCAAGTAGCTTGGCACTTCAGCCTTGCTGAGATTGACACATTAGGCATTTCCTTCCCACAAGTTGCCTGCAGCGCCCAATCTAGTAGGTATGCTCAGAGCACCCCCAACGCCCTTCAGTTAGTGGGCCTTAGGGGGCCACCACCATCTGCTCCTCATCTCAAGTGGCGGTGCCCCCAAAGGCCTGATAGCCTGGTTGTTAGGGTACTCACTAGGGAGGTGGGAGACTCTGATTTGGAACAGGAATCTAGGTCTCCCGCCTTCAGGTGAATACTCTAACTGAGGGGCTACTAGGTATGGGGGGCACCCTACCACCACGACCACATGGCACATTTCTGCCCACACATTCCTCCTGTGTTATAGTTCTCTTGCTATATGATTATGGCTATTAGTAAGAATAGGAGTTGACATAGTGGACAATGTAATGTGGAGGGGGCAATGTTTGGGACATTCATGCCAGTTATATTAATTATGCAGTGACTAAATATGCTGTACATCTGTAATTATCATATCTATTGAGATAGCTTTGGGAGTATCCCGACTCTGCCATCTCCAGAGTTACATCATGTAGTTCCCACCTGCCTGGTTTCCCTGTGCTTGTTTCAGAATAATTTTTGTCTTCCTTGCTGCTCTTATTGTTAAGTTTTCTCGCATTTAAAATTCTAAATTGCCATTATTTAAGCTTCTCTTAGGCTTGTGAGTGTTGCTTTTTTTAAAAAGTTTCTCAAAATGACATTTATAACAGGGTTTTTTTGGGAGGGAAATTACTCTTTTAAAATTTTTTCTCATATTCAAATCAAATTAATCTATACAAAATGTGCTACATCTGGATTCATGTGGGAATGTCACAAGTGACAAGTATGCCCGAGTGAATTATTCCAAAAGAAGTACCACCTCTGATGTTATTTCAGACTTATTTAATTACTCCACATCACCTGTAACAATTAGAAAAAAAATTGACGGATGGTTATGACTTAATCTGAAGACACGTTTGTCTGTTAATGTTATTTTAATAAAATGGCAAGGTCTCAGTATTGCCACCCCATAGCTTGTAACCAGAGGATTCCATTGTGTATCGCAACAGGAAATTCTGTCCAAAGTTACTCTGTTAATTTCATGTTTCATTCCCGTTATAAATTAATTGCTTTAGCATCCTTATTGTATAACATTCTTCTGACCAAGCAAGATATGTTGCTTTTGAGTACATATGTAAAGTACTGACACACTTTTTCTTCATCAGCCACAAAAATAAATGCTACTCCTAAAAAAAAAGACTAGCCCCCTGAGTCTTTTTGAGCTGTTGAGCTTTGGGAGGTACAGAATGGGCTAAAACAAAATTGCACATGCTTTCATTTCTCTACTTTGTGGCTGTAATCATCTCTGATCACACCTTTAACTTCTTTGCTTAGTCCATTTACTGTTCTTTGAAAGACTTCTCTCCTAATTGGAAGATAAGTCAAATCTTTCAGGTTGGAATGTTTCATAAAAAAGGTAAATGGTTCTGTGCTGAACTGAATATTTATTAGTTCTAATTGTATTCAACATGATTGAAAGAGTGTATGTCTCTATGGCAACTGTTTCATTTCTTGTGTGGGTTTTCTTTTTGTCTTTATTTTTCATGAAAGTTCAAGTAAAATCCACGGTTAACTTAATGAGGTTAAATTAAAGAGGTCCTATGGATACAGAATCTATTATCTTTTATAAAGGATGGATTATTTTAGGTAGTATTGCATACAACTACAATAAAAGAATGCTACAGTTGCAAAGTCAAGCATTCAAACATTAAGAAATGCCAGAATAAAGGGTGTCTGTGTAACCTTAATTTGTCTCCCATGTGAATACACATGATAAAAACTTTCATTACATTATGACATACAATTTTTTTTTCCATCAGACCCTTTCCTCATTTAGTGAACAGAATGGACATTCTCACTTACTGAGCAGCTGTTTATTTATGTTTTTATCCTCATTGTAGTCACGTCTTTCTTACTGCATGCTATTCAAACCAGCTGTAAATGGATAATTATTAATTGGCTTACCAGTGGAGCTCACCACTACAATACCTGAGTGGCTCATGCTTATTAATATATTTAGTTTCACCCCACCCTTGTGAGATGAGGGGAATGAGCTCGTATTACAGCTGGGGAGTTGAGGCAGAGACACAGACAACTAAAATATCCATTTATCTCAGGTTCCCAATGAGAGACAGCTATGGCCTTTTTTTCCCAGAGTGTTTGGCATTAGATTGCCCTTTGTATGTTCAGAGCACACTTCAGTTGTAGCACTGAGTGATATTTGTGAATTAGTTCCTAGATTCTTAAAAAAGGAAAGGGAGGGGAAAAAAGACTCCAGCATGGGAAATCTTACTGATCTCCACACGGGTTGACAGCAGGGTGGGAAACTTTAGTTCCAGTGCAGAGACTTCTGCCAATGGAGCTAATGGAGCTCTAGTAGGTTGCCATCCTCTAAGCGGGCCAGCAAATAAAGGGGGATGAGACACACATTTTGCCAGATATTTGCTGGCAACAAAGGAATGGTGAACTCAGTGGAAGTCTTGAATTCCATTCCAGGTTCTGGAGGAAAGGTTACTCTACTCGGCACAGACCATTCTGCCTATATCCTCAAAGCCTGACTCCTTCTGTACTGCCCTCTCCCAACCCTCTCTCTAATCCCCACAACCCCAGCTGCTTATCCCAGTACCCTCACTGAGCCACTCCCAGGCTCCATGTCAGAGTTCCAGTCTCCTAGCAATCCCTGAAATCCCAGTTTCACTCTCTGGGCTCTCCATCCAAGTCCCAGATCCCCCCCAGTCTGGGCTGCTTGTCCCAGTCCCCACTCACAAACTGGTTCCTTATCTGATCAATCTCTTCCCTTGTCCCCAACCCAGCTTCCAATGTCCTTCCCTCATCCCGTCTCCCCGGAGTTTGGTTCTTGTTCCAATTGCATGAAAGTCTAGTGGCCTCCTTATCCAGGCCACATGGGCATCAGCAGGGGAACACTGACAGCACTGGGGAGACATGTCTCTCTCTGCTCTCAGTTCCTGTGCCAGAACCACAATATCCTGCAGGAGCCAGGACATCAATTGCAGGGAAAGTCCTGCTTGGGCGTTGGAGCTCTGGGTTGTAGTACGCTCAGTACAGATGGACTGTTCAGAGAATTTAGCTGCCTATTTCAAACAAGTCTCTGAGCATGTGCAAACTGGGATTTTTCAATTTTTATATTTCTTTTCCCCAGGGGAACAACAAAAGGTACAGTAGTGATACAACGGCTATCCTCCTCCCTTCCAATTTGGAAGCCCTTGTTCCAAAGCATGGAGGTTCAGCAAAACTGTTGTAAGAGTTTTTTGAACATGTGGAAAAGAGTGTTTTTTCCCTAATCTCATTTTTCAGAAAAGACTGAACCATTTTAACTGAAACTTTTCCTTGGGGGTGTGGGGGAGGGGGAGAAATAAAAAGAGCCTGAGGCAGACACAAGAGGTGGGAAATTTCAGCCTACCGTCTTTAATTTGGCAACATTATAAGAAATTAAAATAGGCTCATATAATGGGAAGTGTCAGGCATCCTGAAGTATACCAGTTGTACCCATAATAATACTTTTTGCACTTTTACAATACCTACAAGGGAAGATTGTAAGGTCCTTCCCAAATATTTATGAATAAGACCAGTATCATCCATAGGATGTAGAGAAGTATCATTATTCCCTTTTATAGATGGACACAGATATCTTAAAGTGAAAAGGTCTTAGCAGAAGTCTGTAATTTGTAATGTAGCCTGGGGTAGAACGCAGGTGTCATGACTCCCAGTCCTGTCCTTTAACCATACCCTTCCCCCAGAGCACGTCCTCCTATGAATCATGAATGCATAGCTCTTTGATTGCTACAAAACTCATACGCTATCAGCTGACTCTGGCTGAAGATTAGTTTAGGACAACTTTCTTCTGTCTGATTAGCACTTTTTTACCTTTCATATGGACCACGTCATTGGATGCAATTCTTGCACGAAATCTCACATGGAGTACAAAAGAGAGAGGCATCAATTGGAGAGGTAGAGTTTGTTCTTCATATCACCTTGTTACTGCATGAATTGTTTGAATGCAATAACTATAAACTATTTACAGACATCTTTTGAAACCATGTTTTGTGATACACAATTTCAAATCAATACTGTTAAACAAGTGTTGCACCTGAAGTGCTGGAGTCTATGTAACACAAAAGCCCGTTATTTCTAGTTCACAGATATTATGCCAGTACCAGTTCTATATGTTCAGATACTAAAGTCTGCTCTCACACTTGTACAGTAGGATAATTTTGCATTGATAGTATTTTAGCTTGTGTGTCAGCATGATGGAAAGCTTTCATTATAATCTGAAGCAGTCTAGTATTGTAGGAGTCAATGCCGGATGCATTTTTTCTTATGTTTTTGTTTTTTGTTTTTCAACCTAGTGGCTTTGTTCAATCTGTTGATATAATTAGTATCCCATTATTATGAGAGGGACTTACTTGAAATATAGATTCATTAAATCAATAGCATAGTTTATACTCTGGCAAATAAATACTGTCTCTATTTAGATTGTTTTTCCCTTCACTTTCCTAAATTTATATTTATTTGGTACGCAGGGAATGACAGCATTTCGGCAAAGGATTTTATGGATGGGCTCATTCTATTAGGTAATTTGTGACAAATGATTCTGGAACTGCTGCTTCTGTTTGCTTGGAAGCAATAACTATGTAAACTTGGCCTTTAGTAACATTTTCCCAGCTCATGGCAAAACAATCACTTCTGTTCTAGCCTACTTGTTCTGTGGACAACCTTGGTCAGTTGCCTGTGGGTTAGTTTGCTTAGTAAAGTGACTGCTCAGTTATTGTTCATTTTCCAAAATCACTGAAAGCTGTTGTTCAAATTAGATGTTGACAATGGTCTCTTCTCAGCAGCAGGTGTTTTATTATAATTGCCCATTATCAAACCATGTTTTGCTTGAAAACTTGTAGAAGATAACAAAGTTATTTTGTATTTATAGAAGTTAGCTTCTGTTGAAAATGAAGCAAAGCAAACAAAAAAGCAACCCAGGTCAGTGGTGAAACATAAAGTAGCCTCTTCTGGGTGGAAATGATTGATCAATTTGACTATGTTTCTGGGTGTTTCAAAGTAAAACAAATTGTAATGCTTGGATAAAGACATTGTTAATCTTGACTCTGATCTAAATTGTTCTCTTTTTCCCATAAAAACGAAACTAGAAAATTTTATTCTGCATTTTTTCTCATAAAGAAAAAGAGTTGCTAGATATTTGTGCTCCTTGATTGTCTATTACAAGTAGATCAGCTAATTTACAGAATTGCATTGGTTATTGCTAATGCTTAATTTCTATGTAATTGTAAAAGGTGTGATGTTTCCAAGCTAAATATAATGTAATGAGCTAGAGCATTTTAGTTAGTTTTAATTAAAGTTGTATTAATTTACAAACACCACATAAGGGACATTATCCCGATGGCCTTGGATAGGAGGCTAGAACAAAGTAAAATTAAAGCAATTGGAATGAAAGTACTGAATAACAGCCACTTTCCAGAAAACATGGATAGGTTTCCTAACATATGTAACTCTTCATGCTTAAATAGTTTTCTTACAAAAGTGACATTATATGGCTGTCATTAAAATTGTATTTTTCTCCTTAAAAGTAGGAGATTCAATGATTTGCAACTGCACACTATCACCTATTGTATTTTGCATAAACTCATGCTCCGTGTGTATGTGTGTGTCTAAATTTAGAACCAGATTTATACCAAAAAAAATCCTGTATAATCAGATTAGAACATCACTTCTGCAGTTCAACAGAGTGGAACCAGGTGAAAATTGCAAGTTGCAAGAGTAATCCATTCCAAATTTTTGAAAAGATTTGTAAAACATTCCCCATGCACCTTTGCTCATGTGTCCAACACTTCTGCCACAAATTCCTCTCCATTTCACTGATAAGTGTATTACAAGGGTTGAGTGATTTTAATCAATGTATTATACCCAAGTAGGGTTTTTTGTTAACAATAGGCATCCCTAGCTGTTCTTTCAACAAGGTTCTTAAATATATATGTACTGTAGTTAATGCTAGAAAAATGTCATGCTATTGTGTCAGACCTTGGTCTTGTAAATTGTTTGCCAGCAATCTCCTGTGCCTGTGTGGAGTCCAGCTGAAGTCAGGGGTTGTGCCTTGATACAGCAATGCATATATGTGGATGGGCTTTAATGCCTTTGCATTCCTTCTATAGCATCCCAGGTTAATGGGAGAGTCTTCAAGATTTGGGGAGAAATCCTAACCCCATTGAAGTCAAAGGGGATTTTGTTATTTACTTCAATGGAATCAGGATTGCACCCATGGTTTTAAACTTCTGTGTTTTCTTGAGGCCCGTTAGTTAAATATTTATTTGCCCTAGAACAACTAATATTATATTTGCTGTTTAAGATCACTACCAATGCTCAGGGGGTCAAGTGAAAGGGCAGTAATTAGCTTCATTTCTCATGGGAAAAATTCCAGAGAGTATGCCCTGCTATCATTCTTTTGGTACATTAGGAAAGGCATCATCAGGGTGTGGGTTAGCTTCCTTACTGTTTTACTATTCATTCAAGCAAGTCTCTTTATAGCAGAATCTGGTCCATTTTTCTGTAGGCTTGTACTAGCACTCACTTGTTTAAAGAATATGCATATCTAAATAAATATATTTAGCAGATGAAGTAAAAATAACAAGACTCCTTAATATATTTAAAAATTCCTAGCTTGGTATGCATCCATTAAATTCTGAACCCTGTGCCACTATGCACCTGTATATTTAGATAGCAGTTTGCCTATCCAGCCTTACCTAACGGAGAGGTAATGGGCACTTATTTGTTCTCGCCCTAATGAAAAATTCATGTGTGTTTCAAGTTGCGGTTTGTATAATTTCGGTGCATTTCTAGTCCTTAACCAGTTGAGAAATATATCCTTAGCATTTTCCTGTAAATCTGAAGAGTCTCTTAAGGATTAATTAATCATGTGTTTGAATGTGGATGAGGGCAATGGAAAAAATAATATGATGCTGAATATGCAAAGAAAATCTGGATGGGACCAAATGAAATTAATAAATAAAAATTAAGACTCAATTAGGACCACTAAAGTGAAGAAAGAAACAAAAATGTATAAAATATTCACATCACATTTTAAATCATTATTCGCAGATACTGTTTTGAATTTGATCAGGAATTCACTTTTATTGGTGTCTGTTTCCATTGGAAATGCAGGCTGCAGCTACGTGTCTAGTTCATGAGTTATAAATGCATAGCCTCGAGACTCCTGGAAAGTAATTGTTTATTGAATAGACTAATAATCAATTCACTGCTATAAAAATGTCAGCATCTTTTATGTCTGTCATGTCTTTCTTATTATAATACAGCACAAAATCTTTACAAAATGTTAGTAATATGCCAAAGTGATTATGAAAATGACCACTATGTTTCAAAAGATGGTGAATTTGAGTGGAGAGTCTGTTTTTATAGTTATAAGTGTAGAAGTACCCCCTAAGATTCTTTCTGATTTTCTCTGAGAAGCTTGAAAACAAATATCTTGTCCCTTACCAACTTAAAATGTGTTCCTTGTGCACCAAAATCCTTGACCTGAGCTGGAAACATATATAGTGGATTGTTTTCAACGGGGATGCATAAATCCGTCTGCATCACTTAAGCTGCGGTGGACCAATGAGGGAAAGTTGCAGATGAACTTCTATGGTGGGAAGCCTCTGAGTCCCATGCATACCATGAAATTGAAGATTGTCCTACTTAGGCCCAAGTAATCGGTCAGCTTGGGAATTAGGGAGGGAGGGTTTATGGTAACTGCAGTTATGCAAATGTAGTCCCCAGTCCTGCAAAGGGAACCATGCGCTTGTGTGAAGAAGCTGCTATTGCAATCTAAGCATATGTTGTGTGGCTACAGAAACCAAAGGCCATCCTCCACTGTGGGAGGTGCAACTTCAGGAACTGAACAAACTGTCACAGGTAGCAGATGCAGTTATTAAGTCTTGCAATGTTGCAGTCATGTAATGTTGAAATAAAATACTTGACTTGTTAAATACATGCATTCTATGTTTTAATGAAATGAATAAAAGCCCACCTGCACAGAGCCCATGTGTGTGGCTCCCATTGCAAGTTCAGGGGCTCAGTTTGTGACTTTCCACACATGGCATGGAACAGCATCTATGGGATGGAGCAGAGGGCTATATTACTGGCTTCTGACCTGTAGTTCAATTTTGTGTGTAAATTCCATCTCTGTTATCTCTCCTTAGTCCTGCACACAGCTCAGGCTTTGTGTAGGAGGGGATGATTTAAGCTACTGGGACTTCTTTAATAGAAAACTGTTGCTACAGAGACAACAAAATGAATACAAAAGCCTAGAACTTAACTCATACCAAAATCATCATTGTTTCCATTTCAAATTATGGGAATTCCTTCTTTTAAAAAAATAGTCTTTGATCCTGCAAACACTTAAGACATTAGCGCTTGACTCAGTGGGACTACTTACACGATTAAGGTTAAGCATATGCATGTTTGTAGGATCAGAATCTTAAAGATTTTGGTCCCATTTAAGCAAATGTTTAAGCATGTCTGTAGCTTTATCCAGTTGAGTAAACCCATTGAAATTCAACCATTTTTGAAGTGAATTGTACCATGAAATTTTTAATGGTCACAAGAATTTAGGATCTCTGATTTACTTCTACATAGCATTATGCTGGCTCAATAGCAAAATTTGGCTCTAGATACTGTGCTAGCTACATCCTTTAGTCCAGTGGTTCCCAAACTTGTTCCGTCGCTTGTGCAGGGAAAGCCCCTGGTGGGCCTGGCCGGTTTGTTTACCGGCCGTGTCCGCAGGTTCGGCTGATTGTGGCTCCCAGTGGCTGCGATTCGCCGCTCCAGGCCAATGGGAGCTGCTGGAAGCAGCGTGGGCCGAGGAACATACTGGCTGCCGCTTCCAGCAGTTCCCATTGGCTTGGAGCAGTGAACCGCAGCCACTGGGAGCCGCGATTGGCCGAACCAGCAGACACGGCAGGTAAACAAACCGGCCCGGCTCACCAGGGGCTTTCCGTGCACAAGCGGTGGAACAAGTTTGGGAACCACTGCTCTAGTCTCTAGATTTCTTTCAATGTCTCTCATTCCTATAACCTGAGAATTGGTGAGGCCTCAGGAGCTGGGCTATTCATATGTAAAAGTACAATATTTATAAAATGCACCGTATATTTTATTATAGTCTTACAATAGCAAGACTATAATTAAGGTAGTATCAGAATTTTCTGGTTGTCATGGCAACAGCTATCTTGGATAACTGATTTCCCTTGACAGGTTTCAGGGTAACAGCCGTGTTAGTCTGTATTCACAAAAAGAAAAGGAGTACTTGTGGCACCTTAGAGACTAACCAATTTATTTGAGCATAAACTTTCGTGAGCTACAACAGCTGTAGCTCACGAAAGTTTGTGCTCAAATTAATTGGTTAGTCTCTAAGGTGCCACAAGTACTCCTTTTCTTTTTGTGATTTCCCTTGGACTCTCATGACATTGTTATATGAAGGGACCCAGGAGGAGCTGTGATGAAAACACGCTGGGTTTGGATCAGCTCCAGCTAAACTCCTTTGGGTTTGGACTGGGGAAAATTATGTTGTTTCTTTGTAAAGGGTTATTGTTTTGTTACTTTCCTCAAAAAGGGTTCCATGAAAATAAGCTACAAAATTCTAGCTCCTTTTCGTGTAGATTATGATACCTCCAAATTGGGTTTTACAAATTTCTGAACATTTACCTTTTTTAAAAAGATGGGAAGTTACAGAAATGAGTACCTACTCAGTTTTTGGTTATCCAATTTTTAAAAATAAGTCATTTAGAAGTTACAGTAAAACTTGTTAAATTAAAAATAACTTTTTAAATTTAATTACTTTTACTAAACTGGTCAGCATGGCACTGACTGAAATATGGAACTGCACAAGATAACAGCAATAAAATAAGCATTCAATGCAACAAATGTGTAAGGGCTTTATTATTTAAATAGCTCATATATAAAATGTTCATTCTATTAAAATCTCAGAAAATTCACAAAGAAAAATGTAAGGATCAAAAAGAATTAAAAGGTTGAAAAGTCAAACATTCTCAAGTTAGAAAATTCCATAATGATGTTGCCTATGCAATATTAATACCCCCCCCATGCATATGCTTTATGATATAGCCTTTGATTAAAGCTGAAGTGACTATGTGAAACTTTTGGTTTAAGTGACATGACCAGTATCACATAAGAACTCTGTGGCAGATGCAGGGATCTAGTCCAAATCTCCAGGGCAGCATTCAATTGCCCTACCCACAAGACCACTCTTTCTCTTCCTGCAGTCCTTTAGCTCATTCACTACAAACCTTTCAATTTCTGCAACAAATGAGGCAGGAGCATGCAGCCATCAGACTCCTTCAGCACACAATCATGCTCAGAACAGATTAATCCTGTGCACTGAATGAGACAGGGGTCCTGCGTAAAATAATAATATGGGATCATGTAATTGAAGACTGAATCATAATTTATGTACACAAGGAAGCTGAATTCAGGTTGCACGGTCAACATGGATTCTGACATTTCCTAACATTAGAGTACTTGATTTTTTAACCTTTTAATCTTGTTTAGTCCTTAATTTTGTATTTTCTTTTATGGTTCATTGGTGAAAGGAAACTTCCCTAACATTAGTCAAAGTGTTGTGTTTGTGAATTAAATGAAATTTGGTAGAAAACTGTGTTTGAGGGCCCCAGTCCTGTAAACACGTATGCACTTACACAACCTTTCTTATGTAAGCATTCCCATTCACTTCATTTAAGTAGGGTTGGGATGGCAATGTGAGACATCCATATAAATCTAGGGACTACAAGAAGTAGTGCTGCTTTCTGCTATTTAAATAATGCCGTCTTTAATCTCAATGAGGCTCCATTTCAGTGATGAGAAAAGTACTCCCTATATTATGTTTGCCCCTAAAAGGTTTGTTTGTTTGATCATTTACATTTTGAAAGATCCTGTTTGAGAGAGATTCTCTAAACATCAAATGGCAAATACTGATATAAATAAAAATGGAATATCTCAAACTAGTAAAAGCTTTTTAAATGTGACCATTGTAAATGTGTTTCATAAATCAGTTTGAAAAGTTTAACACTTAGTGCTTTTCATCTAAAGATGTCAATGTAAATGTCAGTTGTTACATTATAAACCACTTTTACCTTAATCAGTACCCTAGTTAATAGTCTTAGAACCTTAGTCTTGGAGCCAGAGACTGAAGAGGCCTGGAGATTTTGCTACCTTGAAACTCGGGTGGTGGAGTCTCCCCAGGAGAGGTTTGAGGGATGTTTATGGAGAAGAGTGGCCAGGGACACATGCTTGGTGGCTAACGAGGAGTTTGTTTCCTGAACTGTCAGGCTTTGGTGCTTTCATGAACACAGAATTAATTTCAATTTTTGTTTTATGTTAAGCATAGAGTATAAGTGAAAATGGCAATACATATACATGATCTGGTAGAAAAGAAATAAAATTGGAATTTACTACAGTCCTTTGAATAATACAATTCCTATCCCTGTAATGACATATTATTAGTCTAGTCAGAAATGGCTTCTAATTGTATATCCTACATATTTATAAACTTGTCTGTTTTAAAAAAAAATTCTGTTTAACGTCTGCAGTCCTAACAACACAGATGGCTGAGTAGCTTCATAATTTTCAATCTGTTCTTTAAGGAAGTTCTACCATATGTTTATTGATGATACAGTAGCTAACTGATACCAGTGTGTTATATGTTCATAGTTGTTGTTGTAAACCAGTGTGTCAAACTGAGCAGCCCAGTAACCCTCAGTGTTCAATGGTATCATATGATAGGTTTAAACACCAAGAGCCAAATTCTTCCCTCTGTTAGACTGACATAAATTTGAAGTTACTCCATTGGTTTCAATGGATTTTCAGTGGAGTTCCTTCAGATCTATGGAAAGCTGAATCTGTCCAGTTAGAGCTAGATTCACAAAGAAACTTAGGAATGGTGACACTGAGCATGTTGCCACACCTAACTTTTAGGCACCTAGAAAATACTCAAAGCCTGAGTTGTCTGCTGTGTTCCTTGTTTATTAAATGTGCAGAGATAGACACCTCAGAATGGGATCACAAAAGCCTGCATGCTAGGCTTTTGGTACCACAGCCAGCAGCAGCATGGCTTTGCAAATTAGTTGAAACTATAGTAAAGTACAGAATTACCAGACACATAAATGAACGTGATTTGTTGGGGAAGAGTCAATATGGCTTTTGTAAAGGGAAATCATGCCTCATCAATCTATTTGAATAATTTGAGGTGGTCAAACAAACATGTGGACAAGGGTGATCCAGTGGATATAATGTTCTTATCATTTCAGAAAGCCTTTGAAAAGGTCCCTCACCAAAGGCTCTTAAGCAAACTAAACAGTCATGGGATAAGAGGGAAGGTCCTCTCATGGTTCAGTAACTCGTTAAAAGACAGGAAACAAAGGATTGGAATAAATTGTCAGTTTTCAGAATGGAGAGGTGTGGTGTCCCCCAGGGTTATGTACAGGGACCAGTACTGTTCAACATATTCATAAATGATCTGGAAAAAGGGGTAAACCGTGAGTTATCAAAATTTGAAGATAATAAATTACTCAAGATAGTTAAGTCCAAAGCTGACTGTGAAGAGTTAGATCTCACAAAGCTGGGCAACAGAATGGCAGATGAAATTCACTATTGATAAATGCACAGTAATTCATATTGAAATCATAATTCCAACTAGACAAAATAATGGCTTTTAGTTTAGCTGTTACCACTCAAGAAAGAGAGTTTGGAGTCATTATAGATAGTTAGAAAATATTTGCTAAATGTGAAGTGACAGTAAAAAAAAAAGCTAACAATGTTAGGAACCATAAGGAAAGGGGTAAATAATAAGACAGAAAATATCATAATGCTACCATATAAATCCATTGTATGCTCACATGCTGAATGCTGTCTGTAGTTCTGTCTGCCTCCTCTGAAAAAAAAAGATAGACTAGAATAGGAAAAGGTACAGAGAAGAGCACTAAAAATTATTAGGGGTATGGAAAATAGGGGATTAAGGGAGGCTATGATAGAGGTCTGTAAAATCATGACTGATGTAGAGAAAGTGAATTAGGAAATGTTCTTTACCCCTTGACAAGAACCTCACCCAATGAAATTAATTGACAGCAGGTTTAAAACAGAAGAAATTATTACTTCAAACAACACACAGTCAACCTTTGGAACTCATTTTCAAGGGATGTTGTGAAGGTTCAAAAAAAGGAATTAGATAAGTCCATGGAGGATAGGTCCATCAGTGGCCATTAACCAAGACAATCAGGGATACAACTTCGTCCTCTGGGTGTCTTAAGTTTGCCAAAGCTGGGAGTGGATGACAGGAGATGGATCACTCAATAATTGCCTGTTCTGTTTACTCCCTTTGAAGCATCTGGAATTGATCATTGTTGGAAGACAGGATACTGGGCTAGATGGACCATTGGTGTAATGCAGTATGACTGTTCTTATGTCAAATACAAATCCACCTGACCCCTGAGGGCACATACTCAGCATGGCTAAGCTGTGCTGTCCCTGCTACTATGGCCACACTACTATTAATACTTGTGGTAGCTCTCAACCAGCTATTGCGAGTACGTATATGCAAGCTGGGAATCACACCCTTAGCTCATGGTGTAGACATAACCTTAGAGGCAAACACCTAAGTCTAGGCTGCAGGAAGGTGCCTCCTTATGCTTGGGATTTACAGCTGCAGGCACTCTCTTGATATTAAGTGCTAGAAGAGGAGAAGGACTTCCCCCTCCATAACTTACAGCCCAATGTTTGGAGCACTGAGATGGGAGAACCAGGTTCAATTCCCCACTCCCGCCTGAGGGGGAGAAGGGATTTGAACAAAGATCTGCCACCTCTCAGGTGAGTGCTCTAACTACTGGGCTATGGGATATTCTGTTCCCTTCGTCTCTCATGTTCAAGCTGTCCCATGGGGAATAAATAATTTAAAAATAATAGGAGCAAGAGGCTGGATCCTGGATCTCCTATGAGTGCTCTAACCACCAGGCTGTAGAGTCATTCTCATGGGATTGCTCTCTTTCTCTGGTTCAATGATTCTTTCATTATGTATATAACATATAGCAGTATATTCCTTTTTAAAATTCAATATCTAGAAATTAACATTGTGGAAACATTTTGATGTTTAAAATAAAGTAGTATATTCAGATCATATAGATCATAAACAACGTAGTGAAAGATTTGAAATAAATTTCTTTAGATTTTACCTCTTTGTGGATTTGCTCTGGATAACATTTATGTATTTGCTTAACTTTCTACATGAGTCGCTCCATTGAAATCAGTGTGACTACTTTATTTAAAGTTAAGCCTAAGTGTTTGCAGGAGTGGAGTCTTTGTGAAGAGATTACAAACCTCTGGAATTTATTCATCATATGAAATTATACATAAATTTATCCAGTGAATAATTCTTGCTCAGTAGATTGATGCAATATTTGCAATTCTCAATTCAGATTTTGATGATGGGGAAGTGCTAGATGTGGTATATCTTGACTATTATAAGACTTTTAATACTGTCTGGCATGACCTTCTCATAAACTAACTTGGAAAATGCAACCTAGATGGAGATACTATAAGGTGGGTGCATAACTGGTTGGAAAACTGTTCCCAGAGAGTAGTTATCCGTGGTTCACAGTCAAGCTGGAAGGACATATTGAGTGGGGTCCCACAGGGATAAATTCTAAGTCTGGTTCTGTTCAGTATCTTCATCAATTATTTGAATAATGGCATGGAGAGTACACTTATAAAGTTTGCTGATGATACCAAGATAGGGAGTGGAGGGGTTTGCAAGTCCTCTGGAGGATAGAAATAAAATTCAATGTGATCTGCACAAACTGGAGAAATGATCTGAAGTAAATAGGATGCAGTTCAGCAAGGACAAATGCATAGTACTATACTTAGGAAAGAACAATCAGCTGCACACATATAAAATGGGAAATGACTGCCTAGGAAGGAGTACTGCAGAACAGGATCTGGGGGTCATAGTGGATCACAAGCAAAATATGAGTCAACAGAGTAACACAGTTGCAAAAAAAAAGCAATCATTCTGTGATGTATTAGCAGGAGTGTTGTAAGCAAGACATAGAAAAGTAATTGTTCCACTCTACTGCATGCTGATCAGGCCTCAATTGGATTATTGTGTCCAGTTCTGGGTGTCCAGTTCTGGGTTTCAGGAAAGAGATGCAAATAAATTGGAGAAAGTCCAGAGAAGAGCAACAAAAATGAGGGAAGATAAAAAAAAAATGGGTTTCTTTAGTCTGGTCAAAAGACTGAGAGGGGACATAACAGTTTTCAAGTATATAAAAGTTTGTTAGAAGGAGGAGGGTGAACATTTCTTGTTAACCTCTGAGGATAGGAGAAAAAGCAATGGGTTTAAATTGCAGCAAGGGAGGTTTAGGTTGCACATTAACTGTCAGGGTAGTTAAGCCCTGGAATAAATAGCCTAGGGAGGCTGTGGAATCTCTGTCATCAGAGATTTTTAAGAGCAGGTTAGAAAAACACCTGTCAGGGATGGACTAGATAATACTTAGAACTGCCTGGAGTGTAGGGGCCTGGATTAAAAGACCTCTAAAGGTCCCTTCCAAATTTATGATTCTATAATTCTGTGGTGATGGTGGTATTGTTTGGGAGATACTTTTTGGTCTAGAAGAAATTTATTTTTGAATTGAAAATAACTAGCACAGTGTACATTTCAAAATTATATTTTCAACTATAAAATTAACAGATTGAGATGTACACTATTTAGCGACAATTTTCAATTCGCTTTCAATGGCTATCAGCTAAAAATCTCTCTTCTGAAGTATTTGTAATAGTAAAACTCAAATGCACAACTGCTGGTAGAAATGGCTTTGAATACAGGTGAATCAAAATTTACTTTTTAATTTGAACAAATATTTGCATTATTCATTCAGGTCATGCTGTGGCTCCTCTTTCTTCATCAGGAATGCAAAGGCAGTTGGTTAATCTGCAAATCAGGACCACATAGAAGATTTTTACTGCCCTCGAACATGACTTCTGCTCAGCTGTTTTAGGAGCTTTAACACACCTTGGCTATAAGTTTATTTTCAAGAATGTGCAATTACCACCAAACAAAAGTATACCACCACTGTACTTCATAACGAAATTCCTCACAACCTTCATAATCTGGGATTATAGTTTTGAATTTAAACTGAAATCAACTCATTCAACACACCAGTCAAGCTTTCTCCACTTTCTGTGTGTATAAACAAACAAATGAAACACACAGACAAAC
Source organism: Caretta caretta (assembly GCF_965140235.1). NCBI lineage: Eukaryota > Metazoa > Chordata > Testudines > Cheloniidae > Caretta > Caretta caretta. The sequence continues at coordinate 150,293,847 of NC_134206.1, read as the reverse complement.
TGAAACAAAATAGTTAAGTAGCCACATTTTTCAGAGAGACTGCCAATGGAATTCATGGTCTATTCACATTGTTGCAACAATCATTCTCAACCTGTTCATGTTCTCCTTACTTAGCATTTTATAGTTGCACATAGCAGTGGCATATTAAGCAGCTTTATATGTGTGGTTGCATATTGGGGGGCCGGTTCATACTTGGGGTTCTGCTGTCATCTGTTCCAGGTTAGAAAGTCAGCCTGGAGAGGGAGCATGTGTTGTGAACTATCTGCAATTCACACGCTGCTGGGCTATCTTCCCCAGCCCAGAAAATAGAGGGGGCTGGCCAAGATCCCTGGGAAGTGAATTGATTCCGCATATGTCCAGGATATCTTCCAATGATGGAGCTTCTATATCATTCTGTTTGGAGTTTTAGATTGGCAGACACTATCATGTACAGCAGCAGAGTTGCCTTCCATTCACTGGCACAGATGTCTCTATAGGAGCAATGGGGGTTCAAAATAAAAAGAAAGGGTACATTATTTTCACTGAGGAAATGGAGTGAGAGAATACCTGACAATATCTGTAGTCCATTAATGTAGTCCCAGACTCCCAGTCTCTCATCACAGTAAATGTACATTTCACTGGGATTTCTGTTGGTATCAAATAAATTGAGTAGCCCAAATGCCCTGATCTGTTCGCTATAAGATGTGCAATACCTGCTGGTAGATAGCCAACCATGCCTGTGTCTTAAATGTATGTGGCAGAGCTTGCCAAATTGTCCTGCACTAATTTGGCACCTACACAGCATGATATATTAAAAATCAAGAGAAAACTGTAAAATACCCTCAGTAGGTCTCCTAGCCTTTTCCAAACACACATCATGATGCAGGAGAAGGAGTACCTCTATCACTGTGGATGGTTAGGCTCTCCAGAATTAAAGAGTAAACCATAGGAAAGGAGTTTGTAGAAGATATATAGGAAAGTTCATAGACTATGCATAACAGCTCTTAAAAATGTAGTTCAAGCAGTTTAAACATAAAGCCCAATTGCAATTTGTAAAGATGGAGATGACAGCATGTGATAAATTAACCGAGAGCTGCAATCAGACATACAGTATAAAACTGAAAACCAGATACTTTTATACTATGTTAAAATTTATGCTTCTAGATTAAACAATAACTGAAGGAATGAGAACCACGTTTAAGGCTCACCTCAGTGTCAGAGTTGAAAACTACCCCTCATAAATACTTAAAGAAATGGGAGGAAATGCTTTCTTATGCTTGAGGAGTTTAATACATTTTGCTAAACATCATTGGCTACATCTGTCATCTATGGAGAAATAGTGGCAGAATGTATAAACTCTTAAGAATATAGAAACAATGGGTAGGTCACTCATGGCTACTTGAGCACTCCTGGTATATTAGCCCGACAACAATAGACTACCTGGTTTTTGTGACATTCCTTTTATTTTTCACGTAACTCTTTGTTGCTCTTTTGTGCTCTTTTGAAAAGAATGCAATAAGATTGTGTACTAGTGAACTAGGCTACTAGTTTGATGATAAGCAGGGCACTGGGATTCAAGAGAGCTGGGTATTTTCCTGGCTCTTCCACTGATGTGATGTGTGTCCTTAGGTAAGCTATCCAGTTTATTATCCACTTCTGACCCCATGCCTGCTTGGCTGCTGGCCCCACACCTGCCCCCAGCTGTGGCCCTAGCCTCTGCCCCCTTACCCCTATCTGTGTCCCCACTCTTGGAGCCACAACTCTGTGGGATAGAAATTCCATGCTTGAATAGTGAGAGTATAGCAGTAGGAATATAATACCAACCACCTGACCAGGAGATGGTGATTGTGAAATGCTCAGGGACATTTGAGAGGCTAAAGCTAGGAAATTCAATAATAATGGGGGATTTCAAATATCCGCATATTGACTGGGTGTATGTCACCTCAGGAAGGGATGCAGAGATGAAGTTGGAGAATGGAAATGGAGAAAGGCATCCTTTAAAAATTGGGAATCAAATTCTACTGAGGAAAAGAGAAAAGAACATAAGTTCCTGCAAGTCAATTGTAAAAATAAAATGAGGCAGGACAAAAAAGAATTTGAAGAGCAACTAGTGAATGATTCAAAAAATTAACAGCAATTTTTTAAAACTACATTAGAAGCAGAAAGTCTACCAAACAATCACGGGGCCACTGGATGATAGAGGTGCTAAATGAGGACTCAAGGAAGACAAGGCCATTGCGGAGAAGCTAAATGAATTATTTGCATTGGTCTTCAATGCAGAGGATGTGAGGAAGATTCTCATACCTAGCCATTCTTTTTACATGACACATCAGAGGAACTGTCCCAAACTGAGGTGTCAATAGAGGAGCCTTTGGAAGAAATAGATAAATTAAACAATACGAAGTCAGCAGGACCAGATGGTATTCATTTAAGAGTTCTGAAGGAACTCACATATGAAATTGCAGAATTACAAAGTGTGATATGTAACCTATCACTTAAATTGGCTTCTGTACCTTATGACTGAAGGATAGCTTATGTGATGCCAATTTTTTTTTAAAGGCTCCAGAGCTGATCCTGGCAATTATAGGCCAGTAAGCCTAACTTCAGTACCAGGCAACTTGGTTGAAACTATGGTAAAGAACAGAATTCTGAGACACATAAATGAATATGATATGTTGGGGAAGAGTCAACATGAGCCTTTTCTAAAGGGAAATCACGCCTCAACAACCTTTTCAAATGACTTGAGGGGTTCAACAAACATATAGACAAGGGTGATCCAGTTGGTATAGTGTACTTGGATTTTCAAAATATCTTTGACAAGGTCCCTCACTAGAGGCTCTTAAGCAAAATAAGCAGACATGGGGGATAAAAGGGAAGGTCCTCTTACTGATCATTAAAAGACAGGAAACAAAGGGTCGGAATAAATGGTCAGTTCTCAGAAAAGAGAGACGTAAACAGAGTTGTCCCTCAGGGATCTGTACTAGGACGAGTACGATTTAACATATTCATAAATGATTTGGAGAAAGGGGTAGACTGTGAGGTGTCAAAGTTTGCAGATGATACAAAATTATTCAAGATAGTTAAGTCCAATGCTGACTATGAAGTCTTACACCAGGACATCACAAAACTGGGTGACTGGGCAACAAAATGGCAGATGAAATTCAATGTTGTTAATGCATATTAGAATAGATCTTCAATATACATATAAAATTACGGGAGCTAAATTAGCTTTCATCACTCAAGAAAGAGATCTTGGAGTGATTGTGGATAGTTTTCTGAAAATATCTGCTCAGTGTTCAGCGGCAGTCAAAAAAGAATATTAGGAACCATTCGTAAAGGGATGAATAATAAGACGGAAAATATCATAATGCTGCTATATGAATCCATCATACGGCCACATCTTGAATACTGCCTGCAGTTCTGGTCACCCCAGCTGAAAAAAAAAGATATGTTAGAAATGGAGAAGGTTGAAGGGTGACAAAAATGATCAAGAATGTGTGGAACAGCTTTTATAAGTGGAAAGATTAAAAAGTGTGATATTGTTCAGGTTAGAAAAAAGACGATAAAGGGGTATATGATAGAGGTCTATAAAATCATCAGTGGTGTGGAGAAAGTGAATAAGTGTTATTTACCCCTTCACATAACACAATAACCAGGGATCACCCAATGAAATTAATGGGCAGCAGTTTTAAAACAAACAAAGGGAAGTTCTTCAACCTCTGGCACTCACTACCAGGGGATGTTGTGAAGGCCAAAAGTAAAACTGAATTAAAAAAAATAGAATAAGAATTAGATAAGTTAATGGAAGATAGGTCTATCGGTGGCTGTTGACCAAGATGATCAGGGATGCAACCGCGTGCTCTGGGTGTCTTTAAACTTCTGACTGCCAGAAGCTGGGATTGGACAACAGGGGATGGACAACAGGGGATGGATCACTCAGTAAATTGCTCTGTTCTGTTCATTCTCTGGGAAGCATCTGGCACCAGCTACTATCGGAAAAAAATTATACTAGGCTAGATGGTCTGACCCATATGGCTATGCTTATGTTCTAATTCATGTCCCTGCTCCATGTCTTTATTTCCCTTTCTAATATTTTTTCTATCTTGTATATTTAGATTGCTTTTACAATGGCTAGCAAAATCCCTGATCGCAATTGATACCTTCTAGGCACTACGACTGTACAAATAAATAATAATGATGTTGACAATATAAACAAATTGGAAGTTGTTCTAGTGGTGAGCAGGATTCTACTAACATTTTTACTAACTGTTGAAAATACAATTAAATCTGTACAAGAGACAACCCTGATCGGACAACATCCTGTTTGAAGAGACCACTCCAAAATATCCTCCATCACAGCAAGCAAGATCGAGTTTCACACTAAGGCCCCTCCAGTAGCGCAAGGCAGCTTTAAAGCTTTACTAAGCAGGCAGCTGAGGGATCTCTCTAACTTTACACAATCCCCTTTGTCCTTCCCCAGTGTAAGGGCTTTGTCAGGTGTGGGAAATGTGTATAGTGGAGTTCCAGTGTGTCTAGACAGTATGTCATCTATGTGGCTGTTATAAACTGAATAATTTACAGCTTCACAGGGGGCTGACCTGATCCCTAGCAGCCTTGAGGAATGGAAGAGCACAAAGATGGTGGAAAGCTTTGTCAAGGAGAGCTCTGTTGCGTCGGAGGATCAGGGCCTTTGAATAAAATTCTACTCCACCTTTATTTGAGGACCAATTTGCATAGGTTCTGTGGGCAGTTGCTTAAGAACATAAAAATGGCGATACTGGGTCAGACCAAAGGTCCATAGAGCCCAGTGTCCTGTCTACTGACAGTGGCCAATGCCAGGACAATACAGCAGGTCCAATTAAATATATGCATTGCTGTGTTTGGCCAGTCACTCAATAAAATATTTTTATAAATGATATCATTAGATTTAAATTCTAAAGCATTTTGTTGATAAAAGTTCTTGTTTATCTTCTCTTTACCTTCTGGTATTTATGTGGCAAGTCTGTTAATTAGTGGTGAGTTTGTCTAATTGAACCCAATGGAAAAATCAGTCACCCTGTTAAAATTATATTTAATTCATTTTGACTTTGTCTTCTGCATATTGGTATACAGTAACTGTATTGAACTGTAAGATCTGAAACTTTTCTGGCGGTGAGGCTTCCTTTTGTGAGCTACTTCAGCAATCAACTATTACAATAAACTTCTAAAGCTGCTTACATTTCTCACAAAGTGTGTGATAAAAGTCAAAGCCAACATGATTCCAGTGCATCTCTCAGCGTATCTTCCTAAAATCTTGGTAGCTGTATTTGCCTTAGCATTCAAAGGCCTAACATTCTGTGAAAAATTTAAAAACAAAACTGACATATTTGGAGGAAGCCATTGAAGATTTACAAATTTACCTATAGCACAGCTCACGTTCCATTATCTGGTTGTATTTTAGCACTAGTATCGCACTTGCTTTAATAATTTTACACTGTGCTGCTATGAGTCTGCCAAGAGTATAATCCTTAATAATGGTAGTCAGTGATCCAGCAACAGCCAGTTATTGTACTCATTTCTCCCCTGCTCCACCCAGGAGGGCAACCTGTTTGTCAAGTAAAGAAAAGACCTGGAAACTCTCTTGTATTTTCTCTATACAATGATTTCTTACAAGATCAGAAATATAGGAGGAGTTCCAATATGTATTTTTAGCCAAGAATCCAAAATTCTAAGGCATATCGTGTTAAATATACCTTTAGGGATAGTTTGGGTGTGCATACGCTTACATGAAAATAAAGATGTACTACTTTTTCTCTAACAAAAGAAAAGAGAATATTAAAACCAGCCCATTTAAATAGAAGATAAATTACTTTATACTTTTACCATTTCCCAGGTTATGAACATTTCCTACTTCTGAAACACAAATCTTTGATGATAAACTGCTATGTGCATTCCATGAATGTATTATTATGTTAATCATTGAGATTTTATTTATAATTAATTAGTGAATGGATACCTGTTTTACATTTTTAATTGCCAGAGAAGTCTATTCCGATGTGTTGGGTGTAATTTAGATTGTAAGAACCAGCAATGGGGTGGACAATGAAAATCGCTGTGCCTTAGACTGGAACATTATAGTACAAATATAAGTGAAAACAATCAGTCAGCGTTATTCTGACTGATTATTCACCTCTTCACTGTTGACTTTGATCTAGAACCCTCACAGTTTCTTGAAAATGTGTGTGTTAATGTTTAGTAAAATCTCTGTTTATGAGAGGGAAAGTTTTCTAGTTTACATTTTTAATGTGTTTTTACCGACACAAAATATTGAAACATTAAATAATTCCTATTTTTTTTCTAATTCATAACACTTAAAAAATGGGTCTCCCTTTAGAAAATGTTTGATTAACTTCAACATTTTCCAGATTTTCCTCTGTTCATCTGCCAATCACAATTTTCTTGCATTTAGTACTCCATGTTTCTCTCCTCTAGTTCTTCTTTATTTACAGCTAATTATTGGAAGTCTCTTCACAAGTGCATTTTTGCTTTGCCTGAGCACTTGTACACTTAAAGGATGAAATCCTGGCCCCAATGGCCAACCTCTCATTGACTTCAGCAGGTGCAGATTTTCATCCTGGTCAAAATGAAATCGGACCGTTTTCTCAGTCATATGTTCTTTTCTTTGACATTCATTCATGATGTGCAAAAACCATAAAGAGAGAATTGTCTACACTGATGGCTGAATTTCAGAATGTTTGCAGGTTCACTTAATATGAGCACCCACAAGTTTGTAAGCTTAGCCAAACCTTATCTTAATCTTCTTTTACCATATATGGGCTGGGCTTGAACAGTAAACATTTAATGAGAAGAATTATCCGTCTTTATGGTGGTCTCCTAATATATTGAACTAATTAATTTAGTATGAAGAATTGCATTTCCCACAGTCCTTTCTCAATTCAAGCACTGTTTATGGAGGGGGGGGGAAGCATTCAAGGAATACTGTACACTCACTTTCCCTTTTAGGGAAAATAAAATAGAAAAAGGAAGGAATTAGAAATAGAAAATAGTTTCCATTGATGAATATATCTGAAATGATAAAGTCAATTTGACTTTTTCTAAATTTCTAAACTATTCATCAGTCTATGATACTTTACATGTCGTTTTTCCTACACTGCCTTCTCCACAATTTGCCACTGAAACCTACTATAACAGTGACGCTGTTTTGTTTTCTAATATGCAAGCCTAATATTTGGTGGCAGACTCTCTGTTTCTTCTCTTGTGGTGGGTAGAGACTCAATTTGGTGTAGAGCTGAAACTTATGATATCTGTGGTTAAGATCCAGGTGCAATGATCTAGATGAAACACCTGAAAATTAGCAATCCAGAAAAGCTAAAATAACATGGGACAATTTCATTGAGCATACATGTACATACATGTAATTATGAGTGTGGGGTAGAGATGTTATAGTTGGCCATTCCATTATGCACCCATATTTTCAGTCAAATTATAATTTTTTTCAGATATTTTCCTCTTTTAAATTTTTTGGTGTTGGTCCAAGAGTCATGTTTTCTAATAAATAAATAAATAAATACACACATAAATAATAATAATAAAAAATCTGAACATAATTGGAACAGCATAGAGATGGGCCCCATATAAAATTTAGGTCTGTATTCATAGCTGGATGAGTGGAAAGTAAATGAATCGAGGGAGATAAAGATATAGTGGGGGTGTGGTAAGGAAGTGCATTGTGAGTAGATGATGGGAGATGGGAGTTGGGGGGAAAGTAAAAAATAAGGACAATGGTGGAGGAAAAGAGGAAGCAAGTTCCCTGGCTTAAGCACTGATTTTTCTATCTCTGTAAAATGGCGATATATAAGTATTGTTGTCTTCCATTTGGGGGAAGGATGGTTGAGAAAGCAATAGCCAACAACTATAGCAGTATTTGCAGACTTGTGATTTCCTTTACTCTGACTTGCCTGGTTTTAGACCTTGGTATGGCACTGAACTTTTGCTAATGGTGTTGGTCTATGAAGTCCTCCTAGCTGTGGACAAGGACAAAAGCCCTAATTGTTTTTGGTCCAGTTTATCTCAGAATGCGCCTTTATTCTCATTCTATGAAACCACAGTTACAATCAGTGGAAGCACACAAGCTAGGGATCCCTATAGGAGACAGGGAGTTAAGGGCAGGGCAATATCTGTTGGTCACTTGACTCTGGAATCTGCCAGAGACCTGATTTGTTAACCTTCTGGACATGCTTTTGGCATTTGAGATGGGGAGGGAAGCAAGGCTAGGCTGGAAGGAGGTAACGTGTTGTTTCCTGTAAACTGGAGTTATGGAGTGAAAATAAATTCTATTTGTGTAGGTGGTGAGCAGTGGATTTCAGTGTTTCAGCATATTGGTCGATTGCTGTATTTTAAAATTGGAAGGGGTTCTCAGAGCATAGAGTAGGTGCTGCTGAGGTATGTTTAATCCACATGCTTTGTAATGCATCACTTGACTTGTTTTTGCAGGGGAGAGGAAGCGAAGTAGCGAGGAGGAGGCATGGATCTTAGTTGGATACTCAAACTCTGTCTTAGCCCACATGCAGAGAGCAGGGCAGGATAACTCAGTCAGAAAGACCGAGAAATTTCCAGAACAGAGTATGGTAGTTACCAGACATGCTCAGTAGTTGTTCTGAACTTGTTCACTAGAGTAATTGTCGAAAACCAACCCAAAGTACGTGAACATAATTAAATAATTTTTTTTCATCTTTCTGGTTCCTGCAAAAACATCCTTGCCAGAAACACCTTTTATTCTTGGTTCAAAGATACGTACAAAGAGCAAATTATTTGACATTGGAATGCATCAGATGACATTTCTCTTCCCATACTGTTTTACTGTTGTTTCTTTTCAAAATAAAGTGGAAAGAGAAGAGAAGGCCTCATGCCACATGTCAAAATGTCAATGGTGGTTCTGCAGTCCTTGGCAGTACCTCAAAGCTGAAATTTAGCTTGGCCAAACGATAGGGGCTACCAATAATTACAGTGATATTTCACCAGGCTTGTGTGCGAGGGGGGGTGAATTTGCATTCAAAGTAATATTGTATATCTTTTATAAAGGAAAGTTGAATGGGGAAAGGTTCTAATTATTATTTTTTTAAAGCCTAGGATTGGTTTTAATTTCAGAGGAAGGTATTGTAAATGTTTCACCTTCCAGCTCAGTAGTTGAGTCCTGTGATAGCAGTCATGGGGTTAAGATTGGTTTTAGAAGATGGAATTTATGAGGAAATTTCAGTAGCACAGGGAATAGAAAAAAGAAAGCAATCATAAGTAATCGATTGTCAAAAAAGAACTGTATTGCTCGGGGAGCTCAAACTTAGTTAACACTACAGTACCATCATTTTAGATGATAAAATAACTCCATGAGATAATTTGTTATGGATGGTCCCTTTCCAGTTTTGTCCACATACATTTACTTAGCGCTCCTATTCTTCCTGCTATATTAAAATTAGGAGTGCAGGGAATGGCAAGATAACTGTTCTCAGCTAGGATGCATACTAATTCCCATTCATCTCCGAAAGTCTGAATTTTCTATCTTTCAGAATTTTTATTCTTTATTGAAATTATTATTTATTAGGTGTTGTATTTTTGTAAAACACTGTCATTGTGTCACACTTACTAATGTAGAAATGTGTATATCAAAGCCTCAGGGATTAGAAGGGATGTTTTTCTCCTGTATTGCTTTTGTTCTTGCAGGCGGCTGTGCTGAGAAGGTGTAGACCACTCTTAAATCACCAAATATGCCAGGTATATATAACCACTGGAGCCAAGATTACACTTAAGTTTGCTGAAGTGTTTTAGTACCCCCTCTTTCCCATTTTCAATTGCTCATAACTCTTTCTAACCCTCTTCACCACTATGATTTTGAGTAGGAGGCCAAGTCACCAAGAAGGAATGGTGTGGCCATTGCACATATGGGAGTGAACTGCATCATTCTAAGATCCCTGAGACAAAATCCAGGGAACTCACATGGGCCTCCAACAACTGAGCCCTGAATGCTGTAGGGATTTGTGCCCCATTTAGAGTTTCTCATGTGTGCATTACAAGGCTCTATAGGTTCCTAGGCAACATGCACCTTAAATAAAGCACGACTCCTGAACCTGTTGTGTACTCAAAACTTTCATAACATCAGAGATTCTGAACCCAATGCAAGATGAAAAGTTGCTTCATTGAATATGAAATAAGTTCTCATAGTGAATGTTTTATTCAATATGAACATTGGGTCTAAATCTACAGTGCTGTGCCCTTCTGTAGTCATTTTTATCTATGCAAAGTGGGTATAAAACATCATCACCTGGGTAGGTGAGTGGAGAATTCTGATTTGGTAGTATTTCATACTTACGTGCAGAGTGCCTCACACCTTGCGCAGTGGAGAATTGGGTTATTGGACTGGAGTTATATAAGAAAGGGAGTTCTGTTGGTCTCTAGCCAAATTCTTCCATATTATGGATTGATAAAACACAAATTCCTTTAAAAAGTTAGACAGTCAAAATCAGAAAACGTAGAGTTAGGATTTCACATGCCACTCTCCTCCTTTGTGGGTGCAATATGTTAGTCTTCAGTGACATGGTCACAAACTATTTCTCAGGCAGTATAATAGATCATAAGTCTGTCTGCAGGCTTGCAAGTAGCATCTTGTTAGTTGCTTGGCTAACAAAGGTGGGCATCACAGGAGTTAGCTGTAAGTGACAAGAACTGTGCAAACCCTGTAGAGTTTACTCGCCGTTGGGGTTTGCAGACTGAATTCTATTGTTTTGACTCACATAAATGGAAGTGAAACAAGCTCTCTGCATGTTCCTAGAAGTTCATGTTTCAGTTCCAGTCTCCTCGTTGTTCAGGAGTCTATCATTAATCCTTAGACATTCATTCAATGCCATCAACTCCTGAGCCTCACATAAAACATCCAGGTTAATAACGGGTGCACTTGTAGACTTCTGGGGCTGGTTAAGAGAGACTGGTACCTAGAGGGAGAAAGGAAACATGAATTTTGAAGCTACACAAACATTTTTCTCCTATTATATCACACCTCGATCCCAGAGTTAGTGAATGGGGCTATTAATTTTATTTTTTAAGTTCATTTGGGATTGGAGGTGGGCTTCCTTTAACTGAAAATACTGCCTAACATATGGGGGGTGGGCAGGGCAATATTGAGAGGTAGCATACTATGTTGTCATAAAATGAAATACACTTTATATTATGCCTCAAAAGAAATATCATTAGTAACAAAGAATTTATTTCTCCTTCTCTTCATTTTTATTGGTGGTACACACAATCTCTTTGGTTTGTGATATTTTTCAAATGGAAATATTCAGTGTGGTTAGAAAACTTTTGCAATGCAAAGGAAAATATTCTATACCAGGGTACAGCAGATGCCTTCAAAGAATCTGCTGTTGTCTGGCCTTATTTTCAAAGGTTCTGAGTATCCACGGCTCCCATTGACTTCATAGAATCATAGAACATTATGGCTGGAAGAGACCTCAGGAGGTCATCTAGTCCAACCCCCCCCTGCTCAAAGCAGGATCAGTCCCAACTAAATCATCCCAGCCAGGGCTTTGTCAAGCCAGGCCTTAAAAACCTCTAGGGACTGAGATTCCACCACCTCCCTAGGTAACCCATTCCAGTGCTTCACCACCCTCCTAGTGAAATAGTGTATAGTGTTTCTTAATATCCAACCTAGACCTCCCTCATTGCAACTTGAGACCATTGCTCCTCGTTCTGTCATCTGTTAACACTGAGAACAGCCTAGCTCCATCCTCTTTGGAACTCCTGTTCAGGTAGTTGAAGACTGCTATCGAATTCCCCCCGCACACTCTTCTGTTCTGCAGACTAAATAAGCCCAGTTGCCTCTCCTCGTAAGTCATGTGCCCCAGCCCCCTAATCATTTCCGTTGCCCTCTGCTGGACTCTCTCCAATTTGTCCACATCTTTTCTGTAGCAAGGGGCCCAAATCTGAACGCAATACTCCAGATGTGGCCTCACCAGTGCCGAATTGAGAGAAATAATCACTTCCCTCGATCTGCTGGCAATGCTCCTACTAATGCATCCCATTATGCAGTTAGCCTTCTTGGCAACAGGGCCACACTGTTGACTCATATCCAGCTTCTCGTCCACTGTAATCCCCAGGTCCTTTTCTGCAGAACTGCTTCTTAGCCAGTCAGTCCCCAACCTGTAGTGCATGGGATTCTTCCACCCTAAGTCCTTCTTGAATCTCATCAGATTTCTTTTGGACCAACCCTCCAATTTGTCTAGGTCACTCTGAACCCTATCCCTACCCTCTGGTGTATCTACCTCTCCTCCCAGCTTACTGTCATTCACAAACTTGCTGAGGGTGCAGTCCATCCCATCATCCAGATCATTAATGAAGATGTTGAACAAAACCGGCCCCAAACCCGATCACTGGGGCACTCCGCTTGATACCGGCTGCCAACTAGACATCAGGCCGTTAATCACCACCCGTTGAGCCCAACGATCTAGCCACCTTTCTATCCATCTTATAGTCTATTTATTCAATCCATACTTCTTTAAATTGCTGGCAAGAATACTGTTGGAGACCATATCAAAAGCTTTGCTAAAGTCAAGGTATATCATGTCCACCGCTTTGCCCATATCTACAGAATCAGTTTTCTCATCATAGAGGGCAATCAGGTTGGTCAGGCATGACTTGCCCTTGGTGAATCCATCTTGACTTCAGTGGCATCTCTATATGCTCAGAACTTCTGAAAAAAATCAGGCCATGAATGTTAAGATTTACATTTTGGCAAATTATTCCTAACTTGTATTTCATTAAAATCTGGTGTTCCCAATCAGGAAATAGGCTCCCATTGTGTTTGGTCCTGTACAGACAATGCAGTCGATACCACTGCTGTCCTAAGGAACTCATATAATGTAAGCCCTTCAGTAACACTATACCAGTCTATCTTTGAGAATGCCTGCTCCCTAACCTCTCATTTTAAAAACTGAGATTGCTGTGTCAGCCTATTGAGTATCCTACAGTATATACTCAAGAGAATGAGGGTCTGGGGTGATCACCTGAGGACTACTTACTGTGACATTTTCTCCCACATCACGTGAATCAAAGCTTTACAACAGCATCTATCTGAGTTATGCTTAATGTTTTCAGTTCTCTTTTTAGTTTGTATTTGTGGGATTATTTATAATTTTTTGGTGGTGTATCAGTAGAATTTTTATATGCTGGTTCCAGAATTAATTCTGGTTACTAGACCTTTCTGTCCTGTATAATTTGCTTTGTTAGACTCATTATGAAGGCTTAAAGGCGTCTTCTGAACCAATTTCTTTTCACTTCTCTAAGGATGGATGTGATTTCAATGTCTATGTAGCTTGATTGAGGTGCCGATAGAGAACATTAGGAATTAAAAAGAAAATTATATTTTCCGTGTCTGTGTGCGTGCGCTCATGCGGGAGGAATGAGGGGCTTGTTGTAAGTGTAGATCCTGATGATGGGAAATGAGATTGTTGCCTAGGGTGTTTAGTCTGAAAAAAGAACACTGGTAAAAAGGATGATGCATGGTTATTTTTCTTCTTTTTTGTTATTGAATTTGTATTAAGGAGATGTGACAGTGTTCTCAGCAGCGCTTGCAATATTGCACTGCAGTGAAAGTGAAATCAATGTTCACTATCAAAACAACAATATATATTTCTTAATCTTCTTTTCTGTGTGTTATAGATATGCAGTCACTAGAGCTAGTTCTACGTAGGGATGTATGAAATAAAGAAAATCCCTGATCAATGCACAGAAAACATACCAACAGTGAAGAGTCGTAAATATATTTTAAGTACTAATCTCAGACACAGCCTGAAATGCCCACCAAATTCAGTTATCAAGAAACACCCCTGGGCATTCAAAACAAAAAGAATAGTGTGTGTGTGTGGGTGAGGGGCGTGCAATTCTCAGTACTACAAACAGTTTTATTTTTTAATATTGCCCCTTCCACTACATTTTATGACTCAAAATATTGGGGTGACAGACAGTGTTCCACCCAAAACACTAAGATTTCAGTAATCCTGTAAAATACCCTGCTGCACAAAAAAAGAATTAAATGACATTTTTAGGAGGTGTCTGAGTTCTGTTCCTCCACTTGGCAACAGATAGCTGTTGCCTGTCTCTGTTAGCCCATAGAGGTCCTGATCCAAAGCTCATTATAGTCAATGGAAATTCATGTAACCAAGGATCTTAGTTCTGAGCCATACTTGAGGCTTTTCAAAGACAATTGACTAGTGTGTAGTTTTTGTTATTACTTCCTTTACAGTCATGTAGACGTCTTTCCTCTTCAGTTGCTATATTATTATAGGTTTCAGAGTAGCAGCCGAGTTAGTCTGTATCCGCAAAAAGAAAAGGAGGACTTGTGGCACCTTAGAGACTAACCAATTTATTTGAGCATAAGCTTTCATGAGCTACAGCATCCGATGCATCCGATGAAGTGAGCTGTAGCTCACGAAAGTTTATGCTCAAATAAATTTGTTAGTCTCTAAGGTGCCAAAAGTCCTCCTTTTCTTTTTATATTATTATAGCTATCTTATAACTTCAGTTGAGTGTTGAGGTTATAACATAGTTTCTGTTCTCAGCCCAATTCAGACCACTATCCCAACGCTGGAAAAATTCTGTTGGGTCTGTTTTTAATAATCTCATATTGGAGGAGATTAGCTCAAGAACTGTCTGAGGTTAATCAGACAAGCTATTTTTGAGTTAGTTGTATTAGAGGAATTTTTCTTCTTAATTTTTTTTGCTCTTTCATAACCTGAAAAATGGCTTTATCTAAAGACCAAGTTATTTTTACACTTATTTCCCTCGTCCACCACCCAAAACTTATTTTTAACTATTTGAAATCCTTGGGCCTGATTGCTAGGTCTGGCAGAGGCCTAACCACAATTTACCTCTCCCTCCCATCATTGGCTTGCCCCAGGAACTCCCCCTATTGCCTGCTGCAGGGGCAATGACTATGGTACATCTGCAGAATCCCCAGCTACTCTTCAGAAAAGGGGATGAAGGCAAGGGGACAGGATTTGATCCCTTGGTCTTTAATTACATATTTCATTGTTTTTCTACCAGCATTCTAAACTTCTGTTTACCTCTCTTCATTCTGAGAGCTGACCATATATTCCTACCCTTCGTTTCCTATCTTTTAACCAATTACTGATCCGTGAAAGGACCTTCCCTCTTATCCCATGACTGCTTAGTTTGCGTAAGGACCTTTGGCGAGGGACCATGCCAAAGGCTTTCTGAGAGTCAAAGTGCACTATATCAATTGAATCACTCTTGTCCACATGTTTGTTGACACCCTCCAAGAATTCTAATAGATTTGTCAGGCATTATTTCCCTTTACAAAAGCTCTGTTGACTCTTTCCCCAACAAAATAGTGTTCATCTGTGTCTGATTATCCTGTTCTTTACTATTGTTTCAAGCTATTTACCTGGTACTAAAGTTAGGCTTACTGACCTGTGATTGTCAGGCTTGACTCTGGAGACATTTTTTTAAAGGTGTTACATTAGCTATCCTCTAATCATCTGGTAGAGGCTGATTTAAGTGATAGATTACTTACCACACTTAGTAGTTCTTCAATTTCATATTTGAGTTCCTTCAGAACTCTTGGAATAGTATCTGGTCCAGGTGACTTATTTTTGTTTAGTTTATCTATTTGTTTCAAAACGTCCTGTACTGACACCTCCGTTTGGGATAGTTCTTCAGATTTGTCACCTAAACCCTTTAACCACTTTTTACTCTGCTAGTTAGCCATAGTGGCTTTTTTTTTTTCTTTTTTTTGCTTCTCTTATTTTTTTTATTTTTTGGGCCGGGGGGCCGGGGGAGGGAAAGGGGGCTATACATATAGTTTGAGCCTCCATGATGGCATTTTTTAAAAGTTTCCATGTAGCTTGCTGGCATTTCACTCTTTTGACTTTTTGTTTTAATTTCCATTTAATTAGACTCCTCATTTTTGTGTAGTTCCCATTTTTGAAGTTAAATGCTACTGTGGTGGGATTCTTTGGTATTCTCCCCCCCCCCCCCCAAGGATATTAAATGTAGTTACATTCTGTTTGCTATTACTGAGGAGTTCAGCTATATTAATTTATCATGTGAAGCACAGGATCTAACCTAAGAATAAATCAAGAATTACCTCTCCCGTTGTGGGTTCCAGGACTAGTCATTAATGGTGTCTAGAAATTCTTTCTGAATACTGTATCTTACTCGTTAAACCTCCATTTCTTTCTCTTCAAAAGAAAGGAAGAGAATTGGAAAAACATAGCTTAAACATACTGTTTACATATATTTAACTTGGCTACTTTCAAAATAATGTACAAGACCAGAGCTCCTAGAAAGAAAGATCTAGAAAACAGAGCAATTAGATTTTAATTTACTTGGTTTGTTTAGTCTAAGCAGAGAACCATTCTTTGGGGCTAAATTTTATAAAGAGTGATTAATATAAATGGAGTCTAATGAGGCTCAGTGTAATTGGAGTCTGGAATCAGTCACCTTTTATCAGGGTTGTTATAATGTCATCATGTATGTGTGCTGTAAGAGCGTGTGTGTGTAATACACAATTACAGCCATACACTCCACTCATTAATAACACAACTTCTGCAGATATGTGTCTCAGTTGTAGCTCATACTAATTAGCTGAGAGACTAATTGGTTCATATGAAATAAAAAGTAGATGGTAGTCAGTCAAGCAGATTAAAATTGCCTGTTCTCTAATTGGTTTATACAGGGGCACGAGAAATAAAGTAATTTGGAAACTTACTGACTGGTAGTGTTAGCCACAGACTTCCACCCAGTAATTATTTGTAAAAACTTTTGTCCATATACAATAAAACATTTTCAGTTGCACTGAGAAATGTTGTGAAGATTCTTTCTCTTACCTTTCTTGCCTGACCTCTGCCTATGTGCTTAAAATGTAGGTTGTGGGCTTTAAAGGCTGAGTAAAAAGTCTTTGCTTGCCTCTTACTTTTCTAAGTACCAGAGCCCTAAAAGAACTGAGATGTATTACAAGTGTTGTATATAGTAGCTCAGTGTACTTTGTATCCCAAGGTGGTGTTGCTGGAAGTAGTGCAGTAATCTCACTGTTACATGGAACTTGTAACATGAACTCTGAGTTACATGCTACATGTGCTTCCATCGTCTTCTTTGGCCACCCATTACCTATTTTAACTCTTGCTGCTTTGTGCAGCTCCATTTTCTACAGGTGGGCACAGTATGAATCTATAACTCATGGGCTTTGACACTTATTTCCCCTGCATGTTGCACATTCTTTTTAATGGGATCATGAATATATCTTATTACTCCTGTTCTCTGGTTCTTTATCGCATGTTCTTTGTGTGTTTTTGAAATCTGTATTCAAGATGACAACCCCATCCGGTGAGTCATCCAGCTAAGACCACTCACCTTTTCCTGTCCATTTTCTGAACAAAAGAAGAGAATTGTAGAATTTCCCCTCAAAAGCTATCAATACAAACATTATAGGGGATTTAGTCTAATTACATAACCTTGCATTTTTATGATTCTCTGCTTTCTTATATATTGCAAAGCACCGACACAATCTGCCTCTCTAAGCTCATTGAGAGTCTGGCTGTTAGTCACCTGAAAAGTGATCTGCCATCAGCAAAAAAAGGTCACACTGATACTGCTCCTGTAACACAGTGTTCATTTTCATACTGTGTATAGCAATTTTCACTGATTCAAATCCTCCGAAGCTAAAACAGTTTAAACCAATTGTTTTTTTTTTAAATTGCTTTTGAAATTGCTGAAATACGAAGTTTCCCACAATGGATATAGTCCCATAACTTTTCACACTGCTTTGATTGGAACATTTTGAATGAGCAGGTTGTTGATTCAAAACAAGTTTGGTAATAATAAAGGTGTTGATAGAAGATACTGTAATCTTGAGCTCATTTCAACAACTCCCAGATCATTGGTACAATGGAGTGTCAGACACAATGGAATGTTATCAATGTACAGCAATGTTATATAACATACAGTACTGTCACTGTTGGATCTCATGAGGAAATTAGTTGATTGGGGTTTTCACATAGCTAGCTATTTATCTATCACCTGCATCACCATGTAGACTGTCACATCAGTTAAGGATAGGCTGCAACCTTTAAATCTGTCCTGAATGAAGAAATGCAGTTTTACACTGCCCCTTATAGACAGACCAGAGAATGAAGTGTGGCTCCAATCACAGTTCCTTCCCTGTCCCGCTCCGCCCTGCTCAGCCCACTCTCCATCATGTGTCCATCCGGCTACTCTGGCAAGTTAATCAGGAATCTGAAGCAGTGTTCCTCCCTCCCCCATGAGAAGACAGTTTAAAGAATGGGAACATTTTCCCTCAGTGTCCCCTTTTTTGTTAGAAAATTGATACATTTAAAATCTTGATGCCCACTCTACTTCCGACCCTCTTTTGTACCTGCTTGCTTACAGTGGTGATTAGCCACTACCTTCCTTCCTGAAATCAGATTCACAATCTGAGGGAGCTGAGCAGAGGAATAACAGGGGCCTCCTTTCTCCTTGTTCCCCCAGCACAGCCAAATAAGATGTGACAAAGTAGTCTCCGTGTGTTTGGAGTGCTTAAGAGTGCTTAGACATGGGGGTAAAGAGGTTTATGCCCGGTGCAGCCTACGCACAACTGTTCTTCATGCCTTCACAGTTTTAAAGGTCTCTGAATCTGACACCAGCAGGGCTAGACTCCATGAAATGGCAGGAGAGTTGGCCCCTGCATTTTGGATAGAATATATGCTGCATCCTTTCCCACGGTATAATTGGCTGAACTCTAAGGCAGTCCTTATGATAAAGACTGTTTTCTATCAGCTTCACACACATGACGTATCCAGCAAAAGTAAGTTCTCCATCACAAATAATTGGCTGACATCCAATTATATGCTGCAGTATTCATCAGAAAAATAAATTTATCAAGTTAGTTTGATGAAAATTATTAAACTGCAAACTTTGCAGTGTAATTATACATGGTTACAACTATCAGTGTTCATAAGTAGAAAATTAAAGAGTTAGTACACTTTTTAACGTGCCCCATGCCTTAGATTTTGGAATAATCTACATGTGAATCATTTTTTTAAATAATAATAAATTGGAGTTTATAAAGTCAGAAGGCATCATCTAGTCTCATCTCCTGGACAACACAGGCCATAGAACTTCCCTGAATTAATTCCTGATTGAACTAGAGCATGTCTTTTAGAAAAAGCATCCAATCTTAATTTTAAAATTGCCAGTGATGGAGAATTCACCATACCCCTTGGTAAATTGTTCTCTTGGTTAATTACCCTCATACCTTATAGATTTCACACTCAAGAAATATATTTTCTAGAAGGATCAGGAAAAAATGTTAGAAATATCAAATCTCAGTAGTGTTATTTTAAAAATAATTCAAAATAATCAACAGATTTAGTTATTACCTCTAAGTAAACACCATCTATTCTCATAGAACAAGCGGTATAAATTTGGGAAGGATATGTTATGTCAATCATTCCTAACAAAGAGGCTTACTCCTTGATCTCAAGGCAAATCTCAATATCATCATACTTGTGGACCCCCTGTGGTGCCTCCCTACTCATGTAAATAGGAAAGATCACTAAAATTTACATTAAATATCAATTAATCAGAATTTAAAAAAATCTCAAGGTGAGTCTTCCAGATAACTTGCTTGACAAAATGAGGCTACCATAATCAATAACTTCATGAATTTTCTTTCACTGTTGACTAAATTTTGTAACCTTTTCCATATTATGTAGGGTCAATTCTCAATATGATTCTAAATCTCTGGGGAAGTGTCCTTTAGATGCTGTAGAATAGGCTTCATTTGTACACACATCTTTTGTTGTGCTGTAGTTAATGTATGTTAGACCATCTTTATCAGTATCCTTTCAGAGACAGGCAGTGCAACCGCTGATAACATGATTTCATCAGTGTCAACTTGACTCCTTGGTGAACAGAGAAGTAGATAGTATGGTTCATTCATTAGATATTCTGGAAGCAACTATACCGGAACAGCTGGTAGTGACAAGCCTTGCAATTTATGTTAAGCTTTTGCCGTTACAGTTTTCGCTGTACATGATACAGAATGGAGTGAAAGAAGGTTTTATAACTTCATGATCAGATAAGAGGTATCATTTACGGTGTTCAGAAAATAGAATTATTAAATTTAATAAATATAAATTTGTCAAAGTATTACTAAGCAAGTCTTAGTAGGCCCCTGTAACCCATGACTGCTTGGTGTGATGCTCTGTCCACCTCTAATGGCACCTAGACCATCTAGAGATTCATAAATCTGCCACAGCCTTAGCTAAGAGGCATGTGGCTTCTAGCTTAAGCAGTAGCAGCTCATGCATTTAGTTCTAAAGGTCCAGGTTCAATCCTGTCTGCCAACAACCGGGGTCTGTCAGTGTTACATGACTATATGCATATGATGACAAAACATAGGTGTTAGAGGGACACTGCCAATGTGATGGGTAAACTGGCAGTTAGATACCCAAATATCTGCATGCATACATAAGCAAACATGCTTGTACTGGAAGATAGAGACTGCAGCTTTAATAACAATTTAACCAAATGGCTACCCAGAATCAAACTCTGTCCCAATCCTCAATGTGTGAAATTCACTCCTGTGCAAAGGGCTAGCACAAGTCTTGCTTAAATGCTGAGGACGTCAAACTTGTGGACATATCCTTTGAGTCCCTTGCAGCTGGGCTCCTTGGCTTCCTGACCTGACAATCAGCCAGCCAGCCTTTTTTTTTTCCCTATGTGGAAAATCTGACCTATGAGCATCTTCAGATCTGTATTTGCTCAATTTGCAACCTTCTGCTTCCCACAGCGCCTAATCCATTGGCACAGTTTAGCTGCTTCACTTCCCAAATTGTTCATTTTTAGGTGAGAGAAGATTTAGCCATCTGGTTGCCTGGAACAGCAAACATGATCTCCTTGGAGGAGACAATCTGCCTTACCAAAGTATGATTAATATTTGATGATAATGTTTTACATGTTTGCAGTTTCATGCTTCCAGGAAATTCTAATCTGTTTCCTTGATGAAGTTTCTTCTTCCATTGGAAGCACACATTGGTTTCTTATAGAGAGGCAACTATGAGTTCTGGTCTGCTGGCACTGACTTACTTATGGAAATGAGCAATGAACTATTTGGTTATACAGAGAAGTTACATGGACTTTGCAAGCAAATTTCTGCATAAGTAAACACAAAATCTAAGTCATGTTTTGGATCCAGAGAACTAACTTTCCCTTTAATTTGTCCAATTTAATTATTCCTCTTTTTAAAAAAGTTCTCGGTATATTCAAGCATATTTTAAGTAAGCTGTGTTTATGAAAGGAATGATTAATGACCAAGCTGGCAAACATTGTTTTTTGTTTTCATTTATAAAATGAAATTGAATTATTCGTTTAAATTTGAAAGCACTTTAGATAACATTTATATAAAACGAAGATGTACTTAAATGAAACCAGAGCTAAATATGTACTGGTATACTAGCTTTCAATAAATACAGAAAATTGGAAGTTACTATGAGAGCAACAGCATTTGTTAAAATTTTGAAAGTAGACATAGAAAGAATGTTGTTTTTTCATTAAAAACAAAACTAAACTAAAGGAATTGTCAAGTTCTTCTATTGCAGTTATTGTAAATAACAACTTGTCTACACAGGACAGATAATCCAGGTTAAGATAGGGTGTGAATCTTAAATGAAGTTATTCCTGATTAACTCCCTTTGTAAGAGTTAATCAGAAATAGCTATTCTGGAATAATTTACCATGTAGATAAACCCTAAGTAATGAAATACTCATTTTTTTCTCTTTCTGATTACTTGTTTCAAATGTTACTGTTAGAGATGGATCCAATATCATAGGGAGAAAAACACCCCTTACATTTGGAAAGATTTAGAACTGGAACCTAGCTCTGGATTTTAATTTTGCAGCTATTCCATCTATTTGTTATGGTACTGAGTCATATATTGTTAGCAGTTATTACCCTTGAATATTTGATGACTTAGAAGATTGTCTGAAGTAATTAGTGAAAACAGAATCCTTGTCACTGTACAAATGCTGTTTCAAAGAAAAGGAAACATCATATAATTTAGGTCTAGTCTACACATACCACTTCGCTGGTTAAAATAAAGTTGACATTTGAAATCAATTTTAGTTGAACCAGTGTATCTCTATTTGGACAGAAATTTAAAACCGGCAATTTAAATTTAGGCTGTGTTGGGAAGTTTATAGGCACGAGCTAAATCAATACCACCAAATCAAAAATGATAGAAGTGTATCATGCTGGGGTTTGGCCTGGTTTAAATAAATCTGTTTTCAAACAAGTTTAAGTTAAACCAAAGTGACTTCAGAATAATGTTATGTCCTTAGAGAGAAGACATATTTATACTCAGCTATGTAGCATGTTTTACCTCTTGTAGAAAACCCTGATATAATATTACTAACAGTAGATGGTGTAATCAGTGTAACATCAGAGATTGTTGCTCCAGTTACAGATAAGTCCTTTTTATGACTCTAGTTACAATTGTATACAAAGGATACTTATCTATCTACCCTCTTTCTCTAAACAACATGAATTAGGTTAGGTTAGAGCAAAAACCTATTAGGTTGTATAAACTGTGGGAAAGACTTAACAGAATTAAAATATAGGGGAAGTCAGCAAGGATTTTTTCCATAAGATACAATGTCCACTTTGGCCTGTAGGGGGTTAATAGTTCCTTGACCCACCTGGTGTCCAAGGTAAGTCACTCTGTTTAGGCCTATCTTACACTTCTTAGCCTTAACAGTTAGTCCTGCCTCCCTTATGCACTCAAAGACTTGTTTTAGATGTTCCAGGTGTTCTGCCCAGGAATCTGAAAATATGGCCACATCATCAAGGTAGGCGACTGCATATTCTCTTAATCCCGCTAGGAGACCATGTACAAGTCTTTGGAATGTGGCGGGTGCATTCCACAGCCCGAAAGGGAGCACATTAAATTCATACAGCCTGACATATGTGGTGAAGGCTGACCTTTCCTTGGCAGATTCATCTAGCGGTACCTGCCAGTACCCCTTGGTTAAGTCCAAGAAAGAGATGAACTGGGCCCGTCCCAGTTTCTCTAATAGTTCATCTGTGTGTGGCATTGGATAGTTGTCTGGGCGAGTTACAGCATTTAGCTTACGGTAGTCCACACAAGAATGTATCTCCCCATTTGGTTTGGGAACTAGAACCACTGGAGATGCCCATGCACTTTCAGAGGGGCGGATTACACCCATCTGTAACATATCCTGGATCTCCCGTTCTATAGCAGTTTTAGCTTGAGGAGACAACCGGTAAGGTTGGACTCTAATTGGGTGAGCATTACCTGTGTCAATGGAGTGGTATGCCCATTCAGTCAGTCCTGGGGTGGCTGAGAACGTTGGCGCGTAGCTAGTGCACAGCTCCTGGATCTGCTGTCGCTGCATACGCCCAAGGGTCATGGAGAGGTTCACCTCTTCCACACCACCAGCACTTTTCCCTTCTAGTAGACACTTTCAAGCCACTCAGCGTCATCTCCTCCCTGGGCTGTAAACTGACAAACCTTTAATTCTCTGGAATAAAAGGGATTTAGAGAATTAATATGGTACACCTTAGGCTTTTGGCTGGAGGTGGGGAATGCTATGCGATAATTAACAGCTCCCAGGTGCTCCTGGACTGTGAATGGCCCTTCCCATGACACTTCCATTTTATGGGCCTGGAGCGCCTTTAAGACCATGACCTGGTCCCCTACTTTGAAGGAACGCTCTCTGGCATGTTTATCATACCAGGCTTTTTGTTCTTTTTGAGCATCCTGTAGGTTTTGTTTAGCAAGGGCTAAAGAGGTTCGGAGAGTGTTTTGTCAGTTGGTTACAAAGACCAGAATGTTAGTTCCTGGAGAAGGTGTAAACCCCTCCCATTGCTGCTTCACCAACTGCAATGGCCCCTTAACCTCACAGCCATAAACAAGTTAAAATGGTGAAAACCCTAAACTGGGATGTGGTGCAGTTCTGTAGGCAAAGAGCAACTGCTGGAACAACTAGGTCCCAATCATTGGAGTGCTCATTTACGAATTTACGTATCATGGCCCCCAAAGTCCCATTAAATTTCTCCACCAGGCCATTTGTTTGATGATGGTAAGGGGTGGCAACCAAGTGATTCACCCCATGAGCTTCCCAAAGGCTTTCCATAGTTCTTGCCAGGAAATTAGTCCCTGCATCTGTGAGGATGTCGGAGGGCCAACCTACTCTGGCAAAAATGTCTGCTAGTGCCTGGCACACACTTTTAGCCCTGGTGTTGCTTAGAGCTACTGCTTCCGGCCATCGGGTGGCAAAATCCATGAAAGTCAGTATGTACTGCTTTCCTCTGGGTGTCTTTTTTGGAAAAGGATCCAGAATATCCACAGCTACTTGCTGAAATGGAACTTCAATGATGGGGAGTGGCTGGAAAAGGGCTTTGACCTGGTCTTGGGGTTCTCCCACTCTTTGGCATACCTCACAAGACCGGACATAGGTAGAAACATCCTTGCCCATTCCTTCTAGTGGAATGACCTCCCCAAACGGTCTTTGGTCCTGTTCACCCCAGCATGGCCACTAGGGTGATCGTGGGCCAAGCTCAAGAGCTTTACCCGGTACTTAGTTGGAACTACCAACTGTCTCTGAGGATGCCAGTCTTCCTGGTGTCCACCAGAAAGAGTTTCCTTGTATAAAAGTCCTCTTTCTACAACAAACCTGGATCAATTAGAAGAGCTTAGAGGCAGTGGGTTGCTCCGTGCGCCGTCCAAGCTCTCTGGAGGCTTTCATTTGCTCCCTGTTCGGTCTGGAACTGTTCCCTTGATGCTGGAGACATCAGTTCCTCATTGGATTGTGGATCTGGGCTTGGTCCCTCTGGAAGCGATGTAGGGGATGGGGCTGTTTCCATTGACTGTGAACTGCTCTCCGCTGGTGCACTATGTTGGGGTTCAGGCTCTGGCTGAGCCTCTTGTGTAGGGTTATTGGCTGCTGCCAGTTCTGGTTCTGGGGCTGGCTCTGTCTGGGTCTCTGGGACTGGATCCACTACTGCTGTTGCAGACGTTGGCCTGGGGTCTGGGTCCATCACCCCTGACCGGGTCCTGGTAGAAGTTTCTGGAACAGAGCTAGGAGTGACGGCTTGCTTAGCCTGGCTGCGGGTGACCATTCCCACCCTTTTGGCTAGCTTCACATGATTAGCCAAGTCTCCCCCCAACAGCATGGGGATGGGATAATCATCATAAACTGCAAAAGTCCACGTTCCTGACCAGCCCTTGTACTGGACAGGCAACTTGGCTGTAGGCAAATTGAAAGAGTTGGACTTGAAGGATTGAATTGTCACTTGGATCTCTGGGTCGATTAAATTGGGGTCCACTAAGGAAGCATGAATAGCCGACACTTGTGCTCCGGTGTCCCTCCACACGGTGACCTTCTTCCCGCCCACACTCACAGTTTCCCTCTGCTCTGAGGGTATCTGGGAGGTATCTGGGCCTGCGGACCTCTGGTGTGATTCCGGTGCAATGAACTGTAATCTGTTGGGGTTCTTGGGGTAGTTGGCCTTCACATGCCCCGGCTCATTACATTTAAAACATCGTCTCAGCTGACAGGTCACTGGGGTGCGGTGGGTTGCTGGAGAATGGTGTGGCAGGACAATAAGGTGTCTGGAGTATTTCTTGGTGTGTAGTTGGGGCCTTGGGCTGCCCCCGGTAGTAGGGTGTGATCTGAGGGTGTCCCTTCTGGTATCCGCTCCAACTGCAACCAGGGTTGTTCCTCTCTCCTCCCTCCACCCGTTTTGTTCCGGCTTGCCCCGCCTCTCTGGTGGTCTGGGATTGCTCGTATCGATCAGCATAAGAAGCAAGACTTTCTGCTGAGTCCATTTCCTTATCCCATAAACACTGTTTTATTTCCTCCTTGGACATATTCAGGAATTGCTCCTGAGCTATCAAATCACACATTCCGTCAAAGCTAGTGACACCCCTTCCTTGGAACCATTTATCTAACAGATCCTTCATCTGTTTAGAAAAGCCACATTACTTAGTCCAGGCCCTCTCTTAAGGGTTCGAAATTTTACTCTGTATATTTCAGATGTAATATGAAATTGGTTTAAAACCAAATCCTTGAACTTATTATAGTCAGAAGCCTCATCAATAGGCATCTTATTGAATATGTCCAGAGCTCTTCCAGTTAATTTTGTGACCAATGTGGTCATCTTGTGAGCTTCAGGAATTTTATGGAGAGTGCACAGTCTCTCAAAGGTGAGAAAATATTCAGCAATATCACTGGATTCATCATACTGTGGACATAGTCACTCCTATTTGTGGATTGTTGGGGAAGGATTGTTAGGGTTATCCAGTAGATTCCGCTCAGTCCTTACCTTCTCCAACTCCAGTTCATGCTTCCTCTCTTTTTCCCTCTCCTCCATTTCTTTTTCCCTTGCCTCCATTTCTTTTTCCTTTGCTTCCATATCTCTCCTGTGAGCAGCCTCTTGGTGTTTTTCCGCCTCTTTCACTACCTCCATAGCGCTCCTGTGGGCAGCGTCTTGGTTTTTTCTGATTCTCTTGCTGCCTCCAGTTCTCTCCTATGGGCAGCCTCTTTGGCTGTTTCTGCCTTGGGCTCTGTCATGTTTGCCTCTCTGTTTTTAACTAACTTTACACCCGAGAGTTAGAAATAAAACAAACAAACAAAAAACTTGGCTTGTAAAATTTTTCTGTGCTGTAATATGATACCTATATTCTCTTATAGTGATTGTCAGCCTCCAGAAAAATCCTTAAAAAAAAACCTAACACCTTTGTCTCTAGGCAAATAGACAGAAAACCCCTCTAGTTGCTATTAGGTAAAAACAACTTCAGGTCTGTGAAGACTTGTGAATTTCCCTGCAGGAGGTTAACTACCCTGCATTTAGGTAGAGAAAACTCCAGCTCGCAAAAGACAATTCCCTTTTGTCTCTGCTCTGGCCCCCAAGCAGAGACAAAAAAAACCTCTAACTGCTTTCAGCTTAAAATCTGCTTTCCAGCAGCCCAAAGGAAAAAAAATTCCTTTTAAAAAATCTGTTTTTCTGGTTCAAAAAATCTCAAATTGATCTCAAAATGATTTCAAGTTAATTCTACTGCTCTGCCACCATTTCAAGGTTCCTTCCCCACTCTGAACTCTAGGGTACAGATGTGGGGACCTGCATGAAAAACCCCCTTAGCTTATTTTTACCAACTTAGGTTAAAACTTCCCCAAGGTACAAACTATTTTATCTTTTGCCCTTGGACTTTATTGCTGCCACCACCAAGCGTCTAACAAATATATAACAGGGAAAGAGCCCGCTTGGAAATGTCTTTCCCCCCAAAATCCTCCCAAACCCTACACCCCCTTTTCTGGGAAAGGCTTGATAAAAATCCTCACCAATTTGCATAGGTGAACGCAGACTCAAACCCTTGGATATTAAGAACAACGAAAAAATAATCAGGTTCTTAAAAGAAGAATTTTAATAAAAGAAAAAAGTAAAAGAATCACCACTGTAAAATCAGGATGGTAAATACCTTACAGGGTAATCAGATTCAAAACATAGAGAATCCCTCTAGGCAAAACCTTAAGTTACAAAAAGACACAGAAACAGGAATATACATTCCATTCAGCACAACTTATTTTATCAGCCATTTAAACAAAACAGAATCTATCGCATATCTAGCTAGATTACTTACTTAGTTCTAAGACTCCATTCCTTTTCTGTTCCTGGCAAAAAAACACACAGACAGAGAGAATCTTTGTTTCTTCCCCCCTCCAGCTTTGAAAGTATAAAGGTAGATCCAGTTTTATTAAAGGATAATCATATAATGTTTTCTAGTCCTGAGGAAACTATGAAGAACTTTCATTGAGGTAATAGATTGCAAATGTGAAATATTCCATTAAGCAGCTATGAAAACTGTCTGCTAACAACTCATCATTAGTAGTAGCATCCTCAGTCCTATTGAGGGCTGATTGCATGATCCGAAGCATTCTTTGTTGTACCACTTGTGCCTCTATTAGCATTGTCACCTGATTAACTTTTAGAACTGTCCCTTTCCCATATGATTAGCTCTATTAGTACTGTATTTCAGTTTTTTTTCTAGTCACAATTTCACATGAACACTGCCCTGGAAAAATACTTCTTTCAAATCTAATGCTCAATTTAGCAAACTCAAGAGGTTTGGAGACACAGTCTGTATTTTGCTGATCATCTGAATCATAACCTATACACAATAACTTATGCGTGGAAGGGCTAAAAGGAGAAAAAAAATTAAAGTAAAAGCAAGATCAGTACCCCTGCTGAAGTGAAAAAACAGATTGACACAGCCAGAAGAGTACCGAGAAGTCACCTACTACAGGACAGGCCCAACAAAGAAAATAACAAAACGCCACTAGCTGTCACCTTAAGCCCCCAGCTAAAACCTCTCCAGCACATCATCAAAGATTTGCAACCTATCCTGAAGGATGATCCCACACTCTCACAGATCTTGGGAGACATGTCAGTCCTCGCTTACAGACAACCCCCCAGCCTGAAGCAAATACTCTCCAGCAACCACACACCACACAACAAAAACACTAACCCAGGAACCTATCCTTGCAACAAAGCCCGATGCCAACTCTGTCCACATATTTATTCAAGGGACACCATCATAGGACCTAATCACATTAGCTACACCATCAGGGGCTCATTCTCTTGCACATCTACTAATGTGATATATGCCATCATGTGCCAGCAATGCCCCTCTGCCATGTACATTGGCCAAACTGGACAGTCTCTACACAAAAGAATAAATGGACACAAATCTGACATCAGGAATCATAACATTCAAAAACCAGTAGGAGAACACTTCAACCTCTCTGGCACCCAGTAAAAGACTGAAGGGTGACAATTTTGCAACAGAAAAGCTTCAAAAACAGACTCCAACGAGAAACTGCTGAGCTTGAATTAATATGCAAACTAGATACCATTAACTTGTGTTTGAATAGAGACTGGGAGTGGCTGGGTCATTACACATAATGAATCTATTTCCCGATGTTAAGTATCCTCACATCTTCTTGTCAGCTGTCTAAATGGGCCATCTTGATTATCACAACTAAAGTTTTTTTTTCTCCTGCTGATAATAGCTCATCTTAATTAATTAGCCTCTTATCGTTTGTATGGCAACTTCCACCTTATTTGTGTGTATATATCTATATATCTTCTTACTATATGTTCCATTCTATACATCTGATGAAGTGGGCTATAGCCCGCAAAAGCTTATGCTCTAATACATTTGTTAGTCTCTAAGGTGCCACAAGTACTCCTGTTCTTTTTGAGAAATTTGGTACATTTCCAGTGTTTCATTTTTAGATTCACCTAAATAGTGAAACTGAGATCCACAGGAATTCTGATTGACAGCTTTAAAGAGAAGTGTGTAATAGACACAGTATATTACCCTGGGACAGCAGAAATTATATACCTGACCACTTGATTATTTCTGTTGCCTCACAGTAAAAACAGCTGCAATTGCATTCATCTGGCTGTCACTAAAGTATCTATTATAAACATAGAAATTCAGAAGTGGCAGGTTGGTGTTTTTGGCACATTTCTACTATATCCAGACAAATGTCATTTAGTTTCCATATCTGGTATTCAGTCCAACAATCTAGGTAAGAAAAAAAAAGTGTGTGTGTATGTGTATTTCACTACTTTCTATAGGGAAACTGAATGTGCCATGTATTAACACAAAATTGATTCTTTGTAGGGAGGCTGCCACAAACAAATTGTTGTGGTATAAACTTGTCAGAGCAAGCATCTGAAAATAATAGAAATGAAAAGAAAGTATACTTGAATGATCGTTATATAAAGATAACGGTGGAAGAGAGTTGTGTACGGAAATGTGCAAAGCATAGCATCACTTGGACTGTGAAAGAGCCAAATTCAGATGGTTGGATTTAACTCCCATATTACTCAGGAGACCCTGATCTTTACTAGCTCAGTGGGCATTAATTAATCTGTGATTAGCAGTTCAATGTCTTGCATGTAAATGTGTGGACAAGTAACAGTTTCTGAATATGCTATACAGTCGCCCAGCGTGGGAAAGAAATTAAGCTTGGGCACTAAATATTGTAGCTGTGCCTCCCTTCTTGCCCTCTACACAATCACATATACTCTCTATACAAAATCATCCTCTGTTTTAATAACATGCTTAAAGCTGCACATTGGGATGGTATTAAGAGGCATTTAAACATAAGCCACTATATGTTTAGTGTTAATTTACTTTCACGTTGTATGTGAAGATGCTGTGGGAGTTTGTGATACAACATCAAATCAAATCTATGCCAGACACCCATCTCTGCACCTCCTTTGTATTCCAGCAAAGAGCAACATCTCCTACATATCCAAGAGCCTGGGAGAGAGCAGCACTTGTATGGGAAGCCACTGACTAACATTCAACCCAGCAAAAGGGAGGTAGTGGTGACGGGCAAAGGAAAGCATTGTGAACAACCTCACAATCACCCACTACCAAAGGCACATGTCCTGTAATAGTCAAGGTGGTCTGCAGACTGTGTGTCCTCTGGACCCTTCATTGCTGCCAGATGCACAAATAGCTAAAGTTGCTAAAAATGTCACTTTCAACCAACAGCTGACTAGGAAAGAAGCAAATGCCAGTGCTTGAGATATTTAATACTAGAAAAGACAAAACTCTAGAAAATGTACTCTTGGGAACAATCCTGCATTGGCAGGAGAATAGATTGTTTGATGTAATATGTTCTCCAGCTTTAATTTTTATAAAATGGGTCCAAGTACAGTGTATTGTGTTTCAAAAGGAGATGAACACAATCAGTGGGGTTTTTTTTGGTCTTGAAAAATGGTGTTGATTACAGTAGCTTGTCCCCAAACCTCAACTTTACCAGATACTCAAATAAATAGTCTGTGTTTTGGCCTTTTTTAAGCGACTTTGGCAAATTTCCAGTAGCAACAACTCATAAGGGCTGTTTTTTTCCAGGCAAAATAGTAAACTGTTACCCTGTT